>NW_024070209.1:47847313-48179884 GCF_014754425.2 Oryx dammah | reverse complement strand
GCCTGCGCTTAGTGAGCCGCCGGCTCGCAGCCGCCTGCGCTTAGTGAATTCCAGAAAAGTAAACGACCCAATCAAAAAATGGGCCAAAGAACTAAACAGACATTTCTCCAGAAAAGACATACAGATGGCTAACAAACACATGAAAAGATGCTCAAGATCATTCATTATCAGAGAAATGCAAATCAAAACCACAATAAGGTACCATTTCACGGCAGTCAGAATGGCTGCTATCCAAAAGTCTACAAGCAATAAATGCTGGAGAGGGTGTGGAGAAAAGGGAACCCTCTACACTGTTGGTGGGAATGCAAACTAGTACAGCCACTATGGAGAACAGTGTGGAGATTCCTTTACAAACTGGAAATAGAACTGCCTTATGACCCAGCAATCCCACTGCTGGGCATACACACCAAGGAAACCAGAATTGAAAGAGACACGTGTACCCCAATGTTCATCGCAGCACTGTTTATAACAGCCAGGACATGGAAGCAACCTAATGTCCATCAGTAGATGAATGGATAAGAAAGCTGTGGTACATATACACATGGAGTATTACTCAGCCATTAAAAAGAATACATTTGAATCAGTTCTAATGAGGTGGATGAAACTGGAGCCAATTATACAGAGTGAAGTAAGCCATAAAGAAAAACACCAATACAGTATACTAACGCATATATATGGAATTTGGAAAGATGGTAATGATAACCCTGTATGTGAGACAGCAAAAGAGACATAGATGTATAGAACAGTCTTTTGGACTCTGGAGAGGGAGAGGGTGGGATGATTTGGGAGAATGGCATTTAAACATGTATAATATATACGGAACGAATCGTCAGTCCAGGTTCGATGCATGATACAGGATGCTTGGGGCTGGTGCACTGGGATGACCCAGAGGGATGGGATGGGGCGGGAGGTGGGAGGGGGGTTCAAGATGGGGAACATGTGTACACCCGTGGCGGATTCATGTTGATGTATGGCAAAACCAATACAATATTGTAAAGTAATTAGCCTCCAATTAAAATAAATAAATTTATATTTAAAAAAATAAAGAAAAAAAAATCTTCCAACTTAAAAAAAGAGAAGAAGAGCAAGAACAGTCTTAAAAGAGTATTGAAGTCACTGGAAGTCCAATGTCATCCCACCCTGTTAAATGACCGTAGCATATAACTGAACCTAGACTACCTGAGACAGTTCTTGCACTAAATTATGGCTACATGGAGACACTTAGAAACTCAGAGTCAGAGAGAGAAGAAATCTTATATATCATCCAGCCCAGAATTTTCCAAACTTCAGCTGTAGAAATGCCGTCTCTGATTTTTGCCGCATTTTTGTACTACCTTACCATCACTTAATATTTTTCTCTCAACCATCTAATGTTTTATCCCTGAAAGATCTGCTTCAGCCTTTCCCTGCTCAATGACAGCTGTGAATGGATGGATGGTTTTGACGTGCTAGCTATAGTCTCTCTATTACACATGAAAATAAACACATAGCTATTGAATTTGTCAGCCTGCCACCTGTGTGACATTCTCCACACCTCCTCCAGGCCCATCTCCACCTTGCTCTGTCTGAGAAGCTGAGACCTGCAGACCACCTCCAGCTGCTCCCTTGCTCTCTGGCTTTTGCATGTATTCAGATGAGAGGCACGGAGGGTAGCTGCAGGTCAGGGTGCTCAAGCCTCTGCCCTCTGACCTATTCTTCCCCAGTTGTCAGTGGCCATATTCTCTATCAAAGGCTACAGGTTTGGTCCTGCAGACCCTCTCTCACAGCTAACAGCTTCATATTGTCGCCCCTTGTGATCAGAAAAGCAATTTTTGTTTTCTTCTGAGTTGCTGCCTAGGTAGTTTACAGTATGATAATCCTGCTCACACTCAGAGTCTGGACATTTTAGTTCAGCTGCTCAGTCGTGTCTGACTCTTTGCCACCCCATGGACTGCAGTGTGCCAAGCTTTCCTGTCCTTCACTATCTCCCAGAGTTTGCTCAAATTCATGTTCATTGAGTCAATGATGTCATCCAACCATCTCATCCTCTGTCGTCCCCTTCTCCTCCTGCCCTCAGTCTTTCCCAGCATCAGGGTCTTTTCCAATGAATTGGCTCTTGGCCTCAGGTGGCCAAAGTATTGGAGCTTCAGCTTCAGCAGCAGTCCTTCCAATGAATATTCAGGGTTGATTTCGTTTAGGACTGACTGGTTGGATCTCCTTGCAGTCCAAGCGACTCTCAAGAGTCTTCTCCAGCACCCTAGTTCGAAAGGATCAATTCTTCAGCACTCAGCCATCTTTATGGTCCAACTCTCACATGGACTTGAGTTTAGGATTCCTGCCCTCAGGATTCCTGGTTTATGAGGTAGCTTTATTTATTTATTTACTTGTGTGCTTACTGATTTTGTCTGCATGGCATGCAGGATCAAACTCAGACCCACAGCAGTGAAAGTGCAGAGTCCTAACCACTGCAACCGCCAGGGAATTCCCAGGGGCAGCTTTAAAATGACCATTTAGGACTTCCCTGGTGGTCCAGTGGTTCAGAATTCACTTGCAATGTAGGAGACGTGGGTTTGATCCCTGGTCCGGAAAGTTCCCACTTGCTACAGAGCAACTAAGCCCCTACCCCACAACTTTGAAGCCATCACACCCTAGAGCCAGTTCCCTGCCAACAAGAGAATCACCACAATGAGAAGCTTGGTGCACAGAAACTAGAGAGTAGCCCCTGCTTGCTGCAACTAGAGAAAAGCCTGCACACAGCACAGCCAAAAATAAATAAATATTTTTAAAAAATAACCATTGAGAGTTAAGTGCTAGAAAACTTAGTAACCTCCACATGCACTATCTTATAAGTATTAGGTGCTTGCTGCCCTGCTCTGTCCTCCTCACTCATGACCTTTTGTTGGAGCCTTCCTGCAGCTCACTGTGCCCCACCCCCTTCCCCCAGCTCTTAGAATCTTGACAGTAATAAATTTTATGACTCTACTTACTTTATGTAGGTGTATTGAAACTGTGCCTTCAATCAACATGACCCCACGGGTTTCATTTCCTCAAAGTGGAAGTACACACGCTGAGGGAGCTCTGTCCTGTGCACCGCCCCCTACCCACCCCCACATAAGTGGCTCTGCCTCTGCACTCTGCAGGTCATAATCAGCACATTATTAATTAAGAACACCATCTTCTGGTTTCTCAACATATCCCTTCAGGTCAAGGAGTGATAATGGCTTCCAGATGTTGCAAGTCTCTTGCATTTTACCATCTCCTTTTGGCTCTCTTAACCAGGCTTCTGAGGTGGCACTAGTGGTAAAGAACCTACCTGCCAACGTACAAGACTTAAGAGACGTGGGTTTGATCCCTGGGTCAGGAAGATCCCTTGGAGGAGGGCATGGAAATCCACTCCAGTATTCTTGCCCAGAGAATCTCATGGACTGAAGAGCCTGGTGGACTTCAGTGCATAGCGTCCTACCGAGTGCAACATGACTGAAATGACTTAGCATGCATGCGCTTGGTCAACAATTCCTTCACTGAGCTGTCCTCAGCTTCCCCCCTTCATGGGCCATCTGCTTTCTGCTAGGAGGATGTGACGTCAAGCATCACCAATGGAAAGCATTCATTTCTTCCACCTATACAGGAGCTAGCTGATACCCAGGAGGGAACCCATTTATCCAAGGTCCCTTGGCTATGAGTGCCAGAGTTAGGAATGTTCTTCTTGGTTCAGTGCACCTCTTCCTCTTTTTAAATATTTCTTTCTTTTGCTGCGCTAAGTCTTACAGCATTTGGAATCTTTGGTCTTCATATGGCATTTAGTTGCAGCTTACGGCATGTGGGATTTAGCTCCCCAACCAGGGATCGAACCCAGGCCCCCAGCATTGGGAGTCCAGAGTCTTAGCCCTGGACCACCAAGGAAGTCCCTGATTCAATGCCCTTCTCACCATAGATATTATTTCTCAGGGGAGAAACCAGTCTGTTCTGATAACAGTGCCCAAGTGTTCCATGTTGCTTACTAATCTCTCTCTTACACTCCCTTCCATGTCCTGCTCCACTTGTTGCTGGGCCTGGCATCTACCTGGCCCAAAGTAGATGGCTCATTCCTTCTCTCCCCTAACTCAACACTCACATCTGTCCTATATCGCCCTTCCAGAGTGCTCACCTTTTCTCAAACACATGTGTACTTCACCTCTCTGCTTTGATCACAAGCCCTTCCCAGCAGAGGCCCAAAGGTCTAACCAAATACCTGTTCCTCTCTCAGCCCGCTGCCCAACTTTTCTCCTCTATCCAGAAAGAATGGTTGCCTCCCCTGTTCTTCCAAAACTTTAACTTAACACTGGCCTGAATGGTCACTAGTGTGTATGTGTTTTCCTGACAATGCTGCGATTGCTGCTTTGAATGCTCATGGTGTATTCCTCTTTCTGACTCAAATAGTCCCTTCACTGTGCTATGTTGAATTAAATTGCATTCATTGGGCCATCAAGAGCATTCAGATGTGAAAGATATACTGATGAGTCACAGATGAATGCCTATCGTGGTCATTTTAAACAATTCTTTACTTATTCATTTATATTTGGCTCTGCTGGGTCCTCATTGCTATGCGTGCGCTTTCTCTAGTTTGTAGCAAGCAGGGGCTACTCTTTGCTGCAGTGCACAGGCTTCTCATTGCGGTGGCTTCTGTGGTTGCACATGGACTCTAGGGCTTCAGGAATTGTGGCTCCCGGGCTCTAGAGCACAGGCTCAACAGTTATGGCACATGGGCTTAGTTTTACCTAAGTATGTGGGATCTTCCCAGATCAGGGATTGAACCTGTATCTCCGGGATTGGCAGGTGGACTCTTTAGCACTGAGCCACCAGAGAAGCCCTATTCTGGGCATTTTAAATGATTATTTATTTTCAAATGATATATTGATGAGATGGTCTGAGTCAAGAGTGGGGTCCAGGTGGGGGATGGGGCTCTTGCCAGTCTCTCATTCTTCCCCTGAGGTCTGAGGTAAACAGGCGAGGAAGCAATCATCCAGTTTTATTATGGGCCCTGGGTCCTCTAGCCAAGGTCCTTAGATGGGCAGCATTGGCCCTATAAACCCCAGTGATTCCTTGAAAACTGTTGAGTGAGGATGTACCTTGGGGGAGTGGGGATGAGGGGAGGGACAGGGAGGAGCCTCAGAGCTCTCCTTGAATTCCCAGAGGGACTCAGCTCCAAAGAACACTTTGGCCTCCTTCATTCCTTCCTTCCTGTGACCTTGACAATGAAGGTGGCCTTGCTGAGCTCCACACTGGGTTGGGTCAAAGCTTCTGCAAGTTATCAGCTGTTCTTGCTGGGTTTCTCCTCTCTGCAAGGATCTGCCATGGGGATCCTGAGGAAGGGTAGCACTGGCCTCATTGCTGTTGTTCAGTCGTTAAATCATGTCTGACTCTTCGCGATTCCAGGGACTGCAGCACACCAGGCTTCCCTGTCCTTCACTGTCTCCAGAGTTTGCTCAAACTGATGTCCACTGAGCCAATGATGCCATCTCATTCATCTGCCAATCATCTCATTCTCTGTCGCCCCCTTCTCCTCCTGTCCTCAGTCTTTCCCAGCACCAGGGTCTTTTCCAATGAATTGGTTCTTTGAATCAGGTGGCCAAAGTATTGGAGCTTCAGCTTCAGCAACAGTCCTTCCAATGAATATTCAGGGTTGATTTCCTTTAGGATTGACTGGTTTGATCTCCTTGAAGTCCAATGGACTCTCAAAAGTCCCCCAGCACCACCGTTCAAAACCATCAATTCTTTGGCACTCTGCCCTCTTTATGGTCCAGTTCTCACATCCATAGATGATTACTGGAAAAACCATAGCTTTGACTAGACGGACCTTTGTTGGCAAAGTGTTGTCTCTGCTTTTCACTATGCTGTCTAGGGTTGTCATGTGTGTGTGTGGGCTAAGTCCTTTCAATCATGTCCAACTCTTGTGACCCTACGGACTATAGCCCGCCAGTCTCCTCTGTCCAGGCAAGAATACTGGATTGGGTCGCCATGCCTTCCTCCAAGAGACCTTCTAGACCCAGGGATCGAATGCACGTCTCTTACATCTGCACTGGCAGGCGTGTTCTTTACCCCTAGTGCCACTCGGGAAGCCTGGGAAGGTTTGTTACAGCGGCAGCTTATTTGGGATTATTTGAATCCAGAGTCATGGCCGTGTTTTTGCCTCCTTCAGATGTAATTCCTATGAATGTCTATCCAAGACCTGAGCTTGGGGGGCAAAGTCCTTTCTGGAGAACATCTGGAGCCACCTCCGTGTTTACCCATCTTGGTGGGTTGACCTACCGGCAGTCAAGTCCCACCTCTGAGCACCTCAGGGACCTTGGACTGTGAACTAAAGTGATCACATGTCAGGAGGACAGAATTCCCAGAAAGGGCCAGGTTTTTAGGCAGAAATCCTGGCTCTTGGAGGGGAAATCTGGAGAGGGTAGTGACTATAGGGCTGGCTCCCCAGAACCTTCTCCCACAGAGGAACAAAGAACTGGAATGGAGATGTGGGTTTCAGGATTGATGGGTGGTCTGGGTTTTACTGCCCATGATTCCCTTCTTCCCTTTTTTCTCTCTCACTCAGAAGGAAGAGGCCTTGGCAATGAGTGAAATTTATGGGAGCCTAATGTGTCTTCAGGGCCTCCCTGGTGGCTCAGTGGTAAAGAGCCCACCTGCTAATGCAGGAGACACAGGTTCAATCCCTGGATCAGGACGATCCCCTGGAGAAGGAGATGGCAGTCCACTCCAGTATTCTTGCCTGGGAAATCTCATGGGCAGAGCAGACTGGAGGGCTGCAGTCCATGGAGTCACAAAGAGTCAGACGTGAATCAGGGACTAAACAAACAAACAATGTGGCTTCAACCCTAGAGGTGGTGTTGTGCCCAAGGTTCTCTGATGTCCTGCCACCTCACAGAACTCTGGGAGGGTGCCACAGACTGTCCACCTCCACACCTGTTCTGCCAATGCCAGCTCCCTGTGTGTTCTTGGGCAAGTCATTGAACTTCTCTGAGTCTTGACTCCCTCAGCTGTCAGAGAGAGACGATACTCCTACAAGGCCCTCAGTGTTACTTTGAGGATCAAGATGATGAGCGTGGAAGTCTTTAATTTACTCTCAAGTGTGATCAGTATGAATTACTATTTATCCTGGGATGCCTTCCTTCCTTTGGGCCCTGCTACATGAACCAAGGTATAAATGGTTAGTAATGAACATTTTGTTTCCCTTTTCGAACCACTATTTGCCCTTGTAACCAAGACCTCCATGCCTTTATTCAGAGAAAAGAGAAGGGGATCAATTTCAAGTTTGCAGGCAGGTGGGGAAATACAACTTTCAAGTTAGAGGGGAGGATCCTATTTCCTTCATGAGCTACTTTGCTGGCATTGCCACCTCTCATCACAAAAGGATGGACCTGGTAATTACCTACGTCATCAGGGAAGTCCCATGCAGAACGCTGAGGGGAAAAGAATTTCCAAGGACAAAACACTAGCTAGGAAAGTCAGCTTCCCAAACTTCCTCTATTTGTAAGCTGCTTCAAACAAGTTAATGCATCCATGAGGCTGTTTTCAGTTGGAAAGCTGAAAAGAGACCATATCAGTGGAAAAGGGAAATGAGTCTTTCCTGTCATTCCTTGTTAGGCTGGTTAAAGGGGAGACAAGTGCCAAAAAAGTTTAGTAACATTTGAAGTCGCCTGTTGAGTTTAAGGTGTTTGTTTTCATCAGATGTGCTGGCAACTGCTTTCTTTCTCTCTTGCTCAATCCTTTCTCCTGCATTCCATCAGAGTTCTTGTTTCCTGTCCAAGGGGCTCAATTCCTTTTTGAGCAATTTCTGTTTTGTAGTCTCTGATCTCTTCTTCATCCTCTAAATATGGACACTGATTCATCCAAGAGTTTCCCAGTTAACCTTGATGTAGCCCCACATCGCCTTCCTTAGCATCTGGCTCATAAATTAATTTGTCTTTCAAGTCTAACTCAATTTTCTGTATGTCACTTTCCTGTTTGCAAACTTTTCATCAGGCTCCTTATTATCTACTGAAATAGCTTTCATCTCCTAAGCTTGGTCTTAAGGGCCTTCTTCCATCTGGTCCCCAGGGCAACAACTAGCACAGATTTGCAGGTGAACCCGGTTGCTCCTGCTCATTCATCCCTTTGTCAGACATCTGTTGATCCCAGACACCCTTTCCAACCTCATCTCCCATTTCTTCCTACTCCTGCCCTGCTCCCTGGCCCAGTTCCCATTCACCCTCTTTCTCCAAGGCCTCACCTATCCTGTGTCTGCATATTTGTTATACTATTCCTTCCACCTCAACTCTTTAACTTCCCTCTTGAGTGAGTGAGTGAGTGAAGTCGCTCAGTCATGTCCAACTCTTTGCGACCCCATGAACTGTAGCCTACCAAGCTGCTCCCTCCATGGGATTTTCCAGGCAAGAGTACTGGAGTGGGGTGCCATTTCCTTCTCCAGGGGATCTTCCCAACCCAGGGATGGAACCCGGGTCTCCCACATTCCAGGCAGACACTTTAACCTCTGAGCCACCAGGGAACTTCCCTTTTAAAACCTCCCAAGAACCATCTCAGATGGCACTTCCTCATCAGTCCAGCCTGTGTGGATGGAGCCTGACCATATTGTAGGAGATCTGGGTGGGCAGTTTCCCACATAGCCCAGAGCTGCCCAGACTCCTAGAGGAAAATCTTCCAGGTTCCTTCCTGTAAGGTGGGTCAGGCTGCCAGCATGTTCTGAACCCTGAGCGGCAAGAAGAGTTGAAAGTCCTTGAATTTATAAATTAATGGCATGAGTCCTCCATCTTTCTGTTCCTCACTCCACATTATTTAGTCTTTTGGCCCTCAATCCAGAGACCCACTCTGTTACCCTCTGCAGAGAGTGAAACTCCAGATTTCCACTGCAGCAAGAGAGGGGTATGTGCCCAGTGAAATCAAAAGGGTCTTAAGGGACCTAGGAAAGACAGTAACAGTAGATACTCATAGATTGCTTACCAAGCGCAAACATTGTTTTTGGTGAGCTCAAGGTAATTTACATATCCTAGCTTGGTTTGCATCTATAAACATATATTTACATTTATTGTTGTTCTTTGTTCTTATTGTTCTAGTCAGTAGGTTATGACCTACTTACTGTTCGAGACCCCAGGGACTGTAGCCGGCCAGGCTCCTCTGTGGGATTTCCCAGGCAAGAATACTGGAGTGGGTTATTTCCTTCTCCGGGGGATCTTCCCGATCCAGAGATCGAAACTGTGTCTCCTGTGTTGGCAGGTGGGTTCTTTTACCACTGAGCCACCTGGGAAACCCACTTACATATTCTGACTGCTCCTCAGACAGTGCTTCTCCTACCTCACCCAATTAACCACACAACTCCTGCCTGCTGGACCCAGAAGTTCCTGTGTCTCTTTTCCTCCCTCTGAGGAGTCTGTGGTGTGAAACATTTGCTCTATCTGTTTCCAAGTCATACTTGGGATTGGGTTCGAAAGGCTGCTCAGCCAGTTATTCTACCTTGGTTTGATTTCCTGCTTCCAAAATGTTATTGCTATTATTTCTTCCTCAGATTCTTCCACACAAAGCATCTCTGTAATTACGCTAGTGGGCCGAGAGATGTTTATCTTTATGGAGAGAGTTGCCCACACATCTGACTTGCCACTGCCAACTCCCCATACCTGCGTCCTGCCCGAGGCCACACCATGAATCAAGTGCAAGGGACAGGCCTGTGTGCATTCAGGGCACCTACTTGGCCGTGCTCTTGAAACAGCAAATAAGCCATGCAAAAGGTGATGACAAGTGGATGGACTCACCTCCCCCTCGTACCTCACATGGGCAGACACAAATCTCAGTGGTCTCAGCCGCCTGAGTGGAGGAGCCGAGAGCATCAGGCGCTCTGCCTTGGATACCCCCAGCCACGTCAGCAGCCTGAAGCCATTTACACTCTTATATGTGACCGTAGCTCTGGCATTCAGGAAGCAACACTGCTCAGCTCCACGTGTGCGTTCTGAGCCTTGTCCTTGTGGCTGAACTGGGCCATCTCTCCTCCTTTGCAATTGGGTGACCCGGCTTTAGAGTTTCCATGTATGTCCGTTTCTGGGCTTCCCATCCACAGGTCTCCCCATGACCTACCACTCCTTAGGACTCTGAAGAAAGGTAAATGCAGAAAGGGTTTTTTTGCTTGCTGTAGTTGTTTTTAATTTTCGTTTATTTATTTTTGGTGGTGCTGGGTTTTCCGTGGTGCGTGCAGACTTCCTCTAGTGCCGGCCAGAGGGGGCTATGCTCCAGTTGTGGTGCGCTGGCTTCTCATCACTGCGGCTTCTCTCACTGTGGAGCACGGGCTTTAGAGCACAGACTCAGTAGTTGTGGCACACAGGCCCAGTTGCTTGGGGCATGTGGAATCTTCTCAGACCAGGGATCAAACCCACATCCCCTGCACTGGCAGGCAAATTCTTAACCACTGTACTACCAGGGAAGTCCAAAGTTCATTCTTTGTGCTATATAGTCTATGGGCTTTGACAAATGTATAATAATATGGATTCACCATTAGAGTGTCATATAGAATATTTTCACTGCCCTAAAAAAAAATCCTCTGGCTATGTTTAGTTTTGGCGGGGGGCTTCCCAGGCAGCACTAGTGGTAAAGAGCCAGTGCTTGCCAAGGCAGGAGATTTAAGTGACACAGGTTTGATCCCTGGGTTGGGAAGATCCCCTGGAGGAGGAAATGGCAATATTTCCAGTATTCTTGACTGGAGAATCCCATGGACAGAGGAGTCTGGCAAGTATAGTCCATAAAGTCACAAAGAGCTGAACACGACTGAAACAACTTAACATAACGTTTAATTTTTAAATCTTGAACACTCTACTTAAAAGTTGCTGCTACTGCTGCTAAGTCACTTCAGTCGTGTCCGACTCTGTGCAACCCCAGAGATGACAGCCCACCAGGCTCCCCCATCCCTGGGATTTTCCAGGCAAGAACACTGGAGTGGGTTGCCATTTCCTTCTCCAATGCAGGAAAGTGAAAAGTGAAAATGAGGTCGCTCAGTCATGTCCGACTCTTAGCGACCCCATGGACTGCGGCCTACCAGGCTCCTCTGTCCATAGGATTTTCCAGGCAAGAGGACTGGAGTGGGGTGCTATCACCTTCTCCACTTGTACCCATCATATCCACCTCTGTGCTTTTTTATTCACTGGGATGGAGTGGGGAGGGGGTGAAGGGGCTGGGAGCTTCCAGAGGAGGCTGCATTTCTCAGCGCTTTGTTCTTTTCTTCTGCTCACACAATACCTCTCCGGGAAGGAGGTAATTGCCACAAATCAGTAAAAGTTGAGCCTTTGTATTTTCCTTCCCTTCCTCTTTCTTGAGCTGCATCACCCCAGATGCAGCAGTGAGAAGCAGTTGGCACTCACTTAAGAAAGCCATCCAATGAAAACATAAGTCCTTTTATTTTGTGGTGACCTATTACGATGAGTTTATAAATGTACATTTTACTCTTTTGTCAGAATGTTGGTAGAAAACACCTACCTTGGTTTTCTGGAAAATTTCACATGCTAAAAATAGCATTGGGTGATATAGTTGTGCCCTGTGTAATTTGGAATTTCTGATAATAGAGTCAAGTCATGTTCCTTCAGGGAAAACAAGCAGGCTTGTCCTGTCTGGGCATCAAGGAGACACCCACATGGGCAGGATGACTGTCAAAATATGCAAGACTTTATAGAATATTGATACATATTGGTCTTCCCAGGTGGCTCAGTGGTACAGAATCTGCCTGCCAATGTAGGAAACACATGAAACTCAGGTTTGATCCCTGAGTTGGGAATTTCACAGAGGAGCCTGGTGAGCCACAGTCCATATGGTTGCAAAGAGCTGGACATGATTAGACTGAACACCCAGCATTGGTATGTATTTGTCAGGATGCACCAGGTTGCGGGCTTCACAGGTGGTCCAGTGGTTAAGAATTCATCTAGGAATGCATGGGACGCTGTTTCGATCCCTGGTCCAGGAAGATCCCATATGCCTTGGGGCAACTGAGCCCCTGTTCCACAACTACTGAGCCCTTGCTCTAGAGAACAGTAACTGCTGAGCCCATGTCGGCAGCTACTGAAGCCTGCACACCCTGGGGCCCATGCTCCACAAAAGAAGATGCCATAATGAGAAACTCACGCACTGCAACTAGAGAGTAGCCCCCCTCTCCACAACTAGGAAAAGCCTGTGTAGCAATGAAGACCCAGCACAGCCAGAATAAAAAAAAAAAAAAAAAGGATGCACCATTTTATGCTGTAGTAACAATCAACCTTCCATCAGTATCTTAAAACAGATTTATTTATTGCTCACCCTCCCTGCTCCTCCTGCACTGGTGGCGAGGTGGGAGGCAGGAGACGTATTCTGCCAACTACAGAAGGATGTTCATCAGAAGGATGCTGGCTGTGGAGCTGGACAAGATCCTGGAGGTGCCAGATGTGCCAGGATCAGTTCTTTCCTGAGATTGTGAGGCAGTGTGGAGGGGTCCCAGACAGGGCTGGTTTCATGGTCATGTGACTTGTGCAGCCTCATAGATCAGCATGTGCTCAGAAGAGTCTGTGCTTGCTTTAATGCTCAGCTTACTCTGTCTTGAAACCTTCGATAATGTTTAAACAAGGAGCCTTGCATTTTTATTCTGCACAGGGCTCTGGAAATTATTGTAGGTAGCCTTCCTCGTCCAGTGGAGGGGAGATGAAAGAATAGTAGAAGCGCATTCTAGAAATACGGAGCAGCAATTTTTTAACCAACCTGTAAGAAATGTTTGGGGCTTTTCCCAGCTCGTGCTAATGGTAAAGAACCCATCTGCCAGTGCAGTAGGTGGATGTAAGAGACACAGGTTTGATCCCAGGGTTGGGAAGATCCCATGGAGGAGGAAATGGCAACCCAATTCGGTATTCTTGACTGGAGAATCTCATGGACATAGGAGCCTAGAGGGCTATGGTCCGGAGAGTCACAAAGAGTCAGACATGACT
The DNA here is from genome assembly GCF_014754425.2 of Oryx dammah. NCBI lineage: Eukaryota > Metazoa > Chordata > Mammalia > Artiodactyla > Bovidae > Oryx > Oryx dammah. Next base: position 48,166,946 of record NW_024070209.1, on the reverse strand, counting down.
GAAGTGATTTAGTACTAGTACTATGAAGTGGCTGATTCACTTAACAATTTGTATGGCAACTAATGCATATCAGCCCAGAGTAGGTTGACATGATATTCCTTAAGAGGACGCACATCCACTAGGACAGTTGTTTGGGTGTACAAGCGATTCCTTAGCTTGGACACCAGAAGGTGGTGGGCAGGAGAGGCACTCCCATCTCTCTCTGAGTCTCTCTCTCACAAGGCTAGATTTTAAGGAGGAGAAATTAAAAGATATGACTTCCTGGGTGGTACAAGTTAAACATGGTACCCACTACTTGGCCTTAGGATGGGAGCCAAACTGGGGTTGGATTTGTGTGTTTTAACAAGCAGTCTTTGCAAACAGTATTATCATTTTTATTACTCTGAGGTTATTCCCTTTTGGGGCTTTTGGGTCGCAAAGAGTTGGACACGACTGATCAACTTCACTTTCACTATTCCCTTTTAAAAATTTTATCCCTTTATCCCTAGCAAGTACCTGTATGATCTCGCCTTCCCTTTCAATCCTCTTCTATGCCAAAGTTGGCATGCATGCATGCATGCTCAGTCACTAAGCTGACTCTTTGTGACCCTATGGACCATAGCTGGCCAGGCTCCTCTGTGCATGGGATTTCCCAGGCAAGAATACTGGAGTGGGTTGCCATTTCCTCCTCCAGAGGATCTTCCATGATGCAGGGATCAAACCCGGGTCTCCTGTATCTCCTGCACGGGCAGGGGGATCTTTACCGCTGAGCCACCTGGGAATTCCACAAGGCTTGTATGGCTGGTTAATCATATCACTCCTTCCAGTTGATCCCGGATGTGGCCTCAGAATATCCTCCCAACACCATGCATAGCACTCTATGTCATCAGGGAAATCATGGTAGGTAGGGACCCAAGGAAAATCCTAACCATCCCACTGCTCACCTTTAGTCAGGCCCAAAGTAAATGTTTCAGCCTGTGACAACCATGTTATGGGATATCATTGTATAATAATGTATCCGCTCTTTGTCCTAGACTCCTGGCATGCTGCTTCTAAACTCTTGGCACTTCCTGACTGTTAGGAGTATCTTTGTAATTTGCAGGGGGCACTGGGGCCACACCTGAGTTCATGCTGATGAGGTCACTTCTGATTGGCCCTAGAGCGCTTCAGGCTGGCCAAAAGCTTCAGCTTCTGGCCAAGCCAGAAAGACCAACTGTGTGATTACAGAGTTGGGGCTTGAGTCAGGTGATATTGGTTCAGAGGGGTCGGGGGGCTGAAGATTGAGTTCAATTACGTGGCTTGTGATTCCATTAATCAAGCCTGTGTAATGAAACCCCAAGAAAAACTCAGGACACTGAGGCTCGGGTGAAGTCCTGGCTAGTGAACTTACGTGAACATACATGTGCTGGGTGGGCGATGTACTCTGGAAAGGAAACAGGAGCTCCGAGTGTGGGACCCTCCCAGACATTTCCCTGTGTGCCTCTTCAGTTGGCTGGCCCTGATTTTTGTGTGCGTGCATGCTAAGTCACTTCTGCTGCTGCTGCGGCTAAGTCACTTCAGTCCTGTCTAACTCTTTGCAACCCCATGGACTGTAGCCGGTCAGGCTCCTCTGTCCATGGGATTCTCCAGGCAAGAATACTGGAGTGGGTTGCCATGCCCTCCTCCAGGGGATCTTCCCAACCCAGGAATTGAACATGCATCTCTTACGTCTCTTACATCAGCAGGCAGGTTCTTTACCATTAATGCCACCTGATTTGTATCCTTTATAATAAAATTGAAATCATATGTCTAGTACTTGACTGAGTTCTGAGTCACTCTAGTGAATTATCAACCTGAGGGGGTAATGGGAGCCCCCAAATATCTAGCTGGTTATTCAGAAATCTGGGTGGCTTGAGGACTGCCGCCTCCCAACCCCCAACGCAAATCTGTGGTTTGCTTGTGGTATAAAGGCAGTCTCATCGGAGACTGTGCCCTTAGCCTGTGGAGTCTGAGCTAACCCGGATCCCATATTCTGGGATGGGAGTTACATTGCAGGAATGCAGATGTGAAAAGCAAAGAGGAAGCCACACTCCCCTGAGGCTGCCATGGTAGCAAGTGCTGGAGATGAGGAAATCTCCAAAGGCAAAATGCACCTTTACAGACCTCACCTGATCTTGCAAGCAGGGCATGTTCCTCCTCGGCCAACGTGAGAGGAGCTGGGCTTCAGTAATGAAGTATGCGAATTTCCTCAGGCCCTGTAGGTACAAATGAGGTCACATTCATGACCCTGTTTCTCAAGTTCTTGCCAGCATCCTCCCCTGAAAAGTGCCGGTGCCCCATGAGAATTTCTGGGAGCGCCTGGGGGGTGTGCTCACGAGCACGCAAAGGTTTACTGGACACTGCTTCCACCGGACCACACTGCGGTAGGTGTCTTCCACTCGCCCCTCCAGACCACCTCCCCACCCTCCAGCCATGCCCAGTGTCCTGCAATGCTGACCATTGTGAATGGGCTCATCCAAGGCTACTTTGCCCTGGCTTCTGGTCAGGTTCAGCCAACGGAAGGCAGCAGGGGCAGGAAGTTATTGCTTACTTGAACTTGTACTGAGTTGTCTAATTCTAACAAAGCTGCAGCTCTGACCGGGTGGCTGTATTCTAACCACTTCAGCACTTGTGCCTTCAGGTCTGGGAGAGATGAAGCCTGCTCACCTTGGGATTCCTCACCCTTTGGGAAGTTTCCCTTCATACTGCCCATGTGTGCTTAGTCGCTTCCCATCCAGGGAATTTCCCAGGCAAGAATACTGAAGTGGATTGCCATTTCCTCCTCCAGGGGATCTTCCCAACCCAGGGATCAAACCCATGTCTCCTGCATTGGCAGGCAGATTCTTTACCACTGTCCCACTTGGGAAGCCCCTCACACTGCCCACATCTTTGTACATGGCCCTTCCTCAAACTCTCCTCAGTCTGAGATGCCATTTGCTTCCTGTTAGAACCCTGACCACTGCTGTTTCCACTGGATATACATCCTCAGAATCACCCCACCTCCCTTTGGGCATCACCAACAATTTTACCCAGTCCTGCCCAGTCTAGTGCCTACCGCAGCATGGGAGAGAGGCTGTGCCCCACTCTGTCTCTCTGTTAGAGGGGGTCTGAGCAATGTACCGCTTGTGCTCCAATGTCTTCTAGAATTTTAAGTTGAAAAGGCTCTTTTTTGACCTGCATGAGGCTGGAGGAGGAGTCCTGAGAGGTCTGGGTCTGGGAGCTGGCTCTGCTACTAAATGGTTCTGTGTCCTTACGAATGTCACTCTCATATTTAGGTTTCAGTTTCCTCATCTGTAATACAAGAGTTGGATTTAGTGTTTTGTTTTTTTATTTTTTTTGCATTGCTCATTTTCTCTTTTTTAAAAGAGTTTTATTAATTTTAAAATTTATTTTTGGCCGTGTTGGGTCTTTGTTGCTGTGTAGAGGCTTTCTCTAGTTGCAGAGCACGGGCTGTAGAGCACAAGGGCTTTAGTAGTTGCAGGATGCAGGCTCTGTGGTTGTGGCACACGGTCTCAGTTGCTCTGAGGCATGTGAGATCTTAATTTGATCCCACATGATCTTGAGCAGGGATCAAACCTGTGCCCCTTGCAATTGGTAGGCAGATTCTTAACTACAGGACCACCAGGGAAGCCCCTGGTCATGGTCATTTTCATTTATTGTTTTTTTGTTTTTTAACTGAAATGAAGCTGTGTTCATTTCTGATGTATGGCAAAGTAATTCATAGATGAATATGAACATACATATTTTTTCATTAAGGTTATTATAAGATATTGAATATAGTTCCCTATGCTATACAGTAGGAACTTGTTGCTTATCTGTTTTATAGTCCATGGGGTCGCTGAGAATTGGACACGACTCAGTGACTTCACTTTCACTTTTCACTTTCATGCATTGGAGAAGGAAATAGCAACCCACTCCAGTGTTCTTGCCTGGAGAATCCCAGGGACAGTGTAGCCTGGTGGGCTGCCGTCTATGGGGTCACACAGAGTCGGACACGACTGAAGCGACTTAGCAGCAGCAGCAGCAGCAGCAGTTTATATCTGATGAAATTAAAAGATGCTTGCTCCTTGGAAGAAAAGCAATGACCAACCTAGATAATGTATTAAAAAGCAGAAACATTACTTTGCCAACAAAGGTCCATCTAGTCAAAGCTCTGGTTTTTCCAGTAGCCGTGTATGGATGTGAGAGTTGGACCATGAAGAAAGCTGAGCTCTGAAGAATTGATGCTTTTGAACTGTGGTGTTGGAGAAGACTCTTAAGAGTCCCTTGGACTGCAAGGAGATCAAACCAGTAAATCTTAATGGAAATCAATCCTGAATGTTCAATGGAAGGACTGATGCTGAAGCTGAAGCTCCAATACTTTGGCCACCTGATGGGAAGAACTGACTCATTGGAAAAGACCCTGACTCTGGGAAAGACTGAGGCAGGAGGAAAGGAGATGACAAAGGATGAGACAGGTGGATGGCATCACCGACTCAACAGAAATGAGTTTGAGCAGGTTCCAGGAGTTGGTGATGGACAGGGAAGTCTGGTGTGCTGCAGTCCATGGGGTTGCAAAGAGTTGGACATGACTGAGCGACTGAATTGACTGATATCTGATGATCCCAAACTGTTGATTTATTCCATGCCCTAACTGTTTTCTTCTTTGGTAATCACATATTTGTCTTCTGTGTCTGTGTGGACTCAGTGATTCTTTAGCTGCCCTGGTTCTTCAATATCACTTTAGCCAGAGTGTTTCCTGTTTGATCTATATTTAGAATTTGGACTTTCATGAAGATTTCCTTTAAAGCGGGGGTCCCCAACTTCCAGGCCTCGGACTGCTACCTCCAGTCAGATCAGCGGCAGCTTTAGATTAGAAATAAAGTACACAATAAATGTAACACAGTTGAATCATCCCAAAACCATCCCCTCACCCAGCACTGGTCCATGGAAAAATTGTCTTTCATGAAATCTGTCCCTGGTGCCAAAAAGGCTGGGGACCACTGCTTTAAAGCATGAATTCCAAGGCTTTAAAAATGCTTAACAAAAAAAGTGGGCTAGATAACTCTAAGGTTCCTTCCAGTCCCAACATATTTTTTTTCAGTCATGTCATGCAGCTTGTGGGATCTTAGTTTTCCAACCAGGGATTGAACCCTTCCCTCAGTAGTGAAAGCAGAGTTCTAACCTCTGGACTGCCAGGGAATTCCCAGTCCCAACATTTTTGAGCATAAAAATCAACCTTGCCTTCCTCACCACTGTGCCACAGAGGGTCTGGTTCCAAGAATTAATGGAAAATTGATGGCTAAAGGCACATCTCCTGCCAGGCTGTCTCATGGCAAACCGACCATGACCCTGTAAATGGTTTGCTCCCATCCCATCCATCTTTGGCATCTTCTCACTTACTTCTTGTTTACTTCTGCCAATATTCCTAGGCAAAGGGGGAAAAAATTAATTTAAAACCAATTGCATAAAATGCAAACCAGCCCAGCAAATGCAAATGTGGAGAAGATGGCAGCTTTAGATGAACTGGCTGCCGAGGTTTGCAAAGGCATGGTCCACAGCAGTGGAAGCTGGCAGTCCCTCAGTGGTTTGTCCCAGACATGTGGTGCTGGAGAGGATTATAGAGCAGTGATTAATAGTTTGTATAGCATCTGAGCCTGCTTCCTGATTGTGGGGAATCTGCCCTTGCTTGAAGGTCTGGCTCTGGAGCCCAAAGGGGTGAAAAATCTCCCCTTGAACTCTGGTAAGGGGAGCAAAGACACATGAACTAAGTACAACCCATCAGAACCTCACTTGATATTTTCAATCCAGGCTGAACAATGTAATTGAAATTCCTTCTGATGGGACTGATGGCTAAGGCATTCAGTGTCTGGTGGCATTGGTAGTACCCGGGCTAGCAGTGGCCACAGTGCAAGCAGAGGGTCTAGCATCCAGTTACCTACAATCCGTTTTGAAAGAGGCCAGATGTTAAAGATGATGTGAAGGGATGTTAGTTTTTCCAGAGTTTCTGCATCTTGCCAGCCTGTGCCTTTTCCAACATTCCCCTTCTTTCTGTGGTTTCTGAGTTTCCTTGACATTCAATCTCCTTCAAACTCTCCCAAGGGATTCCTCTCTCAGGCTCTTCTCTCCATCTTCTCAGCAGATGTTTAGGCAGCTCTTGTTGCCTCTCAGAAGAGCAAGCAATACCTCTTGTGCCTTTCTCCCTACCTGCATCTTTCTACTGCCCATTTTATGCCCCCAACTGTGCCCATACAGGCCAGGAGGTACTGTTCTCTTGCAAATGAATCTCCCAGAGTGAGCCTTCTTGTCACACATGTGTGTGCTGGTGGTGAAGACTGATTCATCTTACATGAAGAAAAAAGGCATGGGACCTCCCTGGTGGTCCAGTGGTTAAAAATCTGCCTGGCAATGTAGGGAACATGGATTCGATCCCTGGTCCAGAAAGATTCCACATGCCGCAGGACAACAAAGCCTTTGTGCCACAACTACTGAGCCTGTGCTCTAAAGCCCAGGAGCCACAACTACTGAAGCTTGCATGCTTTTGAGCCTGTGCTCCACAACAAGAGAAGCCACTGCAATGAGAAGCCCGAGCTCTACAACTGGAGAGTAGGCCCCATTCACCACAACTAGAGAAAACCCTGATGCAGCTATGACGAGCCCTGTGTGCCACAACAAAGACCCAGCACAACCAAAAATAAATTAAATAAATGATAAAGGGGAAAAAAATTTTTAAAGAAAAAAAGACCTTTGAGCAACCTGGCAAAGATAAGCTTTCATTCACTTCCTTTTCACCCCCTTTCTGAACATCTCCACTGCTCCAGGTCTGCGGTAGACCCCATGGGGATACTGAGAAATAAATGGATGTGCAAAATAAGGAAAAGGATGTGGGACTCTGAATTGGGAGACCTGGGCTGAGACCCTGGTCCCAGGGTCACTTACACTCTGTAAGAATTGGGTAGGTTCCCTAACCTCACTGAGCTTCAGTTTCCTTATCTATAAAGTGGGCTCATCAATGCACATATTCTATGGATTGTGGGGAAATTTGTTAGATGCATCTAAGCATTCATCAAATTTACCAGTTTGTAGGAAAACGCCCATAAATGTGTGTCGCTGTCAACTGAAAGCCCTGCAAATGATGGAGGTGATTTCCGCCTCTAATCACCCTTAGTGGTGGGGGAGGCACACTTGGGAGTTGGCTACCTGGCAATGTGGGGAAAACTATTTGCAGTTATGTCATATGTTAATTTATATCAGTCAAATATCTTCTTATATTTCTTGACAAGAATGCTTGTAAAATAGGGTGGGCAGGAATGCTAACAAGTAGCGCAGTTAACAGAAGAGAGGGTGGCCAGAGGGAAGAGAGTGCCAGAGGAGAAAGGATATGGCCTTCTTCCTCAGGATCCAAAATATCAGCTGGAGCTCCAGCCATTATATCCTTGTTCCAGATAGCAGGATGCAGAAAGGGATAAACATTGCATGTCGTTGGCCTTCAAAGAAAAGTCTCAGAAGGTACCACACAACACTTCTACTAACATCTCATTGACCATAACTCAATTACATGACCATATCTAGTTGCAAGGAAGGCTGGGATATTTAGCTTTATTCCAAAAAGCTAGTGAAAACTTTGTGACCCCACAGATTGTAGCCTGTCAGGCTCCTCTGTCCATGGGATTCTCCAGACAAGAATACTAGAGTGGATAGCCATTTCCTTCTCTTGGGAATCTTCTCAACTCAGGGATCAAACCTAGGTGTCCTGCATCACAGGCATTTTCTTTACAGTCTGAGCCATCAGGGAAGCCCAAATGAAAACTGGGATTTGCATTACTGTGAAAGAAGAGGAGAGCAATATTAGTGTTATGTATCAGTCGGCAAATGCTATAATAATTCTGCATAACAAATCACACAAAACTCAATGGCATACAACAACAAGCATTGATTTTTCTCTCTCAGATCTGTAGTTTGGCTGGGAAAGCTCTGCTTGAAGCCACAAACCTCCTGGGCGTGGATTAAGCCTTCAAATTGGCTTACATCCACCTTCCTTTTTATTTTCCTTGGACTAGCCCTGCCAGGGCATGTTCCTTTCATGGCAAGTGGCAGGAGCCCAGAAAGTTGAGCAGAGACCCTTGATGCCTCCTGAGGCCTTGTGAGTACCTCTTGCCCGCACTTCATTGATTAAAACTGGTCATGTGGCCATGCCAACATCAAAGACAGAAGTATATTTCTTTCATGCTAACGTGTACCACTGCAGAGTCACCAGTTAGGGTGCAAGTATAAAACTCTAATATGTGAAGGGTCTGAAAAACAGTAAACAATGATTCATCCCATGACAGAGAACGACTAACATTGCCAGGAAAGGCAGTATCCGTGGTTTTGGTCCCCTGAAACCTCCCAGGAGCCTACTGATGCTGCTGTTTCTCTAACTGTGGTTTCACGCTCTACTTTCCTACTTCTGACGGCCCCACTTTGCAGGTAGGAGAACAAGTCCAGCCTCTCATATAAGCTTTCCTGGCCACACTTCCTGGCTCCCCACCTCACCAGCCACCCTGTAGTTGTCTCCTTGGAGGTCTTGCCAAGAGAAGCAGGGTCTCCATGGGGTTCAGGACTCCCCCATGTGGGTCCAGCCATCATTTTCCCTTACTCCAGTTCCCAAGGGGCCAGCCAACATCAGATCCATTTCTCCTGTTTAGTCCCCCAAATGCAAAGGCTTCCTAGAGCTGCTGTCTCATAGAATAAGGGTTGACAGTACATCTGGCAGACAGTGAAGGCCCAGTTAGCCAAACCCTCAAATCACAGAAAAGCTTGTTTATCTTTCCTGGGGTAAGACGGAGTCTACAGAAGTGAAAATTTAGAACTCAGATGAGCTTTTCAAAGTGTGACCTTTCCAGAGTTTACATTCTCAATAAATCAACCTGCTAAATTGTAATTGGTTGAGCTTAAAGCAAAATTCCGAAAGGTTTGGTCAACATTTTGGCACAAATAACCTTCTGTGTATCTCAGTATTACCACTTTACTTAGTCCATTTCCATTAGTAACGTGAACAGCATTTTCTTGAGTACAGCCCAAAGTTAGCGCATACTCAGGAGTTGGTTAAAACAGCCATTTTCCATAAAGGCTGTGACCTCTCTGTTACCACCTTCTCCCTGTAAAAACTTTTTTGATGTAGTTTTTGCAAGCTGATTTCTAAACATCCTTTCACAAAAGTTATCTAAAAAACAAGCCATACTTTTCTTGTAAAGTTAAATATCCACCTGCTTTATGGCCCAGTAGCCCTACTCGTAGATACTTTTACCTTAGACAAACAAAACTTCTATCCAGCCCCCACAATAAAATCTGTGTAAAGGTTTATAGCAACTTTATTCTTGGTAGCCAAGTGCTGGAAAAACCCAACAGTTCATCAATGGATGAATGGATAAACAAATTGTGGACTGTACACACAATGGGAAACTCTTCTGCAATAAAAAGGAAAGGATTACCAATATATTAAACAACATAGATGAATCTCATAGACATTATGCTGAGTGAAGGAAACAAGACACAGAAGATCATGTACTGCTTGATTTCATTTATATGACAATCTTAGTTCATTTGGGCTGCTATAACAGAATACCACAGACTGGGTGACTTAAAAACAGCAGAACTTTACCTCTTACACTTTGGAGGCTGGGAAGTCCAAGGTCAAAACACCAGCAGTTTTGGTGTCTGGTGAGGGCTTTCTTCCTGGTTCATAGAGTTCCCATGCTCTCACTGTGTCTTACGTAGTGGAATGGGTGAGAGAATCTCTCCAGGATCCCTTCTATATGGGCACTACCATTCATGAGGGCTCTACCCTCATGATCTGATCATTTCCCAAAGACTTCATCTCCTAATACCATCAACATACGAATTTTGGAGGGACATAAACATTCAGTTTGTAATAGATACTTGAAAAAAGAAAAAAACAGTTTATGGTGATAGAAGTTAGAAGAATTGGATTGACTGGAAAAGAACAAGAAGGAACTTTCCAGGAAATAGAAATGTTTTATGTCTTGATTGGTGTAGTGGTTCCACTACACCATAAAGGCTGTGACGTAAATATACGTCAAAACTCATCAAACTCTATAGGTTAGAACTGAGCATTTCACTGTGTGTAAATTATACCTCAATAAAAAAGATTTTAAAAAAATCAGGCTATTCCTCAAATGGTCTAAGAGTGAACTTGGGAGAACTGTGTTCTGAACATTTATGGAGACATCAAAGACCTTTGAGCTGGAGAGATGGTTGAGGACATGGTCGGCAACCAGCTGGAAACATTTTCATTTTGGATCATCAATTAATCATTTAGGAAAGGGTTTTCCAAAAATGGAGAATGAGGCCCATTCAATTAGTTTCTTAAAATAATTTTACAAGGGAAAGTGTTAGTTGCTCAGTTGTGTCCGACTCTTTGCAACCCCATGGACTGCAGCCTGCCAGCCTCCTCTGTCCATGGAATTCCCCAGGCAAGAACAATGGAGTGGGTGGCCATTCCCTTCTCCATGGGGTCTTCCCAATCCAGGGATTGCACCCAGGCCTCTCGAATTGTGGGCAGATCCTTTACCATCCGAGCCACCAGGGAATCCCCTAATTTTACAAATGGACCTCAGGAAGCTCAAATGTCATTACTTGTGACTTTTATGTCAAGGCCCCATGTACTCCTTTGCTGAGGACCAAGACAGTCCAAGCCCTCAGACCTGGGGCTTGGAGAGACTGTGACAATTGGGTCACAGCCCCACATGATCCATGAGATTCTGAAGGTGCCAGAGAAGTAGAGGATCCTGTTAGCTGGGGGTCAGGGAGCCCAGAGTGAGATTCCGCTCTTCCAACAATCTACGTTGGATTCTCCCGGCAAGAATACTGGAGTAGGTTGCCATTTCTTCCACTAGGGGATCTTCCCCACTCTGGTATCAAACTGGTGTCTCTTACATCTCCTGATTTCGCAGGTGGGTTCTTTACCACCAGGGCCACCTGGGAAGCCCCCAGTCATCTACGCTGACCAGTAACTCCACCCCAGCCCTGCCAACACTCAATCAGAGAGAAGCTGTGCAGTGACCTTGGACAAGGTGTTTGTTGCCTCTCCTCAGATTTATCGGAGTCCTCAGGCTCCTAGAACAGGTTGTTCATTATGATACTCCCATGACCAAAATCCTTTTTAATCCCTGTGTGACTGTCACTGCTGGGAAAAGAGAAAATCTCCTCTGCACTGAAGGCTTTGCTTTGTCTGATGTGGTCTGACTGACTGACTAAGGCCTTAAGTTTTCCTCACAAGCTCTCTAGGGCAAGTTCTTTTGGCAAAAAGCTATACTGGAAAAAAAAAAACAAAACAGCATACTAACAAGAAACAGTAGAGAAGCTACAAAGGAAACTGGGATGTCCTTTCTCTCCTTTTTTGTCAAAATGTTCTTGCAGAGGTAGGGAGCCCACCCAAGCAGGGGGACCTTCACTGAGTGCTGTCAGTTGCTAGGTGGTCCCAGCCAGTCTCCTGTTCAATCGGCCTCCTGGGATGATGGTGTACAACTAACTCTAAGGGCTTGGCTAAGAGATGGCTCCCTCCATTCTTTTTTCCCCCCAGACTCCATCTTTGCAGTCCCATCCAGAACGCAGGGCCTTGTACACACAACCACACCTCCATACCACAACCATGGCACACAGTTTAGAAACTTTTATATTACTCCTCACATCACACACACAGAGACCACACACTCTAGACACATATCTCGACACATATCTCTAGACACATATCTAGACAACACACACTTGGCTCTTGTCAATGCTTGTTCTGGGCAGGAACTGAGTCGGTATTAGCTTTTGTATTCCCACAGTGTGTTTCTCAATCCCCAAGTCACAGGGAAACATTACCAGAGTGGATTGTTCATTTCCCCATCTGAACCACGAATAATTTGCTGATGCCCACTATTTTAGGCAATAGTAGACAAGCTGTCCTTTCAGTCATTCAACCCAATCGTTCCAGTTCTGTATCATCCTGCTGACGACCACGGTCAGTGGTAGAAGAAACAACACATTCAGCTAGAACACACCAAGATGCGATTATGGGTTGTTAAGGTATTGAAATTATTCTATACTGGTTGCCATACATCTGCTGTCCTGTTCCACCTGAAGACCACACTCCTCAGCTCTGGCCCCTCTCCTGGGCTCCCCACATTCAGCAACTAAAGGGTTATAGCTTTGCCTAACAAGAGAGCCCCAAATTCTGGTCCTGGGTTGTGTTCAGCTGGGAGTCCGCGATGTATCTGTTATTTGTATTTCCGTTATTCGTCATTCCCGTTCTCAAGGAATGGGTGAAAAGTAGCTTTGCCCTCTTTTCGGTCTCTTGTGATTGTCAAACATAGATTGTTTATGGATGGATTAAGCCCATCTCTGTGAATGGCGCCATAGGTGGATACTCAGTCCGATACCGCCCAGAGTCCCAGGAGTGTCTTTTACCTGCCAGACCTACTCTCCAGGTGGGGCAGACGCGGGGCACAGAAAGTGCATCCAGTCCAGTAGACAAACGATGGGTCTGGGGGCAGGGGAGGCTGGACAGCAGCAGACAGGCTTTGGGTCAGCAGTCAGCACCAAACAACAGTGGGCCCCATTGGCATGCTGAGCGGGCAGGAACCCAGAGAGCCTGCAGGTGGTCCAAGATGGAGAGAGGGCGGGGACTGACCGTGAGGGAGGCGGGGCCAAGCCGTCATCGGTTATTTCCTTCTCCAGCAAGTACCTGTGGGACGCCTATGTGCCAGGCACTGTACTAACCATTCAGGATACTTAGGGAGCGAGATTAAGCCCTGGGGGAAGTGTAGGCAGCACTCATGCTAACTGCAGTAGACAGAAATGTAACAAGGCAATTCCAGGGACATCCCTGGCTGTCCAGTGGTTAACATTCCGTGCTTCCAATGCAGGGGGCCTGGTTCCACCCCTGGCTGGCGAACTAAGATGCCTCATGCTGCCCGGTATGGCCTAAGGAAAAAAAAAGGCAATTCCACTCCAAAGCGATGAGACCCACAATAAGGGAAGTGCTGTCAGAGCCCAGAGTAGGTACACTAAGTCAGACCCAGAGTGTTCAGGAAGTGCTTCTCCAGAGGGCATATGGTCTAAGCTGAGACCCTGACAATTGGAAAAGTTGTTCAAACAAATTCTTTTCTTACATATAATTTTATTTATTTATTTATGGCTGTGCTGAGTCTTTGTTGCTATGAGAGCTCTTCTCTAGTTTCAGAGAGCGGGAGCTACTCTCTGCTTGCTGTGCATGGGCTTCTCATTGTGGCGGCTTCTCACTGCAGAGCACAGGCTCTACAGCACACAGACTTCAGTAGTTGTGGCGCCCAGGCTCGAGCACAGGCTCGATAGTTGTGGCCCACACATGGGCTCAGCTGCTCCATGGTATGTGAGAGCCTCCAGATCAGTGATCAAACCTGTGTCTCCTGTACTGGCAGGCAGATTTTTTACCACTGAGCCACCAGGGAAGCCCCTCAAGCAAACTCTTAATGAAGAGGAAGGAACAGTATGTGCAAGGACCTGGAGGCAAGAGACAAATGGGTTTATTCAGAGAGTGGAAAGGAATTTCTCAAATCTGAATGCTTGGAGCATATGACAGCCGGGGTAGCCCACGAGGTTGGCGTGGATCAGGAGGGAAGCACGCGGGCAGGCAGGTTTCCAAGGGCAACAGAGTGGGTGAGTCAAGTGCAAGGGCTGAAGGATAAGCCTCCTAGCTGTGTGACATTTGGAGGGTCATTTGACCTCCTCTACCTCAGTAGAATGGTTGTAATGCTTGCTTCTGCAGGAGGGAGACAGATAATGCACGTAGCACATCTAGAACTTCATGGAATGTGATGTGTCCATTCATATCAGCCATTACTGGGCCCCTAAATCCCAGGTCAGGAGTGGTTCCAGAAAGGGGGAACAGGCTGGGCCTGCAGGCCTGGACTTGCAGCTAGTCAACAGGCTGCCACCTTCAAAGAAGCACTCAGTGTCAAATAAAAAATACTGGCAAAATAAATAAAAAACAAAGAAAAAAAAATACTGGCAGTCCAGCGGTTAGGATTTCTGGGGGCCTGGGTTCAATCCCTGGCTCAGGAATTAAGATCCCACAAGCTGTGCAGCCAGGCCAAACATAGATAAATAAATTAAGAATACATTCAACACAATCAACAGGATAGGTACAATGCTCTTTCAAGTAGCATTTTGAGAGCAGCAATGTAATTTCCACAGTTTGGCTTGCCAAAGTCTTAAAACGTTTCCTGTGAAGGAAGCACAATGTCCTCCTTTTTATAGAAAAAAGTCTTTTCACCTGGAGAGTTCATGGCCTGGAGTGGGTCAGTTTGTCAGTTTCTCTGTTTCCTCAATCCTACCTGGGCCCGTAAGCTCGATGCCCCCTGCCACTCCCCTATCACTGTGCCAAGCCAAGTAAGAGAATAATAACTCCTCCCTTTCAAAGGACAGTTTTTTGAGCAACCTGACTGTAGGCACACCTACTGGCCCTGAGGGCTGCTCCCCAGAGGGCTCATCAACCTCCTGGGAGGCCCCAAGTCACCAGGACGCGGCTGGGTGTTGGGTGGATGTACGAAGGAAGGTCGCTCCAGCTACAACCTGACGTCTCCTTGTTAGGGCTGCCCTGACCCAACAGCTTCCCCACGTGCCTTCCAGCTGGCTCTGGCACTTGTCAGTCTGACCTCAGCAGTCTTTTCAAGGAAACAGCATTCTTGGCCCAGCCGTTATGAGAGATTGGGATATAATTCTTTCATATGTTAGTTTTCTCTCGCACTTTAACTCCGTGGAGTGAGGACCTATGTCTTCTACTTTTCTGCTGTGTACCTGATCCCCGGCATAGTGCTAGACACTTGAGGTTACTCAGTAACCTCTTGGTAATCATACACCTATGATGAGGAAATATAACTAGGTAGGTGTGTATTCCTATGTCATGATGTCAAGGGCAGTTCTCAAAATCTTGTTTGAGTACTGTGAAAAATGAGCAAAAAACACTGGACTTGGGCAGTTGTTTCATAGTCTTGGTCAGGATGGGTCCATACAAAGAGGATTTATTGTAAGGCTTCCTTGGTGGCTCAGTGGTAAAGAATTTGCCTTCATTGTAGGGGACCTGGGTTCAATCCCTGGATTGGGAAGATCCCCTGGAGAAGGGAATAGCCACCTACTCCAGTATTCTTGGCTGGAGAATCCCATGGACAGAGGAGCCTGGTGGGCTACAGAGAGTCCACAGGACTGACTAACACTTTCACTTTCACAATAACGTCAGGGAGCACACCTGCTGGAGCCAGAATTCGAATCTGGTGACTATTTCCCCCACCAACCCCCCACCCCTCCACAACCCATCTCTCCCTGAGTTCTTTCATCTCTGCTTCAAAGTTAAGAATTTTTTCTGCAGGTTTTGGATATCTCCTGCTTTGCAATAACTCATTATTTTGGGGTTACCATGCTACCCCAAACAGCTTCTACCCTGCATGATCTTACAACTCCTGTGGCCCACGATATAACACAATAGATTGGTTTCTGTGTCTCTTACTGTGGATGCCCGAGAATCTAATTGGCTCAGCTTGGATCAGCTCTTCCTTGTGGTCTAATTGGTTATGGCCAAAGGTGAGTCTCCCGGGAAAACATGGTCACTCAGGCTGCCCCCACCTTTCTGGAAGGGTGCAGAGTACCTCCCAATTAAAAGGTCTTTGGGGGTTACACATCCCAAATCTGCGGAACACACCCAATTCCCAATTGTGCAAGAGCCAACAGTAAACTCTTCCTCCACATGTACATTGGCCCAAGGTCCTTCATTTTAAGGATTTGGGGGGCTGCCCACATAGGGCTTCCCTGATAGCTCAATTGGTAAAGAATCTGCCTGCAATGCAGAAGACCCTGGTTCAGTTCCTGGGTCAGGAAGATCCACTGGAGAAGGGAAAGGCTACCCACTCCAGTGGCTCAGCTGGCAAGAAATCCACCTGCAATGCAGGAGACCTGAGTTTGATCCCTGGGTTGGGAGGCTCCCCTGGAGAAGGGAATGGGCTACCCACTCCAGTATTCTGGCCTGGAGAATTCCACGGACTGTATAGTCCATGGGGTCGCCAAGAGTCAGACATGACTGAACGACTCTCACTTTCACTCTCCTTTACCCCCCACAGAATATTTAAGGCCCTGGAAGAAGAGAGGAAATTTTGAAATAGAAGAGTCCTGATCTCTGAGATCTGTTTCTAGTGATAGAGACTCAGTCACTCAGTCACACAGTGATTGAGTCAAATGTTTACCTTTGACTAGGTAAAAGTTAGACTATGGAGTAATTTTAGGGGCAGGACCATGGGAACACAAGCTTGAAAAGTGAGCCAACAAGACTGGATCAAAATCAGCAGCTATCTTCAACCATCAGATTGACAAATATTAAGAAGAATGGCAACACCCAAGTTTGGCAGGTTGTGAGTGAACAAGCACAGTCATCTACTGCTGATGGGAGTAAAAATAAAATGGAGTGATACTGCTGTAGAATATCTGGCAGTCTGTACCAAGATCATCAATATGAATCCCACCAATTCTAGGTCCAGGAAAGATGAAAGCCACAAAGTGTTATAAGACAATGAGGACGTGTGGATGACTTTGATGACATGAGCCAACACTCAGCAGCATTTATACCCTTTCTACTGTGTAATGACTCCTCTCCTAACCCCGTATCAATAGCATAACTGAGACCATCAATAACTTTTCCTGATTAATTGTGCCTTTCTCAAACGAAAGCAGGACATGAGAGCAGACAAAGCAAATAAGACATAAACCAACTCTCCTGAGTTAATAACTGTACTCTTTCCCATTGGATTTGGACACTACTTCAGAATCACTCTCAGTATAACCTACACAGTCCTTCCTAATCAAGGTACAACTTTTATTCCATTTTTTATTCACACCTGCTTGCTCCATCCCTGTCCCCTGCCCTGCTCTCGGGACAACCCTGTGGGATTCCTCAAGCCAAATGGCACTATATTTGAGAGGATATTTATTCTCTCTTTTTTTTTCTTTTTTTTAAAAATATTATTTATTTTTGGCTGCACTGGGTCTTTGCTGTTTGCGCTGGGTTTTCTCTAGTTGTGGCAAACAGGGGCTGCTTTCTATTGTAGTGTTCAGGCTTCTCACTGTGGTGGCTTCTCTCGTTGTAGAGCACAGGCTTCAGTAGTTACGGCTTCAGCAGTTAGGGCTCTTGAGCTCCAGAACATGGGCTCAGCAGTCAGGGCACGTGGTCTTCGTTGCTGCTGGACATGTGGGATCTTTCTGGACCAGGAATCAAACCCATGTCCCTGCAATGGCAGGCTGATTCTTTACCACTGAGCCACTAGGGAAGCCCTCTCTTATTTTCTTCCTTTTTTTAAAATTTGTATTTATTTATTTTAAAATTGAAGCATAGTTGATTTACAACATTGTGTTAATTTCAGGTGTACAGCAAAGTGATTCAGTTATACATATGTGTATACTTTTTCAAATCCTTTTCCGTTATGGTTTATTACAGGATGTTGAATATAGTTCCCTGTGCTATACAGTAGGGACTTGTTGTTTATTCTGTATACAGTAGTGTGTATTTATTTTCTTTCTAACTAGTCAAGTGGGCTTAATGCTGCCGATCAGATTTTCAAGTCATTATTCAATTTTCCCTTCCCTGAAAGGGAAACCCTGCAAGGACAACCTTAAGGCTGACACAGGTAGAGTCTAAGATGGAGGCCAGGGAGTGATCCTAGGAGCGTTTCTTACCCGCTGCCTGACCCACAATGCTGCAAAGTCAGGCTTGTGTTTGCATCTCTAGCTTTTCCGAAAGTCAGAAGAAAGTTATTTGGTTACATTGATCACACTATGATACGTTGACCTTGTAAAGTTAAACTTTAAAATGCCACAAGTAGGATTTCTCTGGTGATCGATCCAGTGGTTAAGAATCCACCTGCCAATGCAGAGGACATGGGTTTGATCCCTGGTTCAGGAAGATTCCACATGCCGAGGGGCAGCTAAGCCTGTGTGCCACAGCTGCTGAAGCCTGAGCACCCTAGAGCCTGTGCTTGGGGACAAGAGAAGCCACCGCAATGAGAAGCCTGAGCACCACAATGAAGAATAGCCCCCACTCATCACAACTAGAGAAAGTCCACAAGCGGCAATGAAGACCCAGCACAGCCAAAAATAAATAAAAATTTTTACAAAGAAATGCCAAGTGTTTTCAAACCTAGAAACTTAACTAAAGTTGATACTGTTTTGAGTTGCATAATTTACTTGAAAATTGCAGTCTACTTATGGTTTTATCTGAAAGTTTTATGTCAGCTTTTGACCCAGAGTACTGGAGAAAATGATGAAATGAATGGTACTGTCTTCATTTAACATATTTAACACCATGCCTGAAGCAGAAAAGATGGTCTGTCAATGGTAGCAATGTTCATTTTCCTTCATCCTTTTTTGACAAATAAACATTTTTAAAGTTTATATCTAAGCCAGAGGAGTTAGAAGAAACAGCAGTCATATCCTGTACTTGAGATAGGAAGATTTTTAAGAGACATTATAGTTATTTTCCAAAATTTCTTTCGACATTTAGGGCCAGATCATCTTTGTTGCCTGGGGGCTGTGTATCATAGGTTGTTTAGCAACAGCCTTGGCCTTTACCCTCTGGATGCCAACAGCATCCCCTTCTTAACTGTGACAACCAAAAATGTCTTCAGACGCTGCCAAATGTCTCCTGTAGGGAAAGAAGGTACAAAATTGCCCCCCTCTGAGAGCAACTCATCATTGTCAAATCGTTTGTATGAACTGTAACAGCAGGGAAAAAAATTCTGTGATCAACCACAAATGCCTTATAAAGAAGAAAATCTGTTACACAATAGGCCTTTTGCTTCAGCTCTGATCACCTGATAGACTTGGGCATGCTCAGGTCACCTTGGAGCTGCATTTGTCATCAGGCAGCCATCCAAAAGTTATCATTCCCAGCAGAAGTGCTAGAAAAATCCCGACAATTAGACCACCCAGAAATGCTGGATACACTATTTTCACAAACATCTTTTAAAATATAGAGTTCAAATAGAGGGAAAGGAAGAGAAATTTACAGAGGTTCAAGATGAGAAAACCAAAATACAGGGCTAAGCAAATGCTAAAGTTAGAACTCATCCAGAAGACACCTGCCAATCCTTGAGAGCCTGGAGCTTGTGTATTGTCCTAGGTCTTGTGTCCTGGCAGTAGGAGCAAGTTCTGGAATCTGTGTGGTTTGGACAGTAGGATTAGAGACTCTTTCATCAAACCAGTACCTCTGAAAGGTAAAACTCTTGGTAGGTGAACTAGAAAAATGCACAGGTTTGATTCCTGGTTGGGGAACTAAGAAGCTGTGAGGCCATTAAAAAAAAGAAAGTATCAAATCACAAATAAAGAGAGCAAAAGAAGAAGAAAAGAACAAAAAAAGAATTCTGAAAACACCACCAAAGCAATTAGCAAAATGGCACTAAGTAAATAGTTATCAATAATTGTTTTAAATGTAAATTTCAATAATTGCTTAAATGTAAATGTTCTAATCACATAGAGAGGCTGGATGGATACAAAAACAAGACTCAGACCCACATATGTGCTGTCTACAAGAGACTCATTTCAGATCTACAGATACATAGAGACTCAAAGTTAGGGTTTAGAAAAGGGTATTTCATGTAAACAGAAATGAAAAGAAACCTGGGAGGGAGATCCCTGATGATAGTGGTTAGGATTCTGGGCTTTCACTGCCATGGCCCAGGTTCAATCTCTGGTCAGGGAACTAAGATCCTGCAAGCTGCATGGCAAAAAAAGAAAAGAAAGAAAGAAAACTGAAAGAACAATACTTACATCAGAAAAAAAAATAGAATTTAAAACAAGAGACAAATAAAAACACTATATAATGATAAATGGATTAATACAAAAAGAAGATAGCACTGGAAAATATGTATGCACCCTAAATAGGAACACTTAAATACATAAAGCAAATGTAACAATAGAAAAAGAGAAATTGAAAACCACTAAAGAAAATCAAAGAGAAAATTTTGAAAATACACAGAGACAAATGAAAATGAAAATAGAACAACACGAAATCTTTGGGATGCAGCAAAATTTTCTACGAGAGGATTTTATAGTTACACAGCCCTACCTCAAGGAACAAGGAAAACCTCAATTAAATCATCTGCTCTTACAGCTTCAGTTCAGTTCAGTTCAGTTCAGTTGCTCAGTCCTGTCTGACTCTTTGCGACCCCATGAATCGCAGCACGCCAGGCCTCCCTGTCCATCACCAACTCCCAGAGCTTAAAGAATTAGAAAAAGAAGAACAAACAACACTTAAAATGAATAGAAGAAAATAAATAATAATAAATATCAGAGCATAAATGTTAATAAATGAAATAGAGACTGAAAAACAATAGAAAACGTCAATGAAACTAAGAGCTGCTTCTTTGAAAAAAATGCAGAACCTTTAGCCAGACTCATCAAGAATAAAACAAAAAAGTGTAAGTCACTCAGTCATGTCTGCCTCTTTGCAATCCTATGGACTATCTATAACCCACCAGGCTCCTCTGTCCACGGGATTCTCCAAGGAAGAATACCGGAGTGGGTTGTCCGTCATTCCCTTCTCCAAGTTATCTTCCCAACCCAGGGATCAAACCCTGATCTCCCGCACTGCAGGCAGATTCTTTACCACCTAAGCCACCAACGGTAGCTATCAAGGGAAAAAAAAAAAGAAAAGGTAGCTATCAAGAAAAAAGAGAGGGCCCAAATAAAATAAAACCTGGCATGAGAAGAAAGACTGCTACCTGTCTGTTGCACACAGTAGGGTGTCACTCCAGAGCCTTGTTTCAGATGTGTAAGTTCCCCCATCCATTAAACCATTTATGTCTCTGGAGAATAAAAAAAATAAGAAGCAAAAGAGGAGAAGTTAAAACTGACACTATAGAAATACAAAATATAGTGAGATGACTATAAGCAATTATATGCCAATAAAATGAACAAACTATAAGAAATGGATAAATTCTTAGAAATATGCAGTCTCCCAAGACTGAGTCTGGAAGAAATAGAAAATATAAACAGACAGGTTACCAGTAATTAAATTGAGTCAGCAAGTTAAAAATTTCTAAGGAAACAAAAGTCCAAGACCAGATGACCTCACAGGTGAATTCTACAAAATATTGTGATTCTTCTTAAAGAAGAATTAATCTCTATCCTTCTACAACTATTTCAGAAAATTTTAGGGGAAGGAATTCGTCCAAACTCATTTCATGAGGACAGCATCACCCTGATACCAAAACCAGAAAAGACACACAAAAAGAAAATTACTAGCCAATATACTGGTGAATATAGATGCAAAAATCCTCAGTAAAATAATAGACAACTGAATTCAACAAAACATTAAAGGTTTCGTACACCATGACCACCCTGGAGGAGGAAACGGCAACCCACTCCAGTATTCTTGCCTGGAGAATCCCATGGACAGAGGAGCCTGGCTGGCTACAGTCCACAGGTCACAAAGAGTCAGACACGACTAAAGCAACTTAGCATGGCACAGCACATCATGATCAAGTGGAATTTACCCAGGGATGCAAGGATGCTTTCAACTTTTTCATTATTAATATTATGTTGGGTGTGGATTTGTCAAATATGGCCTTTATGTGTAGGTAGGTTCCCTCTATACCCACTTTGTTGAGAGTTTTTATCATAAATGAATGTTGAATTCTGTCAAAAGCCACAGGGCATGGCCACAAAAATAGAATAAAATAAAATCAGACTGTCATGCAGCAATAGATAACTGAAACAACACCCAACAGAAACATGTACATAATTCATTAAAAGACAAATATGAAAATAGAAGCACTATTTGTACTAGCTCCAAGCTGGTGACCCTCAAAATGCCCATCAACAGCAGAATAAATAATTTGCAGTATATTCACACAGTGGAATGCTATACAACAATAAGAATAAACAAATCATGGCCGCACACAACAACATACATGATATCCACAAACATTTAGGGCTTTGAACAACAGAACACAGACACAGAAATAATGTACATGGATTATTCTATTTATATATAATCTTATATAATTTTAAAATAGGCAAAACAAAGAAATCCATGATGTTAGAAGTCAGGATAGTGATTGCCCTTGAGGGACGTACTGACCGTAAGATTTATACTACGGATAATGTTCTGTTTCTTGAGTTGAGTATCAGTTACACAGGTGTGATCAGTTTGTGAAAATTAGTCAAAATGTTTACTCTAATTTGTATGTTTTTATATACATACGTTACCTTTCAGTGAAAAGTTCAAGAAAGTTGTTCCTGGAAGGTAATGAAACGGACTATTTCAAGGGGAGAGGTATGGTGAGAAGAGAGACAGTAACTGAAAGATGATGGTCTTGAGGTTTAAAAGAAACAATCTTGGTTCCAAGAGAAAGCAAAAAAAGCCTGGAAGCCTACTAAGTTTTCAAGGGAACTTTATTGAAAAAAAAAAAAAAATCCCAAGACTGGCCTGGTACAACCTCCGAGAGTTAATCCACTCCCTTCCAAAGCACACTCTAAACCCCAAGTCTGTACCAGCAGAAGCAGACCATGAAGGCAATGAAGCTCCAAGAAGCAGCCCTTCCAGTGCCCACCCAGATGTGGCCATGGAGGATGAGAGACAGGGAAGAACCTGAGAAGGCAGAGCTGTGAACACAAAGGATCTTTATGTCATATAGATCCTCTCCCTCCTTAACACCATCCAACTGACTGCAAGAGAGGTGTGAGGGCTGGAGCTCCAGAAGCCAACTTGGACCTTGAGTAAGGGAGCCGTGGGCTATAAAGCAGTGGAATGCTGAGCTAAAAGGAGGATTTTCAGGACAGTGAAACAATCCTGTATGAGACTCTAATGGTGGATACATACCATAGATTAGTCCAAACTCATAGAATATACACCAAGCTGCACTAATGTAAACTACGGACTTCGCATGATGATGCATCAATGTAAATTTATCAGTTGTATCAAATGTACCACGCTGGTGGGATATATTGATGGTGGGGAGACTATGCATGCGTGCAGACAGTGGCTCTATGGGAAATCTCTATGCCTTCTGCTCAATTTAGCTGTGAACTTAAAACTGCTCTTAAAAAGTAGTTGTTTTTAAAAAATGGAAAGCAAAGGACTTCCTGGATGATCCAGGTGACTAAAACTTTGTGCTGTCAATGCAGGGGGTGCAAATTCAATCCATGGTTGGAGAACTAAGATCCCACATGCCTTGAGGAGTGGCCAAAAAAAAAAAAAAGAGTTACAAAAATGAAAAGCAAAAATTAGAATAATAAGAAGAAATTGACTTATCTGTCATCATAATAGGAGATTTTAATACATTTCTCTGTAATTTACAGGCCAAATAGATAAAAATTAAAAATCAGTAGGAATATTGATGATTTGCACAAAGCAAAAATGCTTGACTTGCATAGTATTCCACACTAATTGATATAGTGTTCACTCCATTAGGTGAAAAGAAGGGAAAACCAGGCAGAGCAGCTCCCAGAATGTTCCATGCTCTAAAGGGCAGAAACAGGGACAGCCCAGGCAAAGCAGTCAGTATCTAGGCCAGCCAACCCAACTGCCCCCCTTCCCACTAACTGCAAGAACACCCTTCATCTAGCGATTTTTCCAAGACCACTGCTGAGTATGGTGTAGGGGAGGACTCCCCATCAGAGGCTGCTTTAGTGTGGCCCCTTCTTCTCAGCAGTCTTGCAGGGCCTGGACTGCCCTGAGGTTTGAGCAATCACAGACCACTGTTTGCCAAACTTGGGGATTTTCTGGAAATACATCCCTGCAGTCCTAGTGGGCATGTGTTCTATTTGAGTTCACAAACTCTGTTAACTAATAACTAACTCCAGAGGTCTATCCAGGCCATAGATCTGGAACCGGACTTGCCCTTATCGTTTCTGACTCAGAGATAAGCATTGCCCCTTTAGTCTCATGCTCTAAATGAGGGCTGTCTCAGGAACTTGAAAGAAGAAACAGAGCTACTCTGACCTTTACCTCCAGTCTATATCCCAGTGCATGTTGAGGAAAGAGACAATTTATTAACTCCAATTACAGGTAGATTCAGGGATAGACCTGGTTGTGTGTGAGTCTGTGCTAAGTTGTTTGAGTCATGTCCGACTCTTTGCAACCCTATGGACTGTAGACAGCCAGGCTCCTCTGTACATGGGATTCTCCAGGCAAGAATACTGGAGTGTGTTTCCATGCCCTCCTCCAAAGGATCCTTCCAACCAGGGATCAAACCCATGTCTTTTATTTCTCCTGCATTGGCAGGGGGGTTCTTTACCACTAGCACCACCTGGGAAGCCCCAGACCTGATTATAAGCAGAGCTAGATCCTGAAGCTCAAATGAGGTCCAGACTCTTATCTTCTGTCTCTCAGTTCTGCTTGCTTCTACTTGGCCTCACGCTAAATCAGTCTTTGTCCAGATGGTGGGAAAAAATAGTTCCTGGAAGCCTGAGATTCCTACCCTTTCAAATTAGCCAATAGCTAAGAGAACATCTGTCTCCCTATATCCATTTCAGGTAACTCTCTGATTGGTTTATCTTGAGTCACATGACCATCCTAGTGACCATATGGGTGGGGCACTTGGGTCAGCATAGAATACGGGTAAGGAAGGGGCCCCAAAACTATGATTGACAGCTCTGTAGGGACTATATGAAGGTGAGTAAAGTGTTCTTCACTTTCTGCCATAAGGGTGGTGTCATCTGCATATCTGAGGTTATTGATATTTATCCCGGCAATCTTGATTCCAGCTTGTGTTTCTTCCAGTCCAGCATTTCTAATGATGTACTCTGCATATAAGCTAAATAAGCAAGGTGACAATATACAGCCTTGATGTACTCCTTTTCCTATTTGGAACCAGTCTGTTGTTCCATGTCCAATTCTAACTGCTGATTCCTGACCTGCATACAGATTTCTCAAGAGGCAGGTCAGGTGGTCTAGTATTCCCATCTCTTTCAGAATTGTCCACAGTTTATTGTGATCCACACAGTCAAAGGCTTTGGCATAGTCAATAAAGCAGAAATAGATGTTTTTCTGGAACTCTCTTGCTTTTTTGATGATCCAGCAGATGTTGGCAATTTGATCTCTGGTTCCTCTGCCTTTTCTAAAACCAGCTTGAACATCTGGAAGTTCACGGTTCACTTATTGCTGAAGCCTGGCTTAGAGAATTTTGAGCACTGGAAGAAACACAAGCTGGAATCAAGATTGCTGGGAGAAATATCAATAACCTCAGATATGCAGATGACAACACCCTTAAGGCAGAAAGTGAAGAGGAACTAAAAAGCCTCTTGATGAAAGTGAAAGTGGAGAGTGAAAAAGTTGGCTTAAAGTTCAACATTCAGAAAACAAAGATCATGGCATCTGGTCCCATCAGTTCATGGCAAATAGATAGGGAAACAGTGACAGACTTTATTTTTCTGGGCTCCAAAATCACAGCAGATGGTGACTGCAGCCATGAAATTAAAAGATGCTTACTCCTTGGAAGAAAAGTTATGTCCAACCTAGATAGCATATTCAAAAGCAGAGACATTACTTTGTCGACTAAGGTCCATCTAGTCAAGGCTATGGTTTTTCCACTGGTCATGTATGGATGTGAGAGTTGGACTGTGAAGAAGGCTGAGCGCCGAAGAATTGATGCTTTTGAACTGTGGTGTTGGACAAGACTCTTGAGAGTCCCTTGGACTGCAAGGAGATCCAACCAATCCATTCTGAAGGAGATCAGCCCTGGGATTTCTTTGGAAGGAATGATGCTAAAGCTGAAACTCCAGTACTTTGGCCACCTCATGCGAAGAGTTGACTCATTGGAAAGACTCTGCTTCTGGGAGGGATTGGGGGCAGGAGGAGAAGGGGACGACAGAGGATGAGATGGCTGGATGGCATCACGGACTCGATGGCCGTGAGTTTGAGTGAACTCCGGGAGTTGGTGATGGACAGGGAGGCCTGGCGTGCTGCGATTCATGGGGTCGCAAAGAGTCGGACATGACTGAGTGACTGAACTGCACTGAACTGAAAGTGTTCTTGCCTGGAGAATCCCAGGGACAGGGGAGCCTGGTGGGCTGCCATCTATGGGGTCACACAGAGTCGGACACAACTAAAGCGACTTAGCAGCAGCAGCAGCAAAGTGCTTTCAAGGACGGGATGATGAATAGACGAAGACAGGAATAGTTCACAATAGAAGGGCAAGAGAGAACCAGGGCCAAGGAGTGGGATGAGGCTTGGGGAGTAATTCCACGTAAGTTCCTGGACATTTCTCATAAGGGACCTCCAATACGACTCTGAGTTTCCTGACAATGAAAACCAAGAAGGAAAGATGATCCGTGATACAAACAGATACTAGTCTGGGTCTCCAGGCCCTAGGAAGTCCACAGCATGTTCCAAGTTTCCTTCTGTTTCCCTGGAGCCTCCTTTCTCATGGCTCTTGATCCCACAAGTTCTATCTCCCCTCCACATGGCTCCCAGACACAAGGCTTACCTTTTATTTGACTTTTACAAAAGATTCCACTCACACAAAGTAGCTAGTGAAGATTTTCACAGGCAGACAAGGTTGGGAGGATGCAGAGTGGTCTTCAAATATCCTTTGGCCCTGAATATGGATTGAACTGTGCTAAACCCCCCTGCCTAAATTCATATGTTGATGTCCTAAGCCCAGTGCCTCAGAATGTGACTGTGTTTAGAGACAGTGTCTTTAAAGATGAAGTAAGGAGTGGTGGTGGTGGGATGAATTGGGAGATTGGGATGGACATCTATACACTATTGATGGATGGTAGTTTAGGTTTAGTCACTAAGTTATGTCCAACTCTTGAGACCCCATGGATTGTAGCTGGCCAGGCTCCTCTGTCTATGGAATTATCCAGGCAAGAATACTGGAGTGGATTGCCATTTCCTTCTCCAGGGGATCTTCCCAACCCAGGGATAGAACCCTGGTCTCCTGTATTGCAGGTGGATTCTCATTCTAACTAACTAAGCTACCAGGGATGCCCTACACACTATTGACATCAAGCTTCCCTGGTGGCTCAGGGAGTAAAG
This sequence comes from Oryx dammah, assembly GCF_014754425.2. Taxonomy (NCBI): domain Eukaryota; kingdom Metazoa; phylum Chordata; class Mammalia; order Artiodactyla; family Bovidae; genus Oryx; species Oryx dammah. Next base: position 48,139,921 of record NW_024070209.1, on the reverse strand, counting down.
AATCTGCTTGCAGTGCAGGAGACCCCGGGTTTATCCCTAGGTTGGCCCTGGAGAAGGAAATGGCAGCTCACTCCAGTATTCTTGCCTGGGAAATCCCATGGACAGAGGAGCCTGGTGGGCTGCAGTCCATGGGGTGGCAAAGAGTTGACTAAACAACTAACATTTTCACTTTCACACATTATTGTTACTATGTATAAAATAGATAACTAATGAGAACCTACCGTATAACTTCGGGAACTCTACTCAGTGGAAAGGAAATCCAATGAAGAGGGGATATGGGTGTGTATATATAGCTGATTCACTTTGCTGTATAGCAGAATCTAATACAATATTGTAAAGCAACTATACGCCAATAAAAAGTAATTTAAAATAAAATAATTTTTATAAACAATAAAAAATAAATACACAGTGATGAAGTTTAAAATGAGGTCACATGAAGGGGCCCTGCCCCAGGATGACTGGTGTCCTTACGAGGAGATCACGACACAGGCAGGTACTGAGGGAAGGCCACGTGAGGGCGCAGGGAGAGGGCAACCCTCCGCAAGCCAAGGAAAGAGGACCTAGAAGAAATCAACCCTGTGGCCACCTTGATCTCAGACTGTCAGTCTCCAGAACTGTGAGAAAATTAAATTTCTTTTAAGCCACTCGGCCCACAGCACTTTGTTGTGACAGCCCTAGCAAATTAATATAGGCCTCCAGCCATTGGCCTTCACCTCACCCACCACCTTACAGACCTCCCTCCCCATACCTCCTCTGGCTTTGCTGAATTTCCTCTTCTCTTTCTCAGAGGTCAAAGTCCCCTCTTTATCACAAGCTCTTTATCAAAGCAGCCTGTGCCATATCTTAAGCTGCTTGGCCATATATTTGGTAACTCACAGATCTTGGGCTCCTACCCCACGCCTCACAGTTTATCAAAATATTTTCCCAAACAAGGACTATTTTCAGCCTAAGCAATACCAGCAACTGAAGCTGAAAACAGTTCCCCTCCTTTTAGCATTGTGCTTTCGATGAAGACAACACTTGTGTTAGAGAAGTGTCCCTGTGACCCTCACATAAAGGACACTGAGTCATGTTCAGGGCGTTCACCACCAATGCCCACAAGAAACCCAGTCATCTCAAGTTCACAGTGTGGACCCTGAACCCAAGGGCAACGGTCATGGAAGCAAGTGGGAGACTTGTAGGGAAAGTCAGTATCCAAAGAAAAGAGTTCAAGTGCATAGCCTTGAACTCAAGTGCAGTCTGGCTCCATCAAATCTGAAGCATGCATACCCTGAGTGTTCTCAAGAAAATTCTCTGTGAGGGTTGAGATTAGAGCTGGCAGCAGTAGTTCAAATCTAAAAGCCTCACAAGGCCACCACACTCTGGCACTGCAGTTGTAGAGTAGAGCAGATTTGCAGTTTTAAAATCAACCTGGTGGCTCAAACAGTGAAGAATCTGCCTGCAAAGCAGGAGACCCAGTTCTCTCCCTGGGCTGGGAAGATCTCCTGGAGAAGGGAATGGCTACCTTGCCAATGGTATTCTTGCCCGAAAGATTCCATGAACAGAGGAGCCTGGCAGACTATAGTCCATGGGGTCATGAAGAGTCAGACGCAACTAAGCCACCAAAACTTTAAAAATTTTTTTTTTAAAAATTGAGTAAAATACTATTACTGTGCTCATTTTTAAAAGATTTTAAAAAACTCTTTATTTTATTTTATTGGCTGTGCTGGGTCTTCTTTGCTGCTCAAGGGCTTTCTCTATTTGCAACAAGCGGGAGCTATTCTTGGTTGTGATGGGAGGGCTTTTCATTGTGGTGGCTTTTCTTGTGCAGCACGGGCTCTAGGCACATGGGCTTCATGCCTAGAATTGTGTCGCATGGGCTTAGTTCCTTTGAGGCAAGTGGGATCTTTCCAGACCAAGGATTAAACCTGTGTCCCCTGCATTGGCAGACAGATTCTTAAAAAATAAATATTTATCTAACCTATTTATTTATTTGGCTGTGCCAGGTCTTAGTTGTGGCATGCACAGTCTTTAGTTGTAGCATATGGGATCTAGTTCCCTGACCAGGGATTGAATCCAGGCCCCCTTCATTGGAAGCTTGCAGTCTAAGCCACTGGACCACCAGAGAAGTCCCTGTGCTTGTTTTACATTTGAGGAAATTGAGGCTTGGTCTGGTTGAGTAAGGTCAAGATCAGAACCAAAATTTTTACTCTGGTCCATTTGCTGCTGAGGGCTCTAAACTTCTAAAATTGAGTTCTTGACCATTCTTAGTGTGAAAAGCCTTACATGTTAGTGGTTAAGAGTAGAAACTGTGGGTTCAAATCCTGGCTTTATTATTTAGTAGCTGAGAGATTTAGTATGCTACGTACCCAGTCCTTGCTTCTTTAACTGTAAAGTAAGAAGTGGAATGGTATTTGTTTCATGGGGTTGTTCTGAACATTAACTGAGCTTAGAATAGTGCCTGGCATATAGTAGGTACTTACTGCACTTAAAACAAAATATTTATTTATTTATTTATTTTTGGTTGTGCTGGGTCTTCACTGCTGTGTGTGGGCTTTCTCTAGTTGTGACAACCTGGGGCTACTCTTCCTTGCAGGGCACAGGCTTCTCACTGCACTGGCTTCTCATTGTGGTGGCTTCTCTTGTTGCAGAGCACAGGCTCTAGGGTGTGAGGCCTTTTGTAGCTTCCAGGCTCTAGAACACAGGCTCTGTAGTTGTGGTGCACCGAGGCCAGTGGACTCTTTTCAGACCGGCGATTGAACCCATAGGCCCTGCACTGGCAGGCATATTCTCATCCAGTGCACCACCAGGGAAGTCCCCAGTTTTTTGCACTGGGTCTTTGTTGTGGTGCAAGGACTTTCTCTAGTTGTGGCACTTGGGCTTCTCTTGTTTTGGAGTATGGGCTCTAGAGCACATGGGCTCAGTAATTGTTAGCAAGTGGACTTAGCTGCCCCTCAGCACGTGGGATCTTAGTTCCTTCACCAGGGATTGAACCCCTATATCCTGCATTGGAAGGCAGATTCTTAACCACTGGACCACCAGGGAAGATCCCTCGAAGCACTGTTATCTTCTTCTCTAAATAGAGCTTCTTAGTGTCTGTCTTACAAAAAAGATCTTAATGACCCAGATAGCCATGATGGTGTGATCACTCACCTAGAGCCAGATGTCTTGGAGTTCCAAGTCAAGTGGTACTTAGGAAATATCACTATGAACAAAGATAGTAGAGGTGATGGAACTCCAGCTGAGCTATTTCAAATCCTAAAAGATGATGCTATGAAAGTGCTACACTCAATATGCCAGCAAATTTGGAAAACTCAGCAGTGGCCACAGGACTGGAAAAGTTCAGTTTTCATCCCAATCCCAAAGAAAGGCAATGCCAAAGAATGTTCAAACTACCACACAGTTGTACCCATCTTACACACTAGCAAAGTAATTCTCAAAATTCACCAAGCTAGGCTTCAACAGTACATGAACCAAGAACTTCCAGATATTCAAGCTGGATTTAGAAAAGGCAGAGAAACCAGAGCTCAAACTGCCAACATTTGCTAGATCATAGAAAAAGCAAAAGAATTCCAGTAAAACATCTACTTCTGCTTCATTGAGTATGCTGAAGCCTTTGACTGTGTGGATCACAACAAACTGTGAAAAATTCTGAAAGAGATGGGAATACCAGACCACCTGACTTGCCTCCTGAGAAACCTGTATGCAGCTCAGGAAGCAACAGTTAGAATTGGACATGGAACAATGGACTAGTTTCAAATTGGGAAAAGAGTACGTCAAGGCTGCATATTGTCACCCTGCATATTTAACTTATATGCAGGGTACATCATGTGAAATGCCAGGCTGGATGAAGCACAAGCTGGAATCAAGATTTCTGGGAAAAAAATCAATAACCTCAGATATGCAGATGACACCACCCTTGTGGCAGAAAGCAAAGAGGAACTAAAGAGCCTCTTGATGCAGAGGAGAGTGGAAAAGCTGGCTTAAAACTTAACATTCAAAAAATGAAGATCGTGGCATCCCATCCCATTACATCATGGCAAATAAATGGGGAAACAATGGAAACAGTGAGAGACTTTATTTTCTTGGGCTCCAAAATCACTGCAGATGGTGACTGTGGCCTTGAAATTAAAAGACGCTCCTTGGAAGAAAAGCTATGACCAACCTACAGAGCATATTAAAAAGCAGAGACATTACTTTACTGACAAAGGTGTGTATTATCAAAGCTATGATTTTTCAGTAGTCATGTATGGATGTGAGAGTTGGACCATAAAGAAGGCTGAGAGCCGAAGAATTGATACTTTCTACCTGTGATGTTGAAGAAGACTCTTGAGAGTCCCTTGGATAGCAAGGAGGTCAAACTAGTCCATCCTAAAGGAAATCAGTCCTGAATATTCATTGGAAGGACTGCTGCTGAAGTTGACGCTCCAATACTTTGGCCACCTGATGGGAAGAACTGACTCACTGAAGATGAGAAAGATTGGAGGCAGGAGGAAAAGGGAATGACAGAAGATGAAAAGGTTGGATGGCACCACCGGCTTGATGGACATGAGTCTGAGCAAGCTTCAGGAGTTGATGATGGACAGGGAAGCCTGGCGTGCTGTAGTCAATGGGGTCTCAAAGAGTTGGACATGATTGAGCGACTGAACTGAACTCAACTGAGCCTTGTCTTATCTGTAGCAATAGGTAAGTAACAAGCACCTGCAAGGTGCTAAGCTCAGCCCCTGCCTTCAGGCTGCCCTGGAAGAGGGCATGGGGGGCAGACACTATAGAGCTGAGGCACTGAGGCCCTGTGTGGAAGTCACAGCAAGCTTCTGAGAACAGAGTGACAAGCCTGCTAATGGAAAGAGAAGGTGCAACCATTTCTGCTTCAGATCTAGGAGGATAGGGACCCATTTTCCAGGAGAGGCACGGTGTGTGCACACAGGGTGTCATTAGGAACCAGTGCTGGTGCAGTGCATGCTGGCAGGAGGGAAGGTAGAGTCATTCTGAGCAGTTGGTTGGGGCAGAATGAAGGGCGACTGAGATGCAGATGTAACAGTGAAGATCAGATATGCTTATTGACTGGACAAATGGCTCAGATGGGCATTTTAAGTCGTTCTGGCCAGCCTGGGGGTGGTCGAGTACATAAGGGAGGCTGATAATGTGTCTGTGGTCTAGAAAGATTCCATTCAGGTCTCGACACACCAGGGCATGAGTTCCACAGGAACTATACGAACGGAGTGAGCCCAGCCATGGTGAGAAGGCTGGTTCCACTCCGAGCAGCTAAGCTTCAGGCAGATATCACCCTGTGAGAACGTGATGACCCAAGGAAGGGCCTAGAGGCAAACAGAGTTCTGATGCCTGTATACGTGAGGAATGAATCAATCCACGTGGTCCAGAGTGTCACAACAACACTCCAGGGAGCTGGATGAGGTTTGTGACCTTCCAAGGTAACGATCCACCTAAGAGATGGCTGCATGCTGCCGATCAGTCCCGGGGTTTCCTGTGGCAGGACGTGTCCTCCCAAAGTCTCCCCCAACCCCGGGGTAGGAGTCAACTGACACAAGATCAACAGAAGCCTGAGAGGCACAGTTGCTCTTTCACCTCAGAAGAAATGATTTTGAACAACCAAGGAGTATTGAAGAACTGGAACCATTGGGGTGGCTTTGTTTGTTTGGGAAATAACTGAGTCGAAAGCTGCTAGGCTGGGTCTAGCGGCTAAGACTCTGCACTTTCCAATGCAGGGACCCAGGTTCAGTCCCTGGTTGGGGAACTAGATCCTATGTGCCACAACTAAGATCCAGGGAAGCCAAATAAATATATAAATATAAATAAATATTATTTTTAAAATAACTGTTTTTAAAAAAAAGCCGCTAAATCAAAGGAAAGAAATAAAAAGGGGAAGAGGAAACATGAGGGGAGGGAAGGAAGAGGGTTTGGTCCTCAGGAGCCATAAGCAAGCAGGGGCCCTGCCCCTTAACTGCCTGCCCCTCGTATTCCTGATGGAGCCTTTGTCACCCTTTGGTGGCCCAGGCTTCCCTCTGCTGGATCTGCCCTATCCTGATCTGGTGTTTTCTCTCAAGTTAACTAATCTGTCTCAACCTCCAGAGGACCTCTTCCATGTTGGCTGGGGGCTCAGGCCATCCCCTCTGGTCATGACACCAGCGATGGGCCTAGAGGTGAGCATGCACGTGAGTGCCTGCCAAGTTGCTTCAGTCATGTCTGACTCTTTGCAATCCCATGGACTGTAGCCCATAAGACTCCTCTGTCCATGGGATTCTCCAGGCAGAATACTGCAGTGGGTTGCCCCGCCCTCCTCCAGGGGATCTTCCCAATGCAGGGATGGAACCCATGTCTCTTATAACTCCTGTATCAGCAGATAGGTTCTTTACCACTAGCGCGAGCTGGGAAGCCTGACGGTGAGCCTAGTGACACCTGTGTTACTTGGGGACTTAGACATGGGGAAGCCCCTCCCGAGGGCTGGGCATGCAAAACCAGCTGTTTGTTATGAGCAGCTTGTGGCCACAGGTCCTTTCTCAGTGTCTGTGGTTTCTTCCCAAAGCAACAAGTACTGGGCAGGTACATAGAACTGCGTCCTGTGTGCAGCTTGCAATGCATTGTTAGACTATGGGGCCCTACCATCTTTTGATGGAGCCCGTGCCTTAGCTCTAGGGAAAGCCCACAGCTAGATAGTAGGTGGGGCCATTTGGTTCAGCTGGGGCTCTGACGCAGTGTTGGTTGTGCCTTGGATGTGTGATGAAGAGCCAAGGAAGGGAAAGAAAGTTCACTTCAGCTTCCTTCCTTGTTTCCTCTTCTGTTCCCTGCTACTCTCCTTGGGCACTCGCTTCTGGGTTGCTTCCATCCTGTTCCCCAACCAGCTCTGAGAGTTCCTGGCCGCCACTTCAGTTTTCCCTGTGGACGCAGGCAAGGGACTTCTGGTGTCCATGGCAACAACACTATGTAGAAAAACCAGAAATTGCCCTTCTGCAAGCTTTGGATCCCAGACAGAAAGCCAAGCCGGTCTCTCAGAAATGACTGCTGATTCTTTGGCTTCGTGCCTGGTAATCTGACCCAGATGGACCACCTGCTTCTCATCCTGGGACACAGACGGCAGCTCCTACACCCTGGAAACCCCGTGGGCCGAGGCAGGGTGATAATAGCAGACACCTGCTTGAGACCCCGCTGTTTATGAGGCTCCGTCATCTCAGGGTTTCTCCCATTCTCCACGGCTGCCCTCTGAGAAAGCACGGCCACCATGTTCAGAGTGAAGAAGGGGGCTAGGGCTTGGCTCTCTGGACGCAGACTGGACCACGTGGGGGGTCAGAAGCGATGGAAGCAGCTGTCCCTTTCCTCTGCTTCCCAGGGGAGTCCCTTCCCCTTCCTCCTGGACAGAGCAACACACGCTGGCCACCCTGGTGGCATGTGACTCACTGGTTTTGAGCTTGAGATGAAGGAAATTCAGGGCAGTCCCTATAAGAGTGGTCCATCCTCTATCCTGAGAAAAGACATTCAAGGTGGAAGCAGAGCCCACGGTGCTCTGAGCACAGGGCAGAGTGGAGCAACAGGTTGGTGGGGTATGTGTTCCCTTTCCTTGCCTCCGGGAGTTTAAGTAGCTCCTGTCCTAAAGTGTTCAATCAGCCAGCCAAAGTGTGCATGAAAAATAAAAACGTAAAAGTAAACAGTTGTTCCATTTGTACACAGTTAAGAGCTTGCAGAAGGGCAATTTCTGGTTTTTCTACATAGTTTCAGATCACAAGTAGACTTGTAACCCTTATTACTGAGCCCAAGTTAAATTCCAGGCTCCCTTTGCCCTTGAACAAAGCTCTGCCTTTCAGACTTCCTGGGGCCACCATAATTAATGTCTTCTGTGCAAACTGTTTTTCCTTTTGTTTAAATTTGAGGGCTCCTTCTGGTCTGCCCTTTTCCTTAGATTCAAGCCACATTGTGTTAGGGGTTTCCACCTGCACAGTCTCATGAAATTCTCCCAGGCAACCCATGAGATTGGTTACTTCTCTCAGTTTTTGAGATAAAGAAACAGTTTTTGAGTGATTGAATCGTTGAAGCATCTGTTCAAGGTGACCAGGCACTGCTGGCCAATGTCACACTGGCATGTGTGAACATAACACGAGCCCATCCAAACCTTTCCTAATCCCACTCATTCTCTATTGTCCTGTTTGTGTTTTTCTTAAAACTGCCCCCTCCCCTGACCTCAACCACATCTTTCAAGTTATTCAGTTATTCATGTGTCTGGATTTATCAATCCAGCTTCTTCACAACGTGTAACCTTCTCCAATGCCCCTTCTCATCCTCTCAGGACAAGGAGCTTCGTCATAGACTACAGAGACTCTCTAAGATCTGTTAAGAATAGTAAAGGAACTTCCCTGGTAGTCCAATGGCCAAGGCTCCATGGTCCCAATGCAGAGGGCCTGGGCTCAATCCCTGATCAGGGAGCTAGATCCCAAATGCCACAACTAAGAGTCCGCATGTCACAACTAAAGATCCCACATGCCACAGTGGAGATCAAATATCCTGCATGGCACAACTAAGACCTCGTGCAACCAAATAAAAATAAAATTTAAGAAACGGTATTCTCTCTACTCTCTCTGCCCCAGTTACTCCTGCTATAGTGGTTGGAAGTACCTATAAATTTTATTTATTCAATAATTTTTCTCATCCTCAGTATTCTGATAATAGTACTCTTTTTTTTTTTTTTTTCCTTTGGGGGAACTGCCCCTCTCCTAGTCCCAATCCTGTCCATCATGGTTCTCCTCCATCCCCTGGCAACAAAGGAGAGATGCATGACTGAGATTCAGCCAGTCAAAGGACCTGATCTCTGTGGTTGTCATAAGGGCACATGACCCAATCCAGTGCTTACAATTTCCCCCTCTTTGAGTAATGATGCAATGAATATACTATACTGGCACAGACATCTTCTTTCATTTGTCCAATCATTCCCATAGGCCTGGTTTGGAATTGTTGAGTCACGTGTATGTGCATTTTCAACACGGGCACATTGCATGAAGTTGCCCTGTGGAAAGACTGGCCCAAATTTACACCAACCCAGCAATGTGTGAGTGCTGGCTCTGCACACCCCAACAACACCTGGTATTGTCAGTCCTTAAATGTCTGCCAGCCTGAAAAGAGAAGACAGCTGTTGAAATCTGTTCCATTCTGGGCCTCTTTCTGGGTCATGCTCATGCATGCCTGCCCCTGAAGTTACCTACCCCCAACCTTACTTCTAAATTGCTTGTCTGGTCCTTTGTCCAACTTTATCAGTCTCTTCTGTTCTGGTCTCACCCTACTAGACTGGAACATGAGTCTCTCCCTTTTCTCTTTAAGGTCCTTGCCAATGCCAAGAATTGACCTATCTGACGTGCCTGCCTGCAGGCATGCATGCTAAGTTGCTCCAGTCGTGTCTGACTCTTTGTGACCTTATGGACTGTAGCCCACCAGGATCCTCTGTCCATGGGATTTTCCAGACAAGAATACTGGAGTGGGTTGCCATTTCCTTTTCCAGGGGATCTTCCCAACCCAGGGATCGAACCTGTATCTCTTAGGTCTCCTGTATTGGCAAGCAGATTCTTTACCACTAGCACCACCTGGGAAGCCCTAGGAACAGTTTAGAACCTAATAATTATTTGTTCAATGAATAAATGAGTGGCATGAATGAACATCCTTCTATCATCCACCCTTTTTCTGTTCAATTTTGAGTGGTACTATGTATTTGAGTCTGGAGAAGGCAATGGCACCCCACTCTAGTACTCTTGCCTGGAAAATCCCATGGATGGAGGAGCCTGGTAGGCTGCAGTCCATGGGGTCACGAAGAGTCTGACACGACTGAGTGACTTCACTTTCACTTTTTGCTTTCATGTATTGGAGAAGGAAATGGCCACCCACTCCAGTGTTCTTGCCTGGAGAATCCCAGGGATGGGGGAGCCTGGTGGGCTGCTGTCTATGGGGTCACACAGAATCGGACACAACTGAAGCGACTTAGCAGCAGCAGCAGCAGCAGCAGGAATCTTGTAATATTTTTAGATACCAAGAGAAATTAGACAAACAAATCCCTGGTGGCTCAGATGGTAAAGAATCTGCCAGCAAAGCAGGAGACCTGGGTTCGATCCCTGGGTTGGGAAGACCTCCCAGAGAAGGGAATGGTTACCCACTCCAGTATCCTGGCCTGGAAAATCCTACGGACAGAGAAGCCTGGTGGGCTACAGTCCATGGAGTAGCAAAGAGTTGGACTCAACTGAGCGACTAACAACCCAGGTTAGCACTGACTCAAATACATGCTGCTGCTGCTGCTAAGTCGCTTCAGTCGTGTCTGACTCTGTGTGACCCCATAGAGGGCAGCCCACCAGGCTCCCCTGTCCCTGAGATTCTCCAGGCAAGAACACTGGAGTGGGTGGCCATTTCCTTCTCCAATGCATGAAAATGAAGAGTGAAAGTGAAGTCACTCAGTCGTGTCCGACTCTTCGTGACCCCATGGACTGCAGCCTACCAGGCTCCTCCATCCATGAGATTTTCCAGGCAAGAGTACTGGAGTGGGGTGCCACTGCCTTCTCTGACAGGGTTCCTACGTGGTGCCAATGGTAAAGAATCCACCTGCCGATACAGGAAATGCAGGTTCAATTCCTGTATCGAGAAGATAGACCCCTCTGGAGTAGGAAATGGTAACCCGCTCCAGTATTTCTAGTCTGGAAAATTCCACGGACAGAGGAGCCTGGCAGTCTACAGCCTATGGAGTTGCGAAGAGTCAGACATGACTGAGCACGCACACACGCTCAAGAACCTGGGTTGATAAATGCCCAAGAACATCACATTTCAAAGATCCTGATATCTTAACCATTATATTGGGTGTTTAGAATCAGAACACAACTATCCCATTCCAGACTGACACTCCCCATGGGATGTCCTTGACTAACACATTTTTACTGAAATCTTCATATCTCTAGTGTTGAATCAAAAGATACAGTCCCTGATCTCCAGTAACTTAATCTCTGTGAGAAGGAAAACTAACCAGAAAAGGATTTGAAGTGGGAGCTCTGTCCTGTGACATTTAGGAAACGCAATCCCTTGGGGGAAAGGGGAGCCTAATTTGAGCTGGAAACATTTGAGAATGTTTTATCAAAGAGGCAGCTATTAAAGGGATATTCATGAGGATTAGAGTGCCACCGTAGGTACCTCACTTACCTCTGGGAAGACCTGAAGTCACAGCTCTTCTAATATGAAGCACTAAAAAGTCTCTAGCATTTTTTCTGTTTCTTAAGCTGAGTTATTCACCTTCTTGGTTCTTGGATTTGGCTACTTGATGGTCAAGAATTCAGTGTTTTGGGAGGAATGTCACAAATTGTCAAAAGCTCACCAGGAGAGGAAGCAAACATTTCTGAGTCAGGAGTAAGTGCTGGAGTAGCCAGGGCTTCCTGGGTGGCCTAGTGGTAAAGAACCTGCCTGCCAATGCAGGAGAGAGAGGAGACGTGGGTTCGATCCCTGGGTCAGGGAGATACCCTGGAGGAGAGCATGGCAACCCACTCCAGTATTCTTCCCTGGAGACAGAGGAGTCTGGCAGGCTACAGTACACAGGGTCGCACAGAGTCAGAGAGGACTGAAGTGACTTAGCATAACACACATGCTGGAGTGGCCAGGATTGCTCACAGGTTTCCCAGGTAATAAAAATTCTCAAGCTGAGACTTCTCTAGTGGTCCAGTGGTTAAGACTCTGAGCTTCCGATCCAGGGGCTGTGGGTTCCATCCCTGGTCAGGGAACTAAGATTCCACAAGCAGCATGGGGTGGCCAAAAAAAGAGAAAGGAAAAAAAGTACAAAACAAAAGTCCCAAATGACTTCAAAGGAATCTGGATTTTGTCTTCTCTTTACTGGTACCGGGACCCAAAGGGCTATAGCTGTTAGAATAAAGGACTCTAGCACTCTTAACAGGGAACTGGGGATTCCCTGGTCATCCAGCAGCTAAAACTCCATGCTCTCAAAGGAGGGGGCCAAGGTTCAATCCCTGGTCAGGGAACTAGATCCTGCATGCTGAAATGAAGCTCCCTCACAGCCAAATAAATAAATGAATAATAAGTATACATACTGCCTACCATCAAACCAGTCAATCCTAAAGGAAATCAACCCTTAACATTCATTGGAAAGACTGATGCTGACGCCTTACAAATAGCTTAGGAAAGAAGAGAAATGAAAAGCAAAGGAGAAAAGGAAAGATATACCCATCTAAATGCAGAGTTGTAAAGAATAGCAAGGAGAGATAAGAAAGCCTTCCTAAGTGATCAATGCAAAGAAATAGAGGAAAACAATAAAATGGGAAAGACTAGAGATCACTTCAAGAAAATTAGAGATACCAAGGGAACATTTCATGCAAAGATGGGCTCAATAAAGGACAGAAACAGTATGGACCTAACAGAAGCAGAAGATATTAAGAAGAGGTGGCAAGAATACACAAAAGAATTGTACAAAAAAGATCTTCATGACTCAGACAATTATAACGGTGTGATCACTCACCTAGAGCCAGACATCCTGGAATTCGAAGTTAAGTGGGTCTTAGGAAGCATCACTATGAAAAAAGCTAGAGGAGGTGATGGAATTTCAGCTGAGCTATTTCAAATCCTAAGAGATGATGCTGTGAAAGTGCTGCACTCAATATGCCAGCAAATTTGGAAAACTCAGCAGTGGCCATAGGACTGGAAAAGGTCAGTTTTCATTCCACTCCCAAAGAAAGGCAGTGCCAAAGATTGTTCAAACTACCACACAATTGCACTCATTTCACATGCTAGCAAAGTAAAGCTCAAAATTCCCCAAGCCAGACTTCAACAGTACATTAATTGAGAACTTCCCAATGTTCAAGCTGGATTTAGAAAACCAGGAACCAGAGATCAAACTGCCAACATCTGCTGGATCATAGAAAAAGCAAGAGAATTCCAGAAAAGTATCTACTTCTGCTTCATTGACTACACTAAAGCCTTTGACTGTGTGCATCAAAACAAACTGTGGAAAATTCTGAAAGAGATGGGAATACCAGACCATCTTACCTGCCTCCTGAGAAAGCTGTATGCAGGTCAAGAATGAACAGTTAGAACTGGACATGGAATAATGGACTGGTTCCAAGTTGGGAAAGGAGTACGTCAAGGCTGCATATTGTCACCCTGCTTATTTACTTATATGCAGAGTACATTGTGTGAAATGCCAGGCTACATGAAGCACAAACTGGGGTCAAGATTGCTGGGAGAAATACCAGTAATGTCACATATGCAGATGACACCGCCCTTATGTCAGAAAGCAAAGAGGAACTAAAGAGCTTCTTGATGAAAGTGAAAGAGGAGAGTGAAAAATCTGGCTTAAAATTCAACTTAAACAAAAAAGTCATGGCATCTGGTCTCATCACCTCAGGGCAAATAGATGGGGAAACTATGGAAACAGTGAGAGACTTTATTGTCTTGGGCTCCAAAATCACTTCAGATGGTGATTGCAGCCATGAAATTAAAAGACACTTGCTCCTTGGAAGAACAGTTATGACCAAACTAGACAGCATATTAAAAAGCAGAGACATTACTTTGCTGACAAAGGTTGTTCTAGTCGAACCTATCATTTTTCCAATAGTCATGCATGGATGTGACAGTTGGACCATAAAGAAAGCTGAGTGCTGAAGAATTGATGCTTTTGAACTGTGGTGTTGGAAAAGACTCATGAGAGTCCCACGGACTGCAAGGAGATCCAACCAGTCCTTCCTAAAGGAAATTAGTCCTGAATATTCATTAGAAGCACTGATGCTGAAGCATATACTTTGGCCACCTAATGCAAAGAATTGACTCATTGGAAAAGACCCAATGAGTCTGGGAAATGACCCAATGCTGGGAAAGACGGAAGGCAGGAAGAGAAGGGGAGGACAGAGGATAAGACAGTTGGATGGCATCACTGACTTGATGGACATGAATTTGAGCAAGCTCTGGGAGTCGGTGATGAACAGGGAAGCCTGGTGTGCTGCAGTCCATGGGATCCCAAAGAGTTGAACAAAACTGAGCTACTTAACTGATGCTGATGCTGAGGCTCCAGTACTTTGGCCACCTGATGCAAAGAGCCAGCTCATTGGAAAAGGCCCTAATGCTGAGAAAAACTGAAGGCAAAAGGAGAAGAGGGCAGCAGAGGATGAAATAGTTATATAGCATCATCAACTTAATGGACATGAATGTGAGTAAACTCCAGGAGACAGTGGAGGACAGAGGAGCCTGGCATGCTGCAGTCCATGGGGTCGCAAAGAGTCAGACATGACTTAGCGACTGAACAACGTAATAACATACTACCTAACATAAAACAAACAAAAAAAAGCAGGAAATTAGACCCAGCCTCTGAATGGGGGATAGACATTAGATAAAGGCTGAGAGGAGGGGACAGTGAATTCCAGGTAGATGAATGAAGAGCATGTTCAGGGGATTTTGATGTTTTTTTTTTTTTTATTGGAGGCTAATTACTTTACAATATCGTATTGGTTTTTTATAAGTAAGTTTAGCCAGCATCTTTCTGTATAACCTTAAAGTGGTTGTTATTATCATAACTGTTCTAGGCTAAAGAAAACCTGAGATTCAGAAAGGTTAAAAATCTTCTTCGAGGTGTCTCAGTTTACAGTTCAGGCATAGCCTCAAATTTACATTCTCTGCCTGGACTTGGGATCCAAAATAATTAACAGTGAAAGTGGTACAATTTAACCCATTTCCTCTTCTTGGATCGGCACCTAGACTAGATTTCCCAGCCTCCTTGTAATTAGAGTGGTGTGTGCCATTTCCCAGCCAACACCCAAATCTTTCACACAAAGTCCCTTTGTGGTCTTTCTCCCTCTTCTAACTTGGAACAGTGACTCTGGAAGACATGCATTCAGAGGGCAAAGTGTAGAAGAAGGAGCCCGGGCTCCAGATGCCCACTTAGAGGAGATCCAATCACAAATCAGGAATAGCCACTTTGTTGTCGTCTTCTTCTTCTTTTTTTAGGTCAGGCCTGTGGCATGTGGGATCATAATTCCCAGTGAAAATGTTAGTTGCTCAGACATGTCTGACTCTTTGCAACCTCATGGACTGTAGCCAATCAGGCTTCTCTGTCCATGTAATTCTCCAGGCAAGAATATTGGAGTGAGTAGCCTTTTCTTCTCCAGGGTGTCTTCCTGACCCAGGGACTGAACGCAGGTCTCACACATTGCAGGCAGATGCTTTACCATCTGAGCCACCAGGGAAGGCCTAGATGAGGAATCAAACTGACATCTCTCGCATTGGAATTGTGGAGTCATAACCACTGGCCCGCACAACTGCACTCATCTCATACGCTAGTAGAGTAATTCTCAAAATTCTCCAAGCCAGGCTTCAGCAGTACGTGAACCGTGAACTTCCAGATGTTCAAGCTGGTTTTAGAAAAGGCAGAGGAACCAGAGATCAAATTGCCAACATCCACTGGATCATAGAAAAAGCAAGAGAATTCCAGAAAAACATCTATTTCTGCTTTATGGACTATGCCAAAGCCTTTGACTGTGTGGATCACAATAAACTGTGGAAAATTCTGAAAGAGATGGGAATACCAGACCACCTGACCTGCCTCTTGAGAAATCTGTATGCAGGTCAGGGAAGAAACAGTTAGAACTAGACATGGAACAACAGACTGGTTCCAAATAGGAAAAGGAGTACTTCAAGGCTGTATATTGTCACCCTGCTTATTTAACTTATATGCAGAGTACATCATGAGAAACGCTGGGCTGGAAGAAGCACAAGCTGGAATCAAGATTGCCGGGGGAAATATCAATAACCTCAGATATGCAGATGACACCACCCTTATGGCAGAAAGTGAAGAGGAACTAAAGAGCCTCTTGATGAAAGTGAAAGAGGAGAGTGAAAAAGTTGGCTTAAAGCTCAACATTCAGAAAACGAAGATCATGGGATCTGGTCCCATCACTTCATGGCAAATAGATGGGGAAACAGTGGAAACAGTGGCTGACTTTATTTTTCTGGGCTCCAAAATCACTGCAGATGGTGACTGCAGCCATGTAATTAAAAGACACTCCTTGGAAGGAAAGTTATGACCAACTTAGACAGCATATTAAAAAGCAGAGACATTACTTTGTCGACTAAGGTCCATCTAATCAAGGCTATGGTTTTTCCAGTGGTCATGTATGGATGTGAGAGTTGGACTGTGAAGAAAGCTGAGCACAGAAGAATTGATGCTTTTGAACTGTGGTATTGGACAAGACTCTTGAGAGTCCCTTGGACTGCAAGGAGATCCAACCAATCCATTCTGAAGGAGATCAGCCCTGGGATTTCTTTGGAAGGAATGATGCTAAAGCTGAAACTCCAGTACTTTGGCCACCTCATGCGAAGAGTTGACTGATTGGTAAAGACCCTGATGCTGGGAGGGATTGGGGGCAGGAGGAGAAGGGGACGACAGAGGATGAGGTGGCTGGATGGCATCACTGACTCGATGGACATGAGTTTGAGTGAACTCCGGGAGTTGGTGATGGACAGGCAGGCCTGGTGTGCTGTGATTCATGGGGTCGAAAAGAGTCGGACACAACTGAGCGACTGAACTGAACTAAACTGAACTACTGGACCACCAGGGAAGTCCCAGGGATACCTACTTTGGACGTTATCTGAAAAATAAGCTGTGTTTATCCTTGAGTCACTCTACATTTTTTGTTACAGCATCTTGAAAAAGTGGAAGTGTTAGTCGTTCAGTCATTTCTGACTCTGCAACCCCATGGACTGCAGCCCACCAGGCTCATTGGTCGATGGGATTCTCCAGGTAAGAATACTGGACTGGGTTGCCATTTCCCTCTCCAAGGGATTTTCCTGACCCAGGTATCAAATCCAGATCGCCTGCCTTACAGGCAGATTCTTTACAGTCAGAGCCACCAGTACTTTATCCTAATTAATTCAGACCCCAACCTATTGGAACAGAGGTCAGCTGTAGCACTCTGTTAATTGTTAGGGGAAAGTAAATTCCCAGGCATGTTCAGCTCTCCGTAGCCTCAGGATGGCCTTCTGAGAGTGAACTGCAGGGGCTGGATGTTGGGGGGTGCTGTAGGGGAAGGAGAGCAAAGTGATTAAAAAAAAGTCAAGCTAAGCACTGGCATTGTCCAGTGGGGCCAGATTACAGCTAGAGAGGAATTTGAGCTTAATGCTCCATGCAGAGGGGCCTGGAGTAGTTCACTGATTTGGAGTGTTTGGGATGGACTTGAGGGTGCCCCATGGTCTCATGATTTGCTCTCCCCACCTGCACACACACACTGAGTCAGTCTTGTTTCTAAACTAGAATGACTCATTTTCCTATGAGCTCTCACCTCCAATCTCTTCCTATCTCTTACCAGGGAAGCCCAAGAATACTGGAGTCGGTAGCCTATCCCTTCTCCAGCGGATCTTCCAGACCCAGAAATCAAACCAAGGTCTTCTGCCTTGCAGGTGAATTCTTTACCAGCTGAGCTACCAGGAAAGCCCTACCTCCAGTCAGCTCCCCTCGTCTCAGTGGCATATTTAGTTCAGAGAAATGTCACACTCCTTCCTGAGCATGTCAGTCCAGCCAATTCACTAACACCATTGGATCAAATTCAACTTTTGATTTCTGTGACCCTGAGTTCTAGCCATGCATGGAATCTGGAAAAATAATTAACATGTGTTAAATGCTATTTCCCAGATTTTGTGCCAGGTATTTAAAGTAGTTCATTATCCACATGCTTCACGGCCCCTGTGAGGTCCAGAGGCACTTCTAAAAAGAATTCCCCTCATAGCCATTCCTGAATGCGGGGGAGGGGCACACAGGGAAAATGCTCTACACCTCAGTTTGTTTCTAGCAGTAAAAATTGTATTGTTTCCATTTATTTTTGAAAGTTACTTTGTTATATTTTCATTTGTTTATTTGACTGTGCCAGGTTTTAGTTGAGTCATGCAAGATCTAGTTCCCTGACCAGGGATTGAACCCAGACCTCCTGCACTGGGAGTGCAGTCTTAGCCACTAGACCACAAGGGAAGACCCATATTGTTTTTAAATTTAAGTCTTCCACATTTCGTATTGGGTCTATTCTTAGTTTTGTGTGTAGTAAATAGGATTCTTTTTCTGTGTTGCTTTGAAATGGGCTGTGGTGTGGAGTATTCAGTCATGTCCCACTCTTTGCAGCCCCATGAACTGTAGCAGATCATTCTCCTCTGTCCATGGGATTTCCCAAGCAAGAGTACTGGAGTGGGTTGCCATGTCCTTCTCCAGGGGCTCTTCCCGACCCAGGGATCCAAGCTGTGTCTCCTGTGTCTCCTGCAGTGCAGGACGATTTTTTACCTGTGAGCCGTTGAAATTGGCTACTAGTTTTTAGGTTTATTCTCTTTGATTTTCTAAGTAGAGAAGTATCTTCTAAGTAGTAAAATCTTGTTGTAGAGAAGATATTGATTTTTAACAGCTTTGAGAGATATAATTCACATACCACACAATTTGCCTATTTAAGGGGTATAATTCAGTGTTTCTTTAGTATATTCATAGAGTTGGGCAACCATCACCACAATCAACTTCAGAACAATGAATGGTGATTTAAATGAAAATTTTCCCCTTATTGAATTGGTTAGTGTCACCAGTAGACTGGTAAACAGTGACGATGATCATGGTCAACTTTGTCTCCTTCCTGATTTTTCTGGAATGTCTGATTTTTCATCATCAAATAGGGTAATTACAAACAGTTTTTCATAGTTAGGCTTTATCAAGGTAAGAAAAGTTCCTTCTACCTCAGCTTCCCAAGAATTTTATGTTCTTACTTACAAATAGGCATCTATGTTATCTAATTCATTTATCCAAACATTCATTTTAATGGGAATACATTTGCTCCCTTTTAATCTATTCCTATAGCAGATTAATTGTTCTCTGCTTAAAACCATCTTTGGATTATTTACGTATAATCCTTTTAAAATACCATTGGATTTCCTTGGCTAACTGTCTGTTGAGAATTTCTGCCTCTAAGTGTTTAGTATAATTAGTTTCCTTCTTACCTCCCTTGCTTCTATCCTCCCTTCCACCCTTCCTTCTTTCCTTCTATCTTTCCTTAATGGGATATGGTGAACCAAGGTCACGCTTTTCTCAGGGTGCTTCCAGGTAATGACTAAGAAGACTAAAAAAGGTACAGGTGCCTGGCCATTTCTGTAGGATCCTCTAAGGCAGCAGTCCCACCAGGGACTGATTTTGTGGAAGACAACCTTTCCACGGACTGGGATGTGGGGTGGGGTGGGTTGGCGGGATAGTTTTGGGATGATTCAAGGGTATTACATTTATTATGCACTTTATTTCTATTATCATTACATCAGCTCCACCTCAGACCACCAGGCATTAGGTCCTAGAGGTTGGGGACCCCTGCTCTAATGCAGTCTTTGCTCTGGAGCTTCTTGTTAGGCTAGCAAACACTTGGTCAGATCTACCTCTTGGTCTGACAGCTTTCCCTGCCCAGTTTGGATTCTGCCCTTTCCTTTTCACAGCTGTTGCTTGCCCTAAAACTGCACACCAATTCCAGTCAGCATCTGCTTCCCAGAGCCCCAGCTGACACACACACGCTACATTTTCCAGCTTAGTGTGAAGTCTTGTTCATTTCTAGACTCTGGAAAAAGTTACGCATTGTAGAAATGATCAGATCCTTGAGAATTAGATGTAATTCACCAATAAAACCATCTTAGCCTGTTGAGGTTTTTTTTTTAAGGGAAAGAACTTTGACAACAGTTCTAATTTCCTCTGTGTTTATTGGTCTATTCAAGTTTTCTGTCACCTTGTATAGATTTTGGTAATTTGTGTTTTCTTAGAAATTTTTGTATTTAAATATAGATTTTTAAATTTTTCATTAATGCAGAGGCCCCTTCTCTGCTAGCTGGAGAATTATAGATATCTAAGCAGTCTTCTAAGACCTGGTTTATTGCTGGAACCCTGGAGGTTCCAGGGCAATGTGAGAAAGTTCTGGAACCCAACTTGGTTCCTAAGCCCTAGGGAAAAAGTAGTAGAGTGCAGACATGTTAGCACCGAAGGGACCTTAGATGCCAGTGTACCAGTAAGGGAACAGGTCCAGACAAGGGAAATGGCTGGCACATGCCCTCACAGTTCTGTGAGAGCAAAGGCAGTGTGTGTGTGTGTGTCTGTGTGTGTGTGCGCGCGCGCACTAAGTTGCTTCAGTCATGTTCAACTCTTTGCGACCCCATGGACTGTAGCCCACCAGTCTCCTGTGTCCATGGAATTCTCCAGGCAAGAATACTGGAGTGGGTTGCCAAGCCCTCTTCCAGGGGATCTTCCCAACCCAGGGATCAAACCCAGATCTCCTATGTCTCCTGCATTGCAGGCAGATTCTTTACCACTAAGCCACCTGGAAAGCGCAGCAAACTCAGTTGCTGCTACTGCTAAGTCGCTTCAGTCGTGTCCGACTCTGTGAGACCCCATAAACGGCAGTCCACTAGGCTCCGCCATCCCTGGGATTCTCCAGGTAAGAACGCTGGAGTGGGTTGCCATTTCCTTCTCCAATGCATGAAAGTGAAAAGTGAAAGTAAAGTCACTCAGTCATGTCCGACCCTTCGCGACCCCATGGACTGCAGCCTACCAGGCTCCTCCGTCCATGGGGTTTTCCAGGCAAGAGTACTGGAGTGGGGGGCCATTGCCTTCTCCAAGGAAACTCAGTACTGCATCCCAAGTCTCCTCACTGCCAGCCCCACCCCTGTTTGGTGCTATAGACAGTCTGACAGTTTACTAAGAGACACTGATGGCACCCCAGAGGTACTATAAGAATAATAGTATCTTTCTCCTTGGGGTATTGTGAGATTTAAATGGAACACTGTCTATGGAACAGTTAGCACAATGCCTGGACCCCATAGGCGTTCACTCCATAGTAAATGGACAGCAAACAAATCTGTCTTTAATGGCACTAACTGCAAAGGGAAAGGCATATTTCTGCTTTGAGGGGTGGTGAGCACACAGGCAGGGTTTACAGCCTCCTTAGGACCTGAGAAACCACGTGGCAAGAAGTGAATCCCAGGAAATCTGGATCTTGATTCAAAAAATGTTAGGATCCTGTATTTTTGACTTGAACTTGACTTTGTTTAGCTTCTATTTTCTGCCACTGATAGAATTCATGAGGTGGTAACAACCTTATTGTGGGTGGGACCCCTGGCTCTGAGACCACAGGCAAGTTATTTCATCTCACAGCTTGAGCTTCCGCAAAGGTGCTGGAAGACTAATATCTTCCTCCTTGTGGTATTGTGAGGTTTAAATGGAACATTGTCTGTGGAGCAGTTAGCACAGTGCCTGGACTCAGTCCATGGGAACCACTAATAATGTTGTTACTAATACATGCACTGTTCTGAGATTCTGAGAAGCCAGATTTGGGCTCTGGTGCTTCACTTACTATTTGTGACTTTAATCCTAACAGTTAACTAGTAGAATTTTTTGTACTTTACTAATAAGGAAACTAATATGCATGTCCAACCTCAAGTCTTAAGATCTGGGTCACACACAGCTATTGTTTTCTAATAATCCTTTTTAGGTATGGTCTCAGCAAAATGATTGTTCAGCAAGTTTGTTTGAAGAAAAGAAAGGTGAAAGCAGTCTGATATTCCTGGGTGAGAGTAACACCCTAAGGAACCACATTTCCCAGGAGCCCTCAAGACACAATCTAGAAAATTATTCATTCTCCCAGCACTGGCAGACAAATCCAGCCAGGACGCAAGAGGGTCCACTTATAATTGACCTAAGGCACGGCCACTCAGTAAACCTGCTGACTAAGAGCCAATGTGTGGACGAGGAGAAAGTTTTCCTCAACCCTGTTAGGGTCCACCCTGAGTGGATCTGGAAATTAAATGGACAAAGACAGATTTATAGGAGATTAAATTGATACAAAATTTATTGAACTTTTACATGCACATGGAGCCTTCACAAGAGAATGAAGACACAAAGATGTGACCAGAGCAAGAACTTCTAAGTCCTTAGACAAAGAAATAATTTGTGAAGACTTGACAAAACAAAGAGGTTGGGGCTAGGGGCAGTAAGTGGTGAAGAATTGGCTGGGAAGATAAGGGTTGGTTTAATAGTGATTTCTTCGCCCTGGTTCCCTGTCTCTGGTGATGAGAATGTATTCCTTCTTCCTGGGGACCTTTCACATGGGAGTTTCATGACTTGTTTCAGGCAAGAAGTGGGCAGTGATCAGAATGACCTGCCTGTTTCTGCCATTTTCTCAGACTCAGTTTAAGATATTCAACATGTCAAAGTACCATATTTTTGGCTAGTATGTCCTGAACCCAGGTAGCTCAGTGGTAAACAGTCCACTTGCAAAGCAGGAGATTTGGGTTCGATCCCTGGATTGGGAAGATCTCCTGGAAAAGGAAATGGCAACCCACTCCAGTATTCTTGCCTGGGAAATCCCATGAATGGAGGAGTCTGGAAGGCTACAGTCAATGGGGTGGCAAAGAGTCAGACATGACTTAGCGAATACATCTGGGAGCTTTTCAGAAATTATGATTCTAGGGATTCCTTGGTGGTCCAGTGGTTAGGACTCAGCTTCCACTGCAGGGAGCACGGGTTCCATCACTGGTCACAGAACCAAGATTCCACATGCCTCACAGTGCAACCAAAAAAAAAAAAAAGAAAGAAATGATGGTTCTTCCCCACCAACCCAGACCTATTGAAACTTCAGTTTGGAGGTGGGGGGCCAGCAGTGTGTTTTAGCAGGCTCTGCAGGTGCCTCATTAGCACAACAAGGTTTGAGAAGGGAACAAATGAGAGCACATATGTGTGGACAGCATCTGTAATCTTGCCTTTCCCAAAGTGGGACCACTGATCTGGGCTCAGGGTCTTTGCCAAGGAGGAAATAGGATGAAAAGAAGAAATTGCATCAAGAATGTGGTTTTTTTTTCTGTTGTTGTTTATTCTCCCAGCTTTCATCCAACATAGTTTTTTTTCTTTTTTTTTGCCTTCAACAGAATGCCAAAGTGAACACAATGGGTGTGGTGTGTTTGGCAGCATAGAACAAATCTGAGAGGGGTGTGAAATGGATTCACACTCCACACATGTAAGCCAGGCAGGAAAGCAGCTGGACTGGAGGACTTGGCGGATGTGACAGGGTCTCAGAGGTGGGCCTCGGTCTGTGAAAGAAAGAAGGAAGGAAGGAAAGAAGGAAGGAAGGAAGAGAAGAAGGAAAGAAGGGAGGCAGGAAGGGAAGGAAGAAGGAAAGAAGGCCTCATCTGTGGTACACATCAGCCTGAATTCAGCCGCTGCCCTGTTATGTCACTTGCTGTGGAAACTTGGCCGGGGGATGTGGCTTCTCTCCGCTGGGGGAACAATGTGTGTGAGAGTATCTGGCACCCAGCAGGCAGTCAACAAGGTCAGAGTAACCCCAACTCGGGCTCTTGCTGTGAAGGGAGTGGTGGCCCAGGGCACAGGCCAAACCATCTTTCCACCTGGCCTCCATCGTGCCAGGGGCTCCCAGGATCCCTGGCTTCAGGTGTCTCCCAGAGAAGCCACAGAGTATCAGGGTTTGCTGTGACCCCTCCATCCCATTCAATGTGTCCCTACGGAAAATGTGTCCCAGCGTGGAAAACTCAGAGCACTTGATGCAGCCACAGGCATACCTTCTCTTTCCTTTAGAGTCCCTGCTTCTTACTCTCCCACACCTCCAGCCCCTGGGCCTTTTTCACATGCTTCCCACTGCACCTGGCCTCCAGTATGGATGGCAGGTCCTTCCCAGCCATGTTTGGTTCCATGGCTGATTAATGGGCAAGGAGAGGTAAGAGGTGGGATGGTGGGTTTGACTAGGTTTTGTAAGGATCAGCTTTGTGGTGGTACATCTATAGCATTAGATGTTCAATCTATTATACAAAGAGTAAACCTCCTGCCAGCATTTCTTCTCTACTTTTTTATGCTAAAATTATATTTGTCTCCGCTCAGTGGTAAAGAATCTGCCTGCCAAGCAGGACACATGGGTTTGATCCCTGGGTTGGGAAGATCCCCCTGGAGAAGGAAATGGCAACCCTCTCCAATATTCTTGCCTGGGAAATCCCATGGACAGAGGAGCCTGGCAGGCTACAGTCCATAGGGCCACAAAGAGTTGGACACAACTGAGTGACTAGCACTTTTTTTCACTTTCAGCCTTGAGTGCATTGTGGAGGTCTCAGGAATTCCCAGACTCCAAGAAAACAGGTGTAGAGTTGGGAAGAACACTTGCCTCTCCAACCCTATTATTACTGATTTTTCATTTTTATTATTTTTAAAATTTTGGGCTACACTGGATTTTCATTGCAACATGAGTGCTCTTTGTTGTAGCACATGGGCTTCTCCTCTTACTCTGAGGCATGTGGGATCTTGGTTCTCTGACCAGGGATTCAACCCATGTCCTGGGCATTGGAAGGCAGATTCTTAACCACTGGACCACCAGGGAAGTCCCTTCGCATCATTATTATTAATTGATGTTTCCTAGGGCATCCTCAAAAGTGCTTGCAGAGCCTCACTCTGACAGTTTCTCCTCTTCACCTTGCTGGAGAACATAAGCACTTTGGTCATCACATGAGGATTGTATCATACACTCAAGAGCCAGAGGGATAGCTTGTGAAAACTCTTCCCCAAGCTGTAGTCCTGTGCCCTCATGGTTGAAACAGTGCTTCGTGGAACCAAACAAAGCTACTCAACCCCACAGGAGGCTCCAAAATGAGCCATATATTTCCTTGACGACAACTGCCTCAATATGATTTGGGCATCCCTGGTGGCTCAGACGGTAAAGAATCTGCCTGTGTGATGTGGGAGGCCTGGATTCAATCCGTGGGTTGGGAAGATCCCCTGGAGAAGAGAATGTCAACCACTCCAGTATTCTTGCCTGGAGAATTCCATGGACAGAGGAGCCTGATGGGCTACAGTCCATGAGGTCGCAGAGAGTTGAGCAAAACTGAGCGACTGACATTCTCACTTTCACTGTTCAGAAACTCATTATGTGTTATCAGAATGTGCAATCTCAGAACTCTCAAAGCCAACTCTACTCCAGACAATTGCTTGCTGAAATAAAATTTATATTTTTAAGATAGGACAATGAAAAAATTAAATATCAAATTTTCTGTGTGTTTGGGCCCCCTCTCCCCCTAATCTTCAGTGTGTAACTGCATTATCCATTAACCAGAACTCCTCAAAGTATGGAGGGGCCTGATCCAACATATAAGATCCATTTTTTTTTCTTTCTTCTGATGTTAGCCATATAACTTCTTTTTTGTTATATTTATTATTTTTATACTTTATTTATTTTGCGTTGAAAGATAGTTACACTATTGTGTTGGTTTCTGCCAGACATCCACATGCATCACCCATAGGTATGCATGTCTCCCCTTCCTCTTGAGCCTCCCTCCCACCTCCAACCCCATCCCACTCCTCTAGGCCATCACAACAGTGGATTACTTCTTAAAAGAGAGTTCTTTCCCAGCTCTGTAGCAGGTCACGAGCAGCAAGGTGACTAGCTGCTTGCTTTGTACCTACCTCCTTGGACTATGTATCCTTGATGAACTTTATGTAAAATAGCAATATGTCATTTTAATGTGTGATGCTTTGACTCAAAGATGTATATGATTGTGCCTTTGACTTCTAACAAATGGAACAGTTCTCAGAGCTTTCTGAGAATCTTCTTCCTAGGTTATAATCCTGAGTTTGGCTCAATTAAAATTCTCTCTCTTTTTTTTTTGGCCTCTATATTTTGGTAACACTGCGTGTGGCACATGGGATCTTCGTTCCCCCACCAGGGGTCGAACCTACTCTCCCTGCAATGAAAGAACAGAGTCTTAACCACTGGACTGCTTGGGAAGTCTTTCCCTTTTTTCCTTCTTAACTTGATAGTTTATTGAATTTTCACTGACAGGCTTCCTGGAGAGAGGTGGGGTTAGGGGCATAGAAGATTGGAGAGGCTTTTAGCAACACTGTTTATTTTCTCCTCCTCCTGTCCAGACCCAGCTTCTCTGACTGCCCTCAGTTATGTTTTATTGACATCTTTCTTTAAAAAAAAAATCATTTGTTTATTTATTTATAGCTGGGTCTCTATTGCTTTTCTCTAGTTGCTGCAAGCAGAGGCTGCTCTTTAGTTGCAGTGCACAGGCTTCTCATTGTGCTGGCTTCTCTTGTTGTGAAGCATGGACTTTATGGGGTGTGGGCTCAGTAGCTGTGGAGCATGGGCTTAGCTGCTCTGCCACATGTGGGATCCTCCCGGACCAGGGTTCGAACCTATGTCTCCTGCATTGGCAGGTGGATTCTTTACCATTGAGCCACCAGAAGCCCTATTTACATCTTTCTATTATAGCTCCTGCCTTTCATCCCTCCCAGATGAGATGGCCTCTAAACTCCATCACCAAGTTCCTCAATGCAGATGGAAAACACTCTGGAGTTTTTGCATCCGGCAGTGAATATCTCACCTTTTAACCATACTTCATCACTGACGGGGAGAACTTTCTCCCAAACCTGGCCCTCTGCCCAGAGGGATCCAGAGCCAGCGTGTGATTACCGCAAGATGGAGTTCTGTAATGGATTAACAGGAGAGTTGCATTTAATAAAAGCCGAAGAACTTCTGAACACACACGTTGGAGGAGAAGAGAAGCAAGTTAGAACTCAGCAACTGAGCAGACATAGGGCATGGGGTGGGCATTGGGGAGAAGATGGTTCTCTCAGGACCAGAGGCACAAGGTCCTAAGGGCCAAGAAGGAATCCTTGCTAGGAGGCAATATTATTGTGCCGTGTGTTCAGTTATGTCCAACTCTTTGTGACCCCATGGACTGTAGCCCACCAGGTTGCTCTGTCCGTGAAATTTTCCAGGCTAGAATACTGGAGTGGATTGCCATTTCCTTACTTCAGGGGATCTTCCTGACCCAGGGATCAAATCCATGTCTCCTGAGTCTCCTGCTTTGGCAGGTAGATTCTTTACCACTGCACCAATAGTAATAATTCATTCTTCAGACAGGCACTGTTCTAGACCCTGAGCCTATAAAAATGAGCACCAAAGATGGATGACTATAAGGCAAGGATGTTTTTTCTGAAAATGATTTCCCAGAAAAGACTAACTCCAAGGAGTCTTATTTTGGAGTCTTTGCTTGTATGCTGCCTTCCTTCCTTCCTACCCCTTCCTTCATACCCTTTTCCTTCCCTCTTTTTTTCTCCCTCCCTTCCTCCTCCTTTCTTTCTTCCTTCCTCTGCTTAAGTGATGACAACTGTCTGGAGAGGCTGCTTTAGCCTGAAATGACCTCAGCCTGTGTTAGTTTGTCTGTTTATAAAGGTATTCTGATGACACTGGTGAAAAAAAATAGGCAAAAAAACTTTAAACACAAATAGAGTGAGTCTCCCTGGGGATAAGACCTCACCACAAAAAGAGTGGTGTGTTTTCATAAACAAGATTTTTAAAGGTCATTTAAAAATACGAGCTGAAGATGACAGCTATATATATACCTACTGGGTAGATGCAAGAGAAAAACCGTCCTAATGTTATGTGGAGGGGTAACTGCTGTTTGGGGTGAGATTTCCGATGTCAGCATCACATGTGTGTTCACAAAGTACCACCACTCAAGCAATTTAGATGATGTGAAAATGAGATATAGAAAACTGAGTCAGAGGCTCAGAAAATGCTCCTTGAGAGGCTGTTAGTTTCCTGCAGCCAGTCAAGTTCTGTTCGCTTTCCAGCTCTCAGACCTCAGGTCTCAGGGGAGGGAAGGTCAATGTCATCTTAGCTCCTTAATCCTGCTTCCAAACCATTCTCCCTCCTTCCTTCCTAAAAAACCAGCCAGTTAAATCTCCCTTTGAATCTCATCAAACTTCACTGCTGACCCCTTTGCTTGTTGCCAGCACGTGCTGACCCCAGGCTCTATGAGGATTTTGAGTTCACACTCACTCTCTCCAGCACTACTTTTCTTTACTTTCTCTTTTGTTTTTGTCTGTGCCAGATCTAAGTTGCAGCACGCAGGATCTTTGGGTGTAGCATGTGGAATCTAGTTCCCTGACCAGGGATCGAACCCCAGCCCCCTGCTTTGGGAATTTTAATTACTGGCCTGCCTGCTAAGTCGCTTCAATCATGTCCAACTGTTTGTGATCCTATGGATTGTAACCCACCAGGCTCCTCTGTCCATGGGATTCTCCAGGCAAGAATACTGGAATGTGTTGCCATGACCTCCCTCCCGGGGATGTTCCTGACTCAGGGGTCGTACCTGTGTCTCTTAAGTCTCCTGCATTGGCAGGTGTGTTCTTTACTATGAGTGCCACCTGGAAAGCCCCTTAACCACACCAAAGAAGTTCCGTCTCCAGCATTACTTTTATTTATCTCATGATGATTTATTTCAGCACCCACATAGAGGATCCTCTCCATATCCCAGCGACTTCGTCTGTCTGGGTTGATGTGACAGAGGACCACAGACTGAGTGGCTTATAAACAACAGAAATTTATTTCTCACATTTCCGGACACTGGGAAGTCAAACCATCCAGCCACACACAGATGATAACCCACTTCCTGGTACCTAGAACCAGGCCATCTTTCTGTTGTGTCCTCACCTCGTGGAAGGTGCAAGGGAATGCTCTGGGTCTTCTTTACAAGGACACTAAACCCATGCATGATGGCTCCACTCTCATGACCTAATCACCTCCCCAAAGCCCACCTCCTAACACCATCACCTTGGGGACTAGGTTTCTACATAAGAATTTAAGGGAGAGCTTCTCTGGTGGTCCAGTGGTAAAGAATCCACCTTTCAGTCTTAGGGGACTAGATAGAGCTACCTGGTCCTGGAAGATTCCACATGCCTCGGGGCAACTAAACCCGTGTTCCACTACTACCGAAGCCCAAGTGCCTGAGCTCACGCTCCACAAGAGAAGCTACCGCAGTGAGAAGCCCAAGCACCACCACTAGCGAGGAACCCCCACTGGCTGCAATTGCGGAAGGCCCACGTGCACAACAAAGACCCAGTGCAGTTGTAAATAAATAAAATAAAAGTAAATAAATCTTAAAGAAAAGAACTGAGGGGGCACAAGCATGCAGTGTCCTTTCAGGTCATGACCTACTCTCCGCTCCTGACCCTGACACCTCCAACCCTAGCACTCCCTCCCACCTTCATACCCTGGAACCTGTCACCACCACTGACTACAGCTCTTCCTTATCTTCACTGCTGGCGGCCCGCTCTCCAGCCACTACACCCTGTCTTTCCAGCTCACTCTTAGATTCCAATAAGGCTTCTTCCAGCTGAGACCTACAATCTCTGACTCAACCATGTTTTCACTGATAACTAGCCCCTTCCTTGCCTCTTTCCCCTTCTGACCCAACCTAGAATTCACAGCTCATCATCACAGAATTTCCTGCCCACACCCACATCTTCTGCTGTATGTGCCTGGCAGAATCTGAGCACAGCTGGCCTATTCAGGAACCAGATGGAGAAACAAAGCAACACAGAGGTCTCTCCCTTTCTCTCTCATCCCACTTCACACTGTTTCCTTTCTCTGCTCCCCCTAAGACAATTATCCATTTACTATGGCCAATTCCTCTTCTGCCCTCCTGCTGGTACTCTAACTTTACTGGCTTTGCTACCTCACTCCCCTGAAGAGCTTGTGTCAAGACCTCTGAGGACTTTCTGTTGCCAAATCTAATGGGCAACATTAATCTAATCTAACCTGACCTCATCCTGTTTGACCTTTTGATGGAGCAGCTCACCCGACCCCTCTGACACACTCCGGGTGTGGACATGCAACCTCCCCCGCCGGATTTTCTTCAACCTCATTGACCAATTCTTCACATCTCTCTGACTCTAAACACTGGGACGTGCCAGGATTCAGGCCTTGGCCCTTCCCACTCCTGCCTCATCCAGTTCTCAGGGATTGAATGACTCCCAGAGTTAGATCTCCAGCCAAAACCTCTCCCTCAAATTCCAAACTTCTATCTCCAACTTACAATGTGACCTCTCCACTTGGATGTTGAATGGACATTCCAAATTTACCATCTCCTATCCCTCCAAAGTGTTGCTCCTGACTTTCTTCATCCTTGAAAAGGACAATCCCTGGCGAAGCAATGCTCCAGCGAAATAACCCTTGAAAGTTATCCTTGATTCCTCACTTCTTCTCATGCCCTACATACAATAATTACTAAATCATGTTGGCTTACCTTCAAAATACATCAGAACCCAGTGCTTCTTTTTCAGTGCTTCTAACATGGTCCAAGCCACAACCGTCTCTCACCCGAATTATTGCTGTAGCCTCCTACCTGGTCTCCCTGTCCCTGCCCTCATTTTTACCATCCACTCAAAGAACTAGAGAAAACCTTTTAAAGCTCAAGTCAGATCAAATTACTCCTTTGCTCAAAACCCTCCTGTGGCTTCTCATCTCATATGAAACAAAAGCCCAAGTTCTGGGACTTCCCTGGTGGTCCAGAGGTTAAAACTCCTCAGTCCCAGTGGAGGGGGTGTGGGTTCAATCCCCAGTTGGGGAACTAAGGTCCCACATGCCACTCAGCACCACCTCCCGAAAAAAGCCCAAGTCCTTACAATGGCCCCACAGGCCTCATATTATCTGGTCTCCACCAACCCACTGACCTCATCTCTTCCTTCCTCTCCACATCACCCTGCTTCAACTTCACTGGCCTATGTTGGATGCACTGAGCACATTCTTGTCTTAGGGTTTTTTCATTTTCTTGCTCCTTCTTTCTAGGACAATTTCTCCCAGATTGTCACACGCTCCTTTACTTTTGATGTCACCTTATCAAAGAGGACTTCTCTGATTGCTCTTTATCAAGAAGTATCAAGCCTACCCCTGCCTCTGTCTCCCTGTCCCCTTCAAGTCTTGCTTTACTCTTTCTTCTCAGGGTGGCGGCTCCCAGACACTAGATAGAGAGAGAACAGGGAAAGGCAGGGCCCCTGATGTTCCATCAGTGATGCTGGAACAAAAGCCAAACCCTGGCACTTCTCCAGCCTCACCTCATGTCTTATGTTTCAAGCCACCCAGCTTCCCTGCACATCTCCAGGTAACTTCCTGCTCAGGTATCCTCATCACTCTCTTCCCAAACACCTGGAGTGTGGGGAAGGTCAAAAGGAGAGAAGACACCAGCCCATATGTCCTACCAGCCTCCCAGAATCTTTTCCACTGAAATCTATCTTGGCTGAGCCATGCGTTCACCACAAGGAAGGACCCTGAGTCAGAATGATTGGCCAGAGACAACCCAGAAACTAACCCCGTTACTATAAAACTGAGACTGCGAGCCACACAGCAGAGTAGTCTTTCTGGGTCCCTTTACCATGCTGTTCTCAGTCTGGGTGCTTCTTCCCAATAATGTTTCTGCTTTGTCAGCACACATGTCTCCTCAAGCAATTCATTTCTGAGTGTTAGACAAGCGCCTGCTCTTGGGCCCTGGCAGAGGGTCCCGCCATCCTGCAATATCACACTATGTTTTGCACACCTTCTCCTAGCATTTGTTGATGGTGAGGACCAGTCTGTCTTTCTCCTCTGGTCTGTCTGCCAGCTCCTTAAAGATGCCATAGTGTCTCATCTCTCACCTCCATCTCTGATCCCCACTCCTTCACACTAGGTTGGTCCTCAGTACCCATTAGTTTTCCTATGAATGGTTGTCTCACAAATCTCACAGTTCACATAGTTCTGGGGTTAGGTGGGACAAGAGAGGCTTCTTGAGCAATTGTCAGCAACGGGGAACTAATTGCCACCACTTACTGGCTGGGACTTTCTATATGGAATATTTTATTTGCATTTCACAAATCCCTTGTGAGGGAATTCCCTAGCAGTCCAGTGGTTCAGATTTGGTCTTTCAGTGAAAAGTGTACAGGTTCAATGCCTGGCCAGGGAGCTAAGATGCCACATGCTTCGTGGCCAAAAAACATAGAGCATAAACAGAAGAAGTACTGTAATAAATTCAATAAAGATTTTGAAAAAAAAAAAAAAGAATCCCTTGTGAGTGAAATGTAACCATCGCCATTTCAGATATGGACAGAGGTGGTGAACCCATGTCACCAGCCTCGCCTTCTGGGGTAGCCCACTTCTCTGAGGGTAGGCCTCCCTGTGACAGCTCTCCCAGGATCTCTCATTTAATTTAACCCTACATTTACTCTAGGAGGAAGAGGCTGGAGTTCTCACTTTATAGAAGAGGTAAAACCAAGACTTTCCTACAGGCAAATGTATGAGTATGCTTAGTCACTCAGTCATGTCTGACTCTTCGCAACCCCATGGACTGTAGCCCGCCAGGCTCTTCTGTCTATGGAATTCTCCAGGCAAGAATACTGGAGTGGGTAGTCATGCCCTTCTCCAGGGGATCTTCCCAACCCAGGGATCAGACCTGGTCTCCCGCATTGCAGGCAGATTCTTTTATGTCTGAGCTACAAGAGAAGCCACCAACTTTGGAGTAACTTGTTGTGCAGCCAGAGCTGGGACTAGGGTAAAGCAGGTGAGGACCCCAACTCTGAAAACAAATGCCTCTTTAACTCTGTGCCCTAGCTTCCTCATTTGCCTCACCTTAGTCCCAGTTCTGTGTCTGTGTTTAGT
Organism: Oryx dammah; assembly: GCF_014754425.2. NCBI lineage: Eukaryota > Metazoa > Chordata > Mammalia > Artiodactyla > Bovidae > Oryx > Oryx dammah. The sequence continues at coordinate 48,107,459 of NW_024070209.1, read as the reverse complement.
TGCTATGTCATGCTTGACTCTTTGCAACCCCATGGACCGAAGCCATCCAGGCTCCTCTGTCCATGAGATTTTTGAGGCAAGAATACTGGAGTGGGTTGCCATTTCCTACTCCAGGTGATCTTCCCAATTCAGGGATCAAACTTGCATCTCTTACATCTCCTACTTGTCAGGCAGGTTTCTTACCACTGTGCCACCTTAAGGCAAATCCAGGATTTTAAACACCATCATCTCAGACTAGGATTCAGATGGAAGGACCAGAAGAGAGGAAAGCAAAGCCTACAGTCATGCGGGGAACATTACCTAGAGGAACTGCCACAGCTCAGACAAGAAGGAAGTTGATATTCCTGGAGTCTAGGATCTTCCTGTCCCTCAGCCCTCAGGGACACCCAGCTTGAGCCTTCTGTTACCCTTCCAAGAAGTGTTAAACATGTATCTTAAATGTGGGGCCTGCTGGGAAAGATGTCTTGGGCTTAAAAAGTCAACAGTTGGGTCTACACAGAGCTGGCTTGTTGGGACGGGTCAAACAAGGAGCAGGAGGGGACGCTGAGCAAAAGCTTCTGGGGTAAATTTCTGGCTTCTGGTGAGTGCCAGCGGCTCTTCCTAGAAGCCTCACCTCCCCAGGTGTGCATCCCAAACACGGGAAGCTACAGCAGAAACCGGGTTTCCTACAATGTGCTGAAAGCAAATAAATTTCAGTTGTGTGGAAATGCAGCAGCTTGACTCCTTAGTTTAAGAAATATTTTTAAAAAGAAAAACAAAATTGTAGCACTTCCCAAAAATGTTCAAGATGCAAAAAGAAAGCATACAAATGTGCTGGGTGCACTAGAAAGGAGGCATCACTCTGTCCCCAAGGCCTAGATAGTCCCACCTTCCAAAGAAGGGGGCCCAACTCAAAGACGTAACGGAGGCCAGTGGCTCAGAAATGCCAGCAACAGTGACTGACACCCCTTAACTTAACACTGCTTTTCTATGGCACCCCAGTCCCTCTGGAGGTCTGGCCCAGACACAACAATGATCAGGGTCTCCATATTAAAAAAAAAACAAAAAACATTACATGTAGTAGGACAAATGATTTCAGATTTGCGATTAAATGTACAGAGGTATTGTAGGGTTTCCCTGGTGGCTCAGTGGTAAAGAATCCTCCAGGAGAGAGTGGGGACCACACTTCAGACTTGTCCCACCTGAGAGGAGAGGGATGGGGAAGATGTCCTCCCATGCCCCTTTACTTCTAGTGAACCCCAGGACAAAGCCCTGGAATGGGGGTGGCTGCCTGCATGTGGATGTTCCTGGCAAGTGTGGGCAGGGTCCCAGCAGGGCCTCTTCCACTGGCCTTCCTCATCCAGACAACCAACCCTAGGCAACAGAGCAAAACCCCAACAACTTGCTCCTCCAGAAACTTAGACCTGAGCCAAAGTTGACCAGGGGAGGTGGTGCAGCCTGGTGGGTCAGACATGGACTCTGGAGTCAGCCAAACCTGGGGGACGACTCCTGCCCAAGTTGTATGACTTCTGCCGAGTAGTAACCTAATGGCCACAGTTTCTGCCCATAGGGTGCTAGGGGGAATCCCCTGAGGCTTTCTCACTCAGGAATTTCTCTAACACTCAACTAAGTCAGCATCTTTTGCCCCCATATCCAACTCTTCTGTGCAGCTCTGCACACAACTCACTTCACACATGTGTAAAACACAAACTATCTAGAAGCCCAGCCCCCCCTCTACTTGAGAAGATCTGGGAGGACAGTCCTGAGCTGCCATAGGGAACATAGAGAGAGACAAGAAGTGTCTAGGTATAATATCAGGCTCCCGGGCTCCAACAGAGACAAGACAGCAGCCCACTCCGGGCTGAAAGAGGACTTTAGATCTTCTTTTTATCCTCATTTGTTGTTGTTTAGTTGCTCAGTCGTGTCCGACTCTTTCACGATCCCATGGACTATACAGTCCACCAGGCTCCTCTGTCCATGGAATGCTCCAGACAAGAATTCTCCAGACTGGAGTAGGTTGCTATTTCCTTCTCCAGGGGATCTTCCTGACCCAGGGATCAAACCCACATCTCCTGCACTGGCAGGCAGGTTCTTTACCACTGAGCCACCAGGGAAGCCCATTCTCATTTTCAGTTATCCCTTTATTTTTAAATTTCTGGCTGCTTCACACAGCTTTTGGGATCTTAGTTCCTCAGCCAAGAATCAAACCCAGGCCCCCGGCAGTGAAAGACCAGAATCCTAACCACTAAACCGCCAGGGAATTTCCCAGTTATCCTTTTAAAAGTTGGTTTTGCTTTTGTTGCATAACAACCATAATAGAATTGTGCAAGTGCATAATTTATGCATAAATAAGATACAGATCTTAGGGCGTGTGCTCAAAAATATCTTATTAGTGTGTGATCCAATAAGTTTGGAGACACTTGGAATAGATCTTTCTCTCTTGGCCTGGATAACATGCATCTGGCCTCTTTCCTCTCTGGACTCTCGAAACAGCCCACCCTGCCTTTAGTCTCAGTCTCTTCTCATAGAGTTACCTCTTGCTGCAGTTCAGTTCTTAACCTCTCAGGCTGTATAAAGAAAAGTGTAACTTGCAGGGACTTCCCTGGTGGTCCAGTGACTGAGACTCCGCACTCTCAATGCAGGTGGCCTGGGTGTGATCCCTGGTCAGGGAACTAGGTCCCACTGTATCCCTCACACCACAACCAAGACCTGCTAAGAAAGAAAGAAATAGACACACATTTTTCCTAAGTGTGAGACTTCCCTGGTGGTCCAGTGGTTGAGACGTGCCTACCAGTGTGGGGGATGGGGGTTCAATCCCTGATCCTGGAGGATCCCACATGCCTCCGGGCAACCAAGCCCGAGAGGTGCAGCTACTGAGCCCCCATGCCCTAGAGCCCGTGCTTGGCAGCAAGAGAAACCATCACAATGAGAAGCCCGCCCACCGCAACTAGAGAGTAGCCCCACTCGCCACAACTAGTGAAAGCCCACTCTCAGCAACAAAGACTCAGCATAGCCAGAAATTAAAAATAAATTTTTTTAATTGGAAAAAAAGTGTAACTTGTTACTTGTATGATCAACACAGGAGGCCCAATCTCGCCCCTTCCCAGCCTTAGATCTCCTTTTCTAGGCCTTTTGCCAACCCCATCATCACATTTCACACCTGTTGTTTCCCTCATCAGAAACTATCTGGGTCTTCCTGTCCGGGACCACAGGCCAAGCCCAGTTTCCGGGATCAGTTTCCAGGAGCGCCCCCACTTCCTGAGTCATCTCCCATGGTTCCTGTTTCCTGGCTAGTGCTCCAGCCAGACCATGCTTTTGCAGTCCCCGGAGCAGACCCAGAGTTTCCACCTCTGCTCCTTTTCTTGAGGTTGCCTCGCCCCAGCCCTGTAGGTCTAAAATCCCATCTGACTCCGAATCCCAAAGCAGTGACTCCATCTACCTTGATGCTTCCCTGGGGCCTCCTGCAAACATCCTCCAGTGCCCCCCAGAAACTATCTGCATGGCCCCAGCAAGACATCCCAGGCGCTGCTTTGGGTCAGGACTGGTTGCATGTTTTGTGGGCTCAGTGAGTACTCAGTTGTGTCCAACTCTTTGCGACAATATGTACTATATCCCACCAGGCTCCTCTGTCCATGGGATTTCCCAGGCAAGAATACTGGATTGAGTTGCTATTTCCTCCTCCAGGGGATCTTCCCAGCCCAGAAATTGAACCGGCATGTCTTGTGTCTCCTGCATTGGCAGGCAGATTCTTTACCACTGTGCCACATGGGAAGCCCTGTGAGCTCAGTACAGAAGGAAAATATAGCAGCCCTTGTTCAAAAAAAGGAAAAAGTATCATTAAAGGTACTAAAATATAAAGTTTGTCTTTTCTGCTGAAAGCTCTTTCTTGACCTGTCATGGTGTTTATTTTTTTCTTTTAAACATTGGAATGTAATTGCTTTACAATATAGTGTTAGTTTCTGCTGTGCAGGAGAGTGAATCAGCTGTATGTTAACATATATCCCTTCTTTTTTGGATTTCCTTCACAATCTGCTCATCACAAATGCTTTAAGTAGAGTTCCCTGTGCTATACAGCAGGTTCTCATTAGTTATCTATTTTATACATAGTATCAGTAGCGTTAGAGGATGAGATGGCTGGATGGCATCACCAATGCAATGCGCTTGATGAACTTGGGCAAACTTTGAAAGATGGTGAGGGACAGGAAGGCCTGGTGTGCTGCAGTCTATGGGGTCACAAAGGGTCAGACATGACTGGGCAACTGAACAACAACATCAATAGTATACGAATGTTGGGCTTCCCTGGTGGCTCAGTGGTAACGAATCTACCTGACCCTGCAGGAGAGGAGGGTTTGATCCCTGATCCAGGAAGATCTCACATGTGTCGGAGCAACAAAGCCAGTGCGCCACAGCTACTGAGCCTGTGCCCGAGGGCCTGGGAACCACAACTACTAAAGCCCATGCCTAGAGACCGTGCTCTGCAACGAGAGAAGCCACCACAGTGAGAAGTCCGTGCACCACAACCAGAGGGTAGCCCTCGCTTGCTGTAACTAGAGAAAGTCCAGGCAGCAACAAAGACCCAATGCAGCAATAAATAAATAATAATTTTTAAAAATCATGTAGATATGTCAATCCCAGTTCATCCCATCCCTGCCTTCCCCTCCTTGGTATCCATACATTTGTTTTCTACGTCTGTGCCTCTATTTCTGCTTTGCAAATAAGATCATCTATATGCCACGATGCTTTTGTTTTCTGTTTAGTGTTATTGGTCCCTCAGGCTTCGGGATATTGATGGCAGATGCTCACAGGCATCCAGCCAACCTGCTCTCCTCAACTGGGTGCTCACACATCACTGGTTGTCTGATTCCCCTCCCACCATAGCCACGGGATCAGCAGGAAGAGCCATGCATCTCCCTTCCTGTGGGCCTGTGCTCCAACCCCTGGCAGACAGCTGATCCTAAGGGGGATGTGCTAGGTACATGGATCAGGGAGAGCAAGAGCCCTGCCCGAGCTGAGCGGCCCATGATACCAGCTCAGGGGAGAGACGGCTGCCCCCATCCCCTATCCCAAGACACAGCAGGGCCTATGTGCCCAGAACCCTCCAACCAGGGCTGAAAGGGGCAGTGGTTTCTGGGCAGATGTAAGAAAGGGAGTTGGGAGAGTTTAGGACACAGAGGAGTGGGCAGCCAAAACCACATCTTAGGGAGGTGGCAGAAGACAGTGTGGTGTGTGAGACAAAGCTCCAAGCCACTGGGACGTGCTTCCTTGTCTCATGGGACTTCACTTACAACATAGAAACTCAAAGGGACTTCTCTGGTGGTCCAGTGGTTAAGACTGCCCACCACTGCAGGGGATGAGGGTTCGATCCCTGGTCCAGGAACAATGCCACAGGGCAACTAAGCCTGCATACCATAATTAGAGAGAACCCCATGGGCCACAACTAAGACACTATGCAGCCAAAAACAAATTTAAAAAAATTTTTAAAAAGCAGGGGGCTCAGGCCCAATCCCTGGTCAGAGAACCAAGATCCCACACACCACGGGGCATGGCCAAAAGTTTTTCTTTAATTAAAAAAAGAACTCAAAATTATTAAAAACTTCATGCACCCTCATATTCATTACAGTATTATTCACAATAGCCAAGATGTGAAAACAACCTAAGTGTCCATCAACAGATGAATAAAGAAAATGTGGTCTCTATCTATCTACCCGTATCGATCTATAGATAGATACACGGCAGAATATCACTCGGCCATAAAAAGAATGAAACCGTGCCATTTGCAACAGCATGGATGAACCTTGAGGACATTACGCCAAGAGAAATGAGTTAGACAGGGAAAAGCAAATACTGTATGATCTCACTAACACATGGATTCCAAAGCAAAAACAAAAACCCACAAAACTGAGCTCACACATACAGAGAACAGACTGGCCAGAGGTGGGATAGTAAGGGGGTGGAGTGGGAATGTGGATGGGAGGAATGAGTAAAGGGGGCCAAAAGTTAAACTTTCAGCTGCAGAATAAATAAGTCATGGGAATGTATAGCATAGTCACTGTACTTAATAATCCTGTATCGCATATTTGAAAGTTGATAAAGGTCTTAAGATTCTCATCTCAAGAAAAAAATTAGTAACAAAGAAGAGTGACGGATGTTAACTAGACTTAGTGTGGTGAACATTCTGCAATATATACAAATATAGAATCATTATGAAACTAACATGCATCAGGGGAAACTAACATAATGTTATGTATCAATTATATCTCAACTTAAAAAGAAATTTAAAACTTCAAGACAATATGTAGCAGAGTATTAAACCCCCAGTACAGGACCTTTCTGACCATGGGGCCCATGACTGCCCTGGTCTCACACCCATGAGTTGGGCCCTGTTTTAGGATATGATTATTAATACATATTGTATGTATCAAATTTCCTCTACAAAGTCAGTGTTTCCTCAAGTGCTGTTCACACTGTGGCTGACACACAAGATACCTTTAGGTGATATGTGAGCAGGTATTTAAAATATTTTAGGGACTTCCCTGGCTGTTCAATGGTTAAGGGGGTGCAGAGTCCATTCCAGGTTGAGGAACAAGATTCTGCATGCTGTATGGCCACTTTTTATAGTTTTCATTTGTTGTAATATGTATTAGAAAAATTATGACTATCACATTCAGTCTATAATTTCACAGCAATACTGCCTTGGTTCAGGCTGCTATAGGAAAAAAAACCCCACCATAAACAGAGTGGCTTACCAACAACAGAAATTTATTTAAGATATTTGTTTTTACAATTTCTTTGTGTGGCTGCTCCAGGTCTTGGTTGCAGCATGCTGGATCTTTGATCCTAGCTGTGGCATGTGGGATCTCATTCCCTGACCAAGGATTGAACCTCTGCCCCTGGCATTAGGAGGCCAGAGTCTTAGCCACTGGGCCACCAGGGAAATCCTTAGACTGTGAATTCCTTACAGTCATACATGGCTTGTCTACACATCTCCTCCACTTGCTCCATCAGCCTCCTCCAGCCCTTCCTTTAGGGGTTGCTGCTGCTGCTGCTAAGTCGCTTCAGTCGTGTCTGACTCTGTGCGATCCCATAGACGGCAGCTCACCAGGCTTCCCCGTCCCTGGGATTCTCCAGGCAAGAACGCTGGAGTGGGCTGCCATTTCCTTCTCCAATGCCAGAAAGTGAAAAGTGAGGGTGAAGTCGGTCAGTCTTGTCCGACTCTTAGCGACCCCATGGACTGCAGCCCGCCAGGCTCCTCCGCCCATGGGATCCTCCAGGCAAGAGCACTGGAGTGGGGTGCCACTGCAGCCAATGCAAAATAAATCAATAAACCAATGAATCAGTGGAAAGTTGGACACTCAGAGGTGAAGCCTTTCCTTTGAAATTTTCATTTGCAGAACTTCCTCTGATTAATCAACTTACATAGTATTTATCTACACATTTTAGGAAAAAATTGCCAAAGAAATTAATTATTTGAAAATATACAGAGCTTGTTTTGGGGTAACCTGCTTGCGTCCCTTTTTTGGGTCCTCTCTATGACCACCAAATTTGAAAACTTGCCTGGTGACAATCATAGCATAATGCAAAGTGCCATGGGCTCCCAGTTAGCCTGGAGGCTGTGTCCTGTGGGTGTTCGGAGATGATGCTTTGTGATGTGTATTTTCCCAGGGGGCTGGGTTAGCTTGTACAGCTCTCAGGACTAGAAATTGTTAGTTGATATCCTTGGGAGGGGGCTTCCCAAGTGGCTCAGTGCGTAAAGAATCCCCCTGCAATGCAGAAGACAGGTTCGATCCCTCGGTTGGGAAGATCCCCTGGAGGAGGGCATGGCAACCCACCCCAGTATCCTTGCCTGGAGAATCCCATGGACAGAGGAGACTGGCGAGCTATAGTACATAGGGTTGCAGAGTCAGACACAACTGAAGCAACTAGCCATACATGTCCCCTTGGGAGGTCCTCAGTGAACAAACGTCAGTCCTTAGAGAAATGATCTCCAGCTTCACCTTTCAACCAAATCTCACCTTGTCAAACAGCAGAGCCACAAATTTTTTAAAAGGACCAAGACTGAAATGTCACCCATGACAAATATTTTGGAAGCAAGGTTTTTGAAAATGGAGAAAAATGAGAAACACATTCTTACTGGTTACAGATCAAAGCCACGACCTACAGCTTCACTGTTCTTTGCCAGGTGGCCTTTTTTAAAAAATTATTATTAATATGTGTTTATATGGGTAATTTTCTGTTGATTTTTAATCTGACAGAAAGGACATTCCTGGCATGCTGTTTTCAATCTCCTGGAACATATCACTAGTATTCTCTTTGTTTTTTTAGGAAAAACTTTATTTTGAAGTTTCAAGGTAAGCATCTTGAGTGAACTGGCACATTTCAGAGCTTACTCATCACATAAAAGCAAGAGATGGGTTAACAGGACTTCCCTGGTGGTCAGGTAGCTAAGACTCCATGCCCCCAATGCACGGGGCCTGGGTTTGATCCCTGGTCAGGGAACTAGATTCAACATGCAACTAAAGATCCAGCATGTGTCATCTAAAAAGAACCCACATGCTGCAACTAAGACCTGGCACAGCTAGAGAAATAAATACTTTTAAAAAGAGAGAGAGATGGATTTACACGTTCATTGTGAAAATCCAAACATTATAGATATGGGTGACTCAGAAAATGAAAGTGCCCCCATAATTATGCTTTCTAAATATAATCAGTGTTTCTAGTGGTTGGTACATTCTTCCAGATTTGTCTGTGCTTGTGTGTAAAGATCTACCATGTAAGAGGACTTTTTAAAATGATTCCCTAGTAGTCCAGTGGTTGGAACTCTGAGCTTCCACAGCAGGGGCATGGGTTCAATCCTGGTTAGGGAACTATCAATAGAATCCCTCATGCTGTGAGCCATGGCCAGATAAATAAATAATTAAATAAAATGATTCATCAGATTCGTATTTTTGTCAGACTCAGTAGAATGCTGTAATTCTGAAAGTCTGCTAAATCTGACATTTTCCTCATCACCACAGGACAGAAAAGTTGATTTTCACCAACTCCCAGGAAATGGCCACCTCTTCTCTGAGACCATCCCATGCTCGCTGCCCACAACCCACAGCCTGTCTGCCTATCCCAGCTGTGGGCTCTGCTGTTGATGCCCACGGGCCTGACTGGGCCCACCCACCTGGCCTAAAAGGTGAGCCCCAGCATGCATGCTAAGTTGCTTCAGTCTTGTCCAGTTCTTTGTGACCCTATGGACCATAGCCCACCAGGCTCCTCTGTCCATGGGATTCTCCAGGCAAGAATTCTGGAGTGGGTTGCCATGCCCTCCTCCAGGGGATCTTCTTGACCCAGGGATCAAACCTGCATCTCTTAATGTCTCCTGCATTGGCAGTTGGGCTCTTTACCACTAGCACTACATGGGAAGCCCCTTTAAGGTGAGCCCAGGAAGATCCAGTTTATCCACTGACCACTATCCTCAGAGGAAAACTTTGCATTCTAGGGAAAAAAATTAATTTGCTCCAAAGTATACAAAAAAAAAAACCCTGTATAATCAAAATGAATACAAGTTTAATTAAATGCCTACAAAGTGAACCATTATGTCAGCTACATTAATTGGTAAATTTAGTATTTATAATAATTTCATTACATTTCAAAAATGAAAGTAACATTTTCTCCTGTGCAAGAGTGTGTGGAGATCACCATAAAATAACATGTGCTGTTCATATCCTATGATTTTAAAAAGCAAAATTATTAAAGCCAGTTAAAAATACTTTGCAATGAAAAATATATACAACATATATATGAGTATATTATGTGTATATATATATGCATACATCTATCATAGTCACTGTGGGCTGTATTTAACATGTTTGATAAGTTATTGTTCAAATTTATTTATTTTTGGCTGTGCTGGGTCTTTTTTGGCGTGTGGAGCTTTTCTCTAGCTGTGGTGCCCAGGCTTCTCATCACAGAGCATGGTTCTAGGGTACTCTGGCTTCTGTAGTTTTTGCACAGTGGCTTCGTAGTTGTGGCTCCTAGGCTCTAGAGCACAGACAATAGTTGTGACAGACAATAGTTGTGACATACAGGCTTAGTTGCTCTGCAGCATGTGGGATCCTCCTGGATCAGGGATGCAACCCACGTCTCCTTCATTGGCAGACAGATTCTTTACCACTGAGCCATCAGGGCAGCCCTTGATATGTTATTGAACAGAGTCTTTAAACGTAAGCACAGGGCCCAGGGACCGCTCAGGTCCTCATGAGGCGCAGACCACCCGCAAGGAGCCTTGTGCTCAGTCAGCATCCCTTTCTGCAAGCGAGGGATAGGAGGAGTCCAGAGGAAGTTCTTCTTGAATCATCTCTAAAAATAGTCCCTATCATGTGGGGCAGGATATTAATGGTCTGGGAATCAGGAAATTCAGAGGCAGAGTTTAGAAAACTGGCAAAAAATGGAATCCCACAGCCTAGAAGGGGTTCTCAAGTCTCTGTTGGCCTTCTTGAAAAATGTCAAGTTCTTTCATTAGAGCCAGTGCCTTTATTGGCCTAGATCCCCACTGAACTTCAGTGAACATTCAGAAGAAAATTGCTCTTTTATTGTCTTTTTAAAAATCCTAACGCAACATATGTAACAAAGAGCATACTTTTTTCTTTTTGGCTGCACTAAGTCTTGGTTGTGGCACCTGGAGTCTTTGTTGACGCATAAAGGATCTTTAGTTGGGGCATGTGGGCTCTAGTTCCCTGACCAGGGATCAAACCCTGGGCCCCCAGCATTGGGAGCACGGAGTCTTAGCCACTGAACCACCAGGGAAGGGCTAAAAGCACACATCAAGAGTATGGCCGAATGACTTATTACCTAGATGGTAGATAGACAGATTAGACAGATAGATAGACAGACGATAGAAAGATCCGGCTCCCCAGGTTAGCACCATCCAGATCACCACCGACTATCTCTATCACTTCAGAAGTCTGCCTCTGCTCCCTCCCAGGTCAAATCCTTCTATCCAAGGTAACCTCCATTCAGATTTCCATCACAGGTTAGTTTTGCCTGTTCCTGAATTTCTTATAAATGGAGTCCTGCAGGATGTACGCCTTGGGGCTGTCTTGCTCAACATGACATCTGTGAGATTCGTCTCTCTGCTTGAGATGGATTATAGGCCTTTCGGGTGTTTAGAGTCAGGTTTGCATGTTGCCCCACACACCTACTACCACCTGTCCCACAGCCCCTCCCGAGACCATGCAAAAATCTCTCACCTTCCTCCTTCCTGGATAAATGGACAAACAAAAGTCCATTTTTTACAAGGTAAATGTAATTTTTTTCCTAAGTACAAAAATTACACATGCTCATTTTAAAAAGAAAGAAATTCTAGCCTTGAGAATCTTGCATGGCTTACCCAAACACAGCCAATAGATCGGCTGGCCAGTGGCCTCTGACTGTGTAGCCTGGCTCTGAACAAACAACTGGGTCAGTCACATTCTGCATCTCAGGAATGTGACCTCTCGAACTCAGAGGGAAGTTGCATTTGCAAGTGATGCTGGTCCCACCTGGACTGTGTGTGGTACCACTGGGACCCTCCTCCAGGACCGAGGGGCCTATTTCCCCAGGTGCCACGCTTCTTGGTCCCAACTCAGGACAGCTCTCAGAGGCCAGCCCAGGAGAATAAAATCTGTCACTGCTTCCACTTTTTCCCCTTCTATTTGCCATGAAGTGATGAGACTAGAGGCCATAATCTTAGTTTTTTGAATATTGAGTTTCAAGACAGCTTTTTCACTTTCCTTTTTCAGCTTCATCAAGAGGCCCCATGCCCCAAGATTCTCTAAACATTCCCACCTCTTCACCTTTGCTTCTGCCCACTCTACCTGCTGAGGTCCAAGCTCTTCTCCAAACCCTTCCAAGAATCCCCAGGCCACTGTCACAGTATTTTCTTTGTATAATGATGATAACATTTGCCATTAGCTGCCTTGTGCTAAGGCTTAACTAGGTGAACTAGCTACAAAAATGCCTCTTTGTTTAAAAAAAAAAAGTGAGTGGCATGTCCTCAAGGCTTGGCAACTTGTAAAATGCCTCTCATTCCTCCAACTTGGAGAAACTTATCATTCCTATAGATGAGTCAGTACAGGGGAGAGTTAATTGACTGGCTTGGATTTGGGGAAAATGCGGAGAAGTGATTTGTATCACCTGGCTGTCCCTCTCCTGGGATGAGCAAGCCTAAATGGAGACCCCACACAGTGCCGTCCCTGGAAAGCCCTTCAACATCCCCCCACTTTCCCAAGGTTGAGGAGGGGATAGGGGAGACGGTCCCTCTGCACAGCACTAGGGCCATTCACAGGGCTGTTTCCCCTCCCCCACCTCCACCCCCTGGAGAGAGGCGGGAGACAAGGACTCCCACACAATGTCCCCATTGACACTTGTGGCCAAGTTGGGGCTGGGTGCCATGGAAACCTCTCTTGGGAGCAGAAAGGGGAAAGCAATAACTCAGGCCTCCCACACTGAGCCCATTGTCCCCTGAGCCGACCTCCCTCAGTGGGCCCTTATCACTGCTCTCCTCTGCCAGGCCTCGGCTCCAGGCTCCACACCTCACTAGAGGCACCACTTTCCCCCTGCAGGCCCCCCCAGGGAGCCACCACCCGTCCTGCTCTCCCTACACACACCCCGTGAAACTCAAGGCAGCCCAGGAGTGAGGCCAGGGAGCTCATTTCCCAGCCACCCTGATCCCCGAGAGTGGAGGAGATGCCAGGCAGGGAGGCCCGGGAGATTGGTAGGTCACGGCACTACAGGCTCTGTCCTCTGGTTGGGGCAGTTTTATGCCCAGAGTGTGCCAACTGCTGTGTCCTGTTGGTGTAGAGGAGGAAAGCCAGACCCTGGAACTGGCCTTGGGGCACTAGAATAAACCCATCTGGGCCACCCAGGCCTGGGCTCAGCTGAGACCCAGTCCATAATCTCCTCACCTGAGTCTTGGAAACTGCTCCCTGGTTGTCGCTCCTCCCTTCACCTCCCTCCCAGGGCTCTGGAGCCTAGGCCTGGCTGTATGAATCTAAAAAGAGGCCTGAGGGGTTCCCTGGGTGGCTCAGTGGTAAAGAATCCACCTGCCCATCCACAAGTGTCACTGGGGTCCTTGTCTCCCACCTCTCTCATGGGTTCTATCCCTGGTCCTAGAAGATCCCACATGCGGTGGAGTGCCGCCCCTTAGCCGGAGTGCCACCACTGAGCCTGCAGTCTAGAGCCCGGGAGCTGCAACTACTGAGCTCATGGGCCACGGCTACTGAAGCCTTAGAGCCCGTGCTCCACAACAAGAGGAGACACTGCAATGAGAAGCCCGGGTACTGCAACTAGAGACTGGCCCCCACTCACCACAATCAGAGAAAAGTCCATGCAGCAGTCAAAAAATAAATTTTTAAAAAATAAGTAAAAAATAAAAAGAGGCCTGAGAAGGGCTTCCCTGGTGTCTCAGTGATAAAGAATTCCCAGGCAATGCAGGAGATACAGGAGACGCTGGTTCATTCCCTGGGTCAGGAAGATCCCCTGGAGGAGGGCATGGCAACCCGCTCCAGTATTCTTGCCTGGAGAGTCCCAGGGACAGAGAAGCCTGGCGGGCTACAGTCCATGGGGTCGCAAGAGTTGGACATGACTTAGTGATTAAACCATGAACAACCACTAGACGACAGAACTTGGTGACTACAGCACCCCTTCTCACCAGCTGTCACGTGAGTGACATAATGATATAACCAACAAGGGCACTGCCTTCGGGCAAAACCCTTGAGGCCCTCAGGCAGGGGGTGGGGTGAGGTGTCCAGATGGACAACCAAGGAGCCTGGGCTTCAGATGGGTGCGGGGGCGTGGGAGCGCTTCAATCCCAGCTGGATGACCTGGGAGAAGTTAGGTAACCTCTGTGAGCCTCAGCTTTACCATCTGTAAAAGAGAGCAGTAAAAACTTTTGACAAAGGACTTCCCTGGTGGTCCAGTGGCTAAGACTCTGAGCTCCCAAATCAGGGCGCCTGGGTTCCATCCCTGGTCAGGAAACGAGATCACACATGCCGCAACTAAGACCTGACACGGCCGAATGAACAAATAAACATTTAAAAAAATGAAAACCAAAACTTTCGGCACACCTTACCAGGACGTGGTAAGAGCTTGACAGGATGGTGAAGAGAGCACACTAAGTCGCCTCAGTCCCATCTGTCTCTTTGCGACACAATGAACTACAGCCTGCCAGGCTTCCCTGTCCCTGGGATTCTCCAGGCAAAGATACTGCAGTGGGTCACCATGCCCTCCTCTAGGGGATACTCCCAACCCAGGGACTGAACCTGCATCTCTTGCGTCTCCTGCCTTGGCAGTGGGGTTCTTTACCACTAGTGCCACCTGGGAAGCCCAGCAGGGCACAGAGAGCACACTGGAGGAATGGACCAGATGCTACTATTATCCATTTGACAACCTTTAACCCCCACAACTCTGGGCACTGTGTCGGGTGCTTGGGGCTAAAAGAGCCACAGGGAGCAAGGGACAGCCATCAAGGGACCCCCCAGAGAGGCCCAACCCCCCCCACCCCGAGGCAGGAGTCCCTGAGGGAGGACGAAGCAGCAAATGATGGGGTGGCAGGGAGCATGTGGTCCCCGGCAAGAGACCCCCCCAACATTCCCACTGGGGTTTTACATGGGGTGGCTGGTTAGTTCCTGGAATGTCTAAGAAAAACAAACTGGTTATTCTGAGTGAAATTGCAGCCTGGCTAAGGCGGGTGGGTCTGCTTTAAATTAAACACAGCGTTGCTGAGATTCTTTTCATTTCGTGGCCACTGCTGATCAGCAGAGACGTTACCTCACCTCACCTTCCTGCTCTGAGATGGGGAGGCTGATAGGGAGTGGTTCTGGGGCTGGGACGAGCTGGAGGAGGCTGAGAGGCCCTTCCCCTCCAGGTTCCTGGGAGCCAGAGGTGGGAAGCCCACCCTCCTCCAACAACTCAGTCTACCTCTAGGGCTGGGGGTTCTAAAATGTGGGAGCACAGAGATGATCTTAAGTGCATTCAACTTCGTCCTTGGTGTTTAGCTGAGGAATTACGGCATCTGCAAATACACTGCTTTCCCAGGAGTACTTGAAAAAAAACTTGGCGGCAGTTTTACAAGTCCAAGGTTGGTCCCTTTCAAACATTTGGGCACTGGGTGGCCGGGCCTCCTGGCTCCTCCCAGGACTCCAGCTGCTTTAGCTGGCAAGCTGATGGAGAGGCCAGTGTCCCTATGGGGTGCCTTGGTCAAGGGTGGAGTTACTTTCTGGTTTTGGAAAGTGCTTTTGACCAGGCTTGCCAGCTCGTGGAGTCCTAGAAAATTCCAGAGTGTTGGAGTCAGGCAGACCTGAGTGTGTGAGGACCAGACCCCTAGGTAAAGATTGCCTAATGTTAGACCTAGGATGTGCGCATGCTCGCTCGCTTAGTCTTTGCAACCCCATGGACTGTAGCCTACCAGGCTCCTCTGTCAGTGGGATTTCCTAGGAAAGAACCCTGGAGTGGGTTGCCATTTCCTTCTCCAGGGGATCTTCCTGACCCAAGAGTTGAACCGGAGTCTTCTGCGTCTCCTTCACTGGCAGGCGGATTCTTTGCCACTGCACCACCGAGAAACCCTAAACCTTGAATAGACTCATCTTTAAAATGGCGATAAGAGCAGAATTCCCTGGGGGTCCAGTGGTTAGCACTCCATGTTTTTCAGTGCCAAGGGCCCCAGTTCAGTCCCTGATTGGGGAAAAAATAAAAATAATACAGTAAAATGGGGAGACTTTCCTGGTGGCCCAGTGGTTAAGACTGTGCTGCCAGTGCAGGGGGCTCAGGTTCAGTCTCTGGTCAGGGAACTATATTCTACATGAGCAACTAAGAGTTCACAAGACACAACCAAAAGATCCTGAGTGTCACAACTAAGACACAGCCAAATAAATAATAAATAAATAAATATTTAAAAGTAATAAAACAATATGGGAACAAGGGAACCTACTTCTCAGGGTTGTTACATGGATTAAATGCAAATGTGTGCTTAATGTTCTTTTGTTTCAAATTAAATGTATCCCTAGCTTTTTGGTTGTAAGAAATAGAAACTTCTTCAAGCTGCTGTATGTGAAAGGGAAACTTTTTCTATGGAATTCAGGGACTTTCATGAAAAGAGGCCCCCAGTCCCTCTCAGAGAGCTGAAACTAGGACCTGAAAATGAATTTGCTTTGTTCCTCATCCTGCTTTGCCTCCACATGTGCTTGGGTGGCCACTTCTTATGGTCTCAGAGCATCTCCTCTCCCTGAAGACCACCTTTCAAAGAGAAAGACCTGTTTACTCACCAGCCTTGGCTTGACATCATTTCCTCACGCTAGGTCCATAGTCGGTGCTCAATGAAGAATAGCCGGTTTCTACTGTGTTTCTTTGATTTGTATGTCAATAGTAATGCACTTGGAGAAGGAAATGGCAACCCACTCCAGTACTCTTGCCTGGAGAATCCCAGGGATGGGGGAGCCTGGTTGGCTTCCATCTATGGGATCGCACAGAGTCGGACACGATTGAAGCGACTTAGCAGCAGCAGCAGCAGCAGTAATGCACTATGCTATGGGATAACTAAGCCCCTGGGCCACAGCTACTGAGCCAACACTGTAGAGCTTTCGAGCCATGACCACTGGCCCTGTGTGCCTAGAGCCTGTGCTCCCGGGGAAGAGAAACCACTGCAATAAGAAGCCTGTGCATAGCAACAAAGAGTAGCCCCCACTCGCTGCAACTAGAGAAAGTCCATGCACAGCAATGAAGACCCAACACAGCCAAAAATAAAAATAAATAAATAAATAATTTAAAAAACAAAACACACTAACACAAATAGTAATGTGCTGAATATTCCCTTCGTCTCTCCAAATCCATTCTCTCTTCTTCACTGTGCTCTGTCCTCAGGAGCTGACCTGTGTCAGTTGTCACTGGATCTCCCTCCCCTTCTGGGCTCTGGCTGACTTCTGCCCACAGCAGACACCGGCAGGAAATAGGAGGGGACTTGGAAAGTACCAGCAGAGTGTTGACTATTCTAACGCCCTTGGCCAGTGGAGCATGGTTTAGCAGCTGTACACCTGGTTCCTACCCGGAAGGCCCCAGCCGCTTTCCAGCAACCCCATCCTTCAGCTACAGGCCTCGCTGGATTCTTTTAACCACTTCCTCTCCTGGTCCCTTCAAGCTGACAGTGCTGATGGTGCTGCATGTTTCTATCCTGGAGACGCTGCCTCATCCTTTTTGTTTTCCTTTCATCTGCCCATGTGTCTAAAATTCGTCTGTTTATCATGTTCTCTCCAATAACACAGCTGTAACTTTGTTGTCATCTCTCTTTTGCTGGGACTCAGATGACACCATGAGTCAAGGAGGGGAGTTGTCTCCCTGCTCCACCTCCCACTCTGGCTCTGGCAGGAAGTGGATAAAGAACTAGAAGGTCTTTGAGATAAACATTATAAACAAGGTATCCAAAATCAAGATCGCCAGGATTATTTTGACAGGGAAATATAATACATGTGCTGGGGTGGGGAGTGGGGAGGGTACTTCTTTTGGAAGAAACTCTCCATTTTCCTGGGAGAATGTGACCCACATAGTTCAGTTCATTTCAGTTGCTCAGTTGTGTCCAGCTCTTTGCCATCCCATGGACTACAGCACGCTAGACTTCCCTGTCCATCACCAACTCCCGGAATTTACTCAAAACGCATATCCATTGAGTCAGTGATGCCATCCAATCATCTCATCCTCTGTCGTCCCCTTCTCTTCTTGCCTTCAATCTTTCCCAGCATCAGGGTCTTTTCAAATGAGTCAGTTCTTCCCATCAGGTGGCCAAAGCATTGGAGTTTCAGTTTCAGCATCAGTCCTTCCAATGAATAGCCAGGACTGATCTCCTTTAGGATTGACAGGTTGGATCTCCTTGCAGTCCAAGGGACTCTCAAGAGTCTTCTCCAACACTACACTTCAAAAGCATCAATTCTTCAGCACTCAGCTTTCTTTATAGTCCAACTCTCACATCTGTACATGACTACTGGAAAAACCATAGCTTTGATTAGACGGACCTTTGTTGGCAAAGTAATGTCTCTGCTTTTTAATATGCTATCTAGTTTGCTCATAACTTTTCTTCCAAAGAGTAAGCATCTTTTAATATCATGGCTGTAGTCACCATCTGCAGTGATTTTGGAGCTCAAGAAAATAAAGTCTGTCACTGTTTCAACTGTTTCCCCATCTATTTGCCATGATGTGATGGGACCAGATGCCACGATCTTAGTTTTCTGAATGCTGAGTTTTAAGGCAACTTTTAAATTCCCTTTCGCTTTCGTCAAGAGGCTCTTTAGTTCTTCTTCACTTTCTGCCATAAGGGTGGTGTCATCTGCATATCTGAGGTTATTGATATTTCCCCCGGCAATCTTGATTCCAGCTTGTGCTTCTTCCAGCCCAGCGTTTCTCATGATGTACTCTGCATATAAGTTAAATAAGCAGGATAACAATATACAGCCTTGACGTACTCCTTTTCCTATTTGGAACCAGTCTGTAGCTCCATGTCCACTTTTAACTGTTGCTTCCTGACCTGTGTACAGGTTTCTCAAGAGGCAGGTCAGGTGGTCTGGTATTCCCATCTCTTTAAGAACTTTCCACAGTTTGTTGTGATCCACATAGTCAAAGGCTTCAGACTACTCAATGAAGCAGAAGTAGATGTTTTTCTGGAATTTTCTTGCCTTTTCCATGATCTAATTTGATCTCTGTTCCTCTGCCTTTTCTAAATCCAGCTTGAACATCTGCAAGTTCATGGTTCACACACTGTTGAAGCCTGGCTTGGAGAATTTTGAGCATTACTTTACTAGTGTGTGAGATGAGTGCAATTGTGTGGTAGTTTGAGCATTCTTTGGCATTGCCTTTCTTTGGGATTGGAATGAAAACTGACCTTTTCCAGTCCTGTTGCCACTGCTGAGTTTTCCAAATTTGCTGGCATATTGAGTGCAGCACTTTTACAGCATCATCTTTTAGGATTTGAAAAGCTCAACTGATTCCATCACCTCCACTAGCTTTGTTCGTAGTGATGCTTTCTAAGGCCCACTTGACTTCACATTCCAGGATGTCTGGCTCTATGTGAGTAATCATACCATCGTGATTATCTGGGTTGTGAAAATCTTTTTTTGTATAGTTTTTCTGCATATTCTTGCCACCTCTTCTTAATATCTTCTGCTTTCTGTTAGGTCCATACCATTTCTGTCCTTTATTGTGCCCACTTTTGCATGAAATGTTCCCTTGGTATCTCTAATTTTCTTGAAGAGATCTCTAGTCTTTGCCGCTCCAAAGAGTTGGAAATATGCATATGCCACCAATTCAGTTAGGGCACTCTTTTTTAGAACAGAGCTACCTAAAAGCAAGCAGTCATACAGGTTGTGAACAGAGGGTTTTGTTTTTTTTTTTTTTAAGGTGTAATTATTTCGTTTTGGCTGTGTTGGGTCTCCGTTCACACAGCTGGGCCTTCTTTAGCTGCGGTGAGCGGGGGCCACTCTTAGCTGTGATGTGTGGGCTTCTCACTGCAGTGGCTTCCCTTGTTGCAGAGCATGGGCCCTAAGGCACACAGACTTCAGTAGCTATGGCATGTGGGCTCAGTGTTTCAGTTCCTGTTCTGGAGCACTGGCTTGGTAATCGTGCCTCATGGGCTTAGTTGCTCTGAGGCATGTGGGATCTTCCCGGAGCAGGGATCAAACCCCTGTCTCTGTCTTTCCCTTTCCTTTTCCAGTTTGGCCCACACACCTCTCACTTTGGGCTTTGACCACGACCATAGCCGAGGATAGACCTCCCTGTCTCCAGTCTCTCTTGTCCAGTCTTGTTCCACAGCTCTCTTGTTCCACAGCTCACTGTCAAATTAGTCTCGGTTTCACTCAGGCTTGTAGATGTCAAGTCCCACATCAGAAGCATTCCATGGCTTCCTGGTGAAGTATCTGAAAGCTTCAGCTGACCTTCAAGGCCTCTGCAGTTCGTCCCCAACTCAACTTTCTGGCCAATCCCCCCCCACCACCACATCCAGGAACTTCCTGCTCCTGACCACTCAGGTGCTATGCTGACCTGCCAATCCTCAGTCTTCACCTCCTCCATCTTTTCGTCAACATGACGTCCAAATCCCACCTCTCAAGACTTCCCTGCTGGTGCAGTGGATCAGCATCCTCCTGCCAATGTAGGGGACATGGATTTGATCCCTGGTCTGGGAAGATCCCACATGCCACAGAGCAGCTAAGCCCTTGTGCCACAGCTACCGAGCCTGCACTCTAGAGCCTGTGTTTTGCAGCAAGAGACGCTCCCGCAATGACAGGCTTCCGTACTGAAAGGAGGCGTGGTCCCCACTTGCTGAACTAGAGAAAGCCTCACACAGCAAGACCCAGCACAGCCACACGCAAAAGAGAGAAGACGCTAGAGATTAAAAACAAACGAATCCCACCCCCGGGTAAGCGTCCCTGCCCCTCAGCCAGAGGCGATGTCTCTCGGTGAACTCCTACTATCCAGAAAGGACTGTGCCGAGTCCAGGCGGGAAAGCTGAGGGAAGGATAACTGAGTTCCCATCAATGAAAGAGCCTGTGCTTGCCCACTTGGATAGCTCTCGTGGTCACTTAGGGGAACTTGGGTGTGCCTCCCTGTGCAGAAGTTCAGCAGACTCCATCCCAGGGAAGCCAAGGGGTTGACCCTTGGTGGTGTCTCCTCTTCACTCCATTCTCTGGTTTCACTCTCTGCTTCAATCACGTGGTGGTGCCAGTGGCCTCTCTCCCTCTGGCTCTCCCATCTGAGTCAAAGGTCAAAGGTTAAGTCAGCATCTCGTAGATTCCTGGAGACTGGGCTGATCTCCATTCACTGGAAATCTTGACTAAGTACCAGGAAGAGCTTTCTCTAAGAGGTGCACTCACGGCATGATCTGCTTATCCTCAGATGGGGAGTCCCAACCTGGCCCATGGAAGGTCAGGACACCTCCTGCCTTTTTCCACCCATATAGAAAGCCCAAGTCTTCTCCTACCCTTGAAGTTAAGCCTCAGTTGGCTTCAACCATCTTTGGTTACACACACACACACAGAGCCTTGAGTATTCATAACACTTTTGATCATCCATCCCAGACTTTGTAATTGCCTTGACTATAAACAAATGCCTTTACAACACTGTTACAATGAATATCATGCAATTACTTTTTTGGCAATGGATTATGCATGTGTTAAGAAACCATAGATTCATAAGTTCCTTTTAATCCCTGAGAGAATGCCAGAACAATTAGCTACACATTAGACGGTCATCACTTACAATACAAACTGGAAACAAAAGGAACTTGAATATTGCCAGTACTCATCTATTAGAATGGCCAATACACTAAACAAAACAAGACTAAATGTTGACGAGGATGTGGGGTAGCCGAAGCGCTCATTCGTCGCTGGGGGAGGTGCAGAATGCACCATACTTTAGAAGACGATTTGACAGTTTCTGGATCTCTGTTACAGGGAATTGCTCCACGTGGTGCTGTACTTTTGGTGGATCCATGAGAGGAGGGAAATTCAGGAGCCTCCTAGGTCCCCAGCCTGGTGACTTTGTGCATTACCTTTTTGCAAGAGCATTAAAATCACTGCAGATGGTGACTGCAGCCATGAAATTAAAAGACGCTTACTCCTTGGAAGAAAAGTTATGACCAACCTAGATAGCATGTTGAAAAGCAGAGACATTCCTTTGCCAACAAAGATCTGTCTAGTCAAGGCTATGGTTTTTCCAGTGGTCACGTATGGATGTGAGAGTTGGACTGTGAAGAAAGCTGAGCGGCGAAGAATTGATGCTTTTGAACTGTGGTGTTGGAGAAGACTCTTGAGGGTCCCTTGGACTGCAAGGAGATCCAACCAGTCTATTCTGAAGGAGATCAGCCCTGGCTGTTCTTTGGAAGGAATGATGCTAAAGCTGAAACTCCAGTACTTTGGCCACCTCATGCGAAGAGTTAACTCATTGGAAAAGACTCTGATGCTGGGAGGGATTGGGGGCAGGAGGAGAAGGGGACGACAGAGGATGAGATGGCTGGATGGCATCACAGACTTGATGGCCGTGAGTTTGAGTGAACTCCGGGAGTTGGAGATGGACAGGGAGGCCTGGCGTGCTGCGATTCATGGTCCCAAAGAACCAGACACGACTGAGCGACTGAATTGAACTGATTAGTGGTCTTGTGACATCACCAGGCATTAGCAATCTTAGATCTATGATATTTAAAATAAGATTTAGGATAAAGATAGAAAATTAAACACAGTTCAATAATTTATGTTAAAAAAAGGAAATTAAAATATTTTTAAGGTGTGAAAAAAAAAAAAAAAGAGAGAGCGAGCTTCCCTAGAGGCTCAGTGGTAAAGAATTCACTTGCCAATACAGGAGACATGGGTTCAATCCCTAATCCAGGAAGATCCCA
The DNA here is from genome assembly GCF_014754425.2 of Oryx dammah. Taxonomy (NCBI): domain Eukaryota; kingdom Metazoa; phylum Chordata; class Mammalia; order Artiodactyla; family Bovidae; genus Oryx; species Oryx dammah. The sequence continues at coordinate 48,085,090 of NW_024070209.1, read as the reverse complement.
CATGCCATGGAGCAACTAAACCCGTGCACCACAACAACTGAGCCTGTGCTCTAGAGCCTGGGAGCCACAATTGCTGAAGCCTGCGCGTCCTAGAGCCCGTGCTCCACAAGAGAATCGTGTGCACTGCAACTAGAAGTAGCCCCTGCTCTGCACAATTAGAGAAAAGTCGGAGAGATCTAGCACAGACAAAAATAGAAAGAAAGAAATGTAACTATTTTTTTAAAAAATAGAGAATATGCCAGTCGTTAGAGCCAGTGTTTTTCTGTTGTTGCTGTTTTGTTTTGGAGTTTTCTTGGCTGCGCTGGGTCTTAGTTCTGACAGGCAAGGCTCTCTAGTTGCAGAACACAGGATCAGTAATTGCCAACCTCAGGTTTCTCTCGTTGGGGTTCTCAGGCTTAGCTGCCCTGTGGCACGTGGAATCTTAGTTCTCCAACCAGGGATTGACCTGTGTCCCCTGCATTAGAAGGCGGATTCTTAACCACTGGACCAACAGGAAGTCCCAGAGCCAGTGTTAAATTTACTAAGTCATGCCAAACTAATTTCATTTTCTTTCTTTATAGAGTCACCAGGCTGATAGACAGACAGTCCAAGAGCATTAGGTGAAGTGTATTGGTTTCCAGTGGCAGATCATAAAGTCTCTCATAGTAGCTGGGATAGGCATTAGCACTGTGCACAAAGATTCCATCTCTCCTCCTCTCACCCATGTAGTGAAGCTGAATCTGGCCTCTGAACCCCAGCACTGAACTAAATCTCAAAGTTTTGGGTGAAGTAGAAAAGAATAGCATTATTGCTTCACCAGGCAAACAGGGCCACTGTGGGCTAATGCTCTTAAAACTGTGTGATCCAATTTGGAGGAGCTAGTGAGAAGTAACGGTTCAAAGAGGGCATGATCAGCTTGTGGACATTCTTCTGCTTGGTTGGTGCGAGATAAGTGGGAGTCAGCATCCTCCACCTTCTTGTTCCAACACTTCCGGTGTCTTTGTGCTTGTGGGCAGTCTAGTGTCATTAACCTTTAACTTCGCCCACCTGGTGGGGGTTTCAGTATCTGCAAAACAGTTCAAAGATATTGTGTGTATCTCCTGATGGGAAACCAGAACCTTGTCCCAAGCCAGCACTGTTGTTTCTTTTGGCTGTTACTTCCCTGTCTCTGTCTCTGGAATCTGCCTGCAATGCAGGAAACCCAGGTTCGATCCCTGGGCTGGGAAGAGCCCTTGGAGAAGAAAATGGCAAACAACTCCAATATTCTTGCCAGGAGAATCCACAGGGACAGAAGAGCCTGGTGGGCTACAGTCCATGCGGTCCCAAAGAGTAGGACACAACTGAGCAACTAACACTTTCACTTTCAATCCTGTCTCTGCAACCCCTTCCTTCCCTAATTAGCAGCTATTTGAACCTGCTGTAGGAACTCAGGGAAGGTCATGGAGACAGAAGGAAGTCTATTTCCTGTAATCAAAGAAATGGGGAACAGGGACTTTCCTGGTGGTCCAATGACTAAGACTCCACGCACCCAATGCAGGGGCCGGGGTTTGATCCCTACTTAGGGAACTACATCCCACATGCCACAACTAAGAGTTTGCGTGCCTCAACTTAAGAGCCTGCATGCTGTAACAAAGATCAAAAATCCCAGGTGATGCAACGAAGACCTGGCACAGCCAAATAAATTCACAAATATTAAAAACAAATGCCAGGCTCGATGAAGCACAAACTAGAATCAAGATTGCTGGGAGAAATACCAATAACCTCAGATATGCAGATGACACCATCCTTATTGCAGAAAGCAAAGAGGAACTAAAGAGCCTCTTGATGAAAGTGAAAGAGGAGAGTGAAAAATCTGGCTTAAAACTCAATATTCAAAAAACTAAGATCATGACATCTGGTCCCATCACTTCATGGAAAATAGATGGGGAAACAATGGAAACAGTGAGAGACTTAATTTGAGGGGGGCTCCAAACTCACTGCAGATGGTGACTGCAGCCATGAAACTAAAAGAGGCTTGCTCCTTGGAAGAAAAGCTATGACCAAGCTAGATAGCACATTAAAAAGCAGAGACATTACTTTGCTGACTCTGATTACTGGTTTTTCCAGTAATCATGTATGGATGTAAGAGTTGGACCATAAAGAAAGCTGAGTGCTGAAGAACTGATGCTTTTGAACTGTGGTGTTGGAGAAGACTCTTGAGAGTCCCTTGGACTGCAAGGAGATCAAACCATTCAATCCTAATGGAAATCAGTCTTGAATATTCATTAGAAAGACTGATGCTGAAGCTGAAACTCCAGTACTCTGGCCACCTGAGCAAAGAACTGACTCATTTGAAAAGACCCTGATGCTGGGAAAGATTGAAGGCAGGAGGAGAAGGGGATGCTGGAGGATGAGAAGGTTGGATAACATCACCAACTCGATGAACATGAGTTTGAACAAGCTCCAGGAGTTGGTAGTGGACATGGAAGCCTGACATGCTGCAGTCCACAGCGTCACAAAGAGTCAGACATGACTGAGAGACTGAACTGAAAAAAGCAAACTTTCAAACTGTGGTGCTGGAGAAGACTCTTGAGAGTCCCTTGGACAGCAAGGAGATGAAACCAGTCAATCCTAAAGGAAATCAACCTGGAATATTCATTGGAAGGAGTGATGCTGAAGCTGAAGTGCCAATCCTTTGGCCACCTGATGTGAAGAGCTGACTCATTAGAAAAGACCCTGATGCTGGGAAAGATTGATGGCAGGACGAGAAGGGGAAGACAGAAGATGAGATGGTTTGATGGTTTGATGACATCATTGACACAATGGACCTGAATTTGAGCAAACCCCAGGAGATGGTGAAGGACAGGAAATCCTGGTGTGCTGCAGTCCATGGGGTCACAAAGAGTTGGACAGGACTGAGGGACTGAACAACAACAACAACAAAAATAAAATAAAATAAATGGGGGACACAGAAAAGGCCTTTGTGCCCAGGAACCCCACAGGGTCCTGCTTGGTATCAATAGCATTTTCTTGTCTTCTTTGAAGTTAGGTGTTATCATGTAAATAGCTTTGGACAATGAAATGCGAGTGGGAAGACATTCCATGAGTCCTTGGATAAGCACTCACAGACAGTGGACACCTTGACTGCAGCCTTGTGGGACCTTGAGCAACAGCCCAATTCAGTCATGCCCAGACTCAAGGAAACTGTATCATACTTGGGTGTTCTTTTAAATAAAGTTTGTGGTTATTTGTTAGGCAACCAGTACAAAGTTAATATATCCTATTGTGGATCTAAGATCTCCTCCTGTGTCCAAGGAGAAGTTATGGGCTTCTTTAAGGATGAGAGTGTCAGGATCAGATCTATATATATTTTAAAGTTCACTCTGCTTTAAAGAAGGTGAGTATGGGAGAACGGGAACCACTTGGGAGGCTACTGAGATGACAGAGCAGAGGCAAGAGATGGCACAGTTGCTGCGACTCCACTAGCGGCAAAGAACAGAAAAAGATGGACTAGTTCAAAGTATACTGGAAGGTAGGTGACAGGTTGGGAGGGTTGGGGTCAGTGAAGGAAGAGTCAACAGTGTCTTCCTGCTTTGGGTGTGAGTAGCTGTGACGGGGAATTCTGGAAGAGAAATACCTCCTTAGAACCCTTCCTGAAAATTCTCTGCTATTCAGGAATGCAATGGCTGCTAGTGACAGAAAACCCAATGACTGTGGTTTAATGATAAGGATGGTTAATTACATTGCATAACAAAGGCCTGCAAAACAGGAGTACTAAGTTGGTTCAGCAATTTGTGGAAAGAGGAAACTATACGAGCCACATATTCTTTAATTCAGCCCTGGCTAGACAAGTTTAATCCAAGTTCAAGGCTGCAAGCCTGAGGTTAATGAAGAACTTTGACAGAATGGGAGTCAATGACACAGATAACTAAGGAAAACAGGCTCTGAGCCAGCCATTATATCTTGTGAGATAAAGAAAAAGCAAATATTTGCATGTCTATTACTATACAATGGAAGTTAAAATGATACTTTTGGGGGTATAATTTCATTATAAAATTCAGTTTCTACTTGTTCACTTCTTAATGGAGAGGGACAAGATCTCTCCTGAAATAGGGAAAGTTTACAATCTTAGGTTTAAGAATCTTACAAACCCCTGAAATGTTGACTTACAAAACCTTGAAATGTTGACTTACAAAACCTTGAAATCAGAATATGTTTATTCCAGCAATATTTACCAGGACACTTGTAGAAAACTGAACTTGTTCACATGCATGCTAAGTCGTTTCAGTCATGTTTGACTCTTTGGGACCCTATGTACTGTAGGACTGTCAGGCTCCTCTGTCTGTGGGATTCTCATTTGTTCACATAAATTTTCAAATTCCATTTGAATAGGCATTTGATCTTATCCACTGGTCCAAGTGATAGTGAACTTCCCTTGACCTCACTGATCCATTCTCATTTCCTCAACTTACAAGAACTGTATGTAAGATACATATTGTACATATATACAAAATTTTAAGAAGATTTTCTTAAAATTAGGAAATCAGTGAAAGGCATGGTCCTTTTTGTAAAATGTAAGAGTGATGACAATAGATGAACTTTAAAATTCTATGTAGAGGACTTCCCTGTTGGTTCAGTCACCGAGAGTCTGCCTGCCAATGTGGAGGTCACAGGTTCGATCCCTGGTCTGGGAAGATTCCACATGCCACAGGGCAGCCCAGCCTGTGTACCACAACTACTGAAGTGGCACAACAAGAGAAGTCGCTGCAATGAGAAGCTTATACATTGCAGTTAGAGACTAACCCCTGCTCACTGCAAGTGGAGAAAGCCTGTACACAGCAACAAAGACCCAGCACAGACAAAAATAAAGTAAATGCAAAGCAGAACTGAAACTGGTCACAGTGTTACTGAACCAAACTTGGGTCTGCTTACCCGCATGGAGTAAAGCCAATCTACTGATACCAGCCTGGGGCAAAGAGCAATGTTTCTTGTAAGGTGCCAAGCAAAGAGACCACACTCAAAGTCCCTAAACTCCATAAAGGATTTCAGCAAAGCATTTTAAAGGCCAGGTGAGGGAGGGCATCCCAGAGTATGTGATCAGCTCACAGTTCCCTGATTGGCTGATGGAGAGGGAACATGGTGGTGTCACAGGGGTTAACTTTTTTAATCCTTAGGCACTTATAATCCCCAGTAGGTCTGGGGGCTATATGCTTTTAGTCATCAATTAGTTAATTTCTTCCATTTGATTGGGGTTTTAGCATCTGTGAAACAACTCTGCAAGTGTGCATCAGATACTATTATCTAGGAACTACAGAGAGCAGCTAAAGCAGAGGATATAGGGGAGAGGTCTGTCCCAGAAAGCCCCCACAGTGTCCTGCTCAGTGACAACAACAGGCTCCATCATGTCAACTGGAGGTGGCCCTCTGTGGTGATGTGGTCTTCCAGGCAGGATGTTTGCCTCAGCTCTATACCCTTGCAGGACCACACACAGCAGGAAAGGAATAAGAATGGCCCTTTCCCTATGTAAATGAAAAATGTATTTTCCCAGAAGTTACTTACTTGTCATCAGCCAGGGTCAAGAGCAAAGGGACTGGAATTACTCTTGGCTTAGACCAAGCAGAGTATATTGCAGCCTGGTTGAAAGTGGGGCTCTGTTAGTAAGGGAGGCGGGGGGCCCAGGGTTGCTGATAGGGGCTGTACAGCCCTGGCCCCATTCTGGGAACCCACAGTACAAGACACATGATGGGCAGAAAATGGCTGTGAAAAGAGTCCATTTACTTTTTATTTATTTATTTTTTGGCCAAGCCATGTGGCTTGTGGGATCTTAGTTCCCTGACCATGTATTGAACTCTCGCCCCGCTTCAGTTGAAGCACCTTGTCCTAACCACTGGACCACCAGTAAATTCCCCAATTCCATTCTTACAAAGCAATAAACATGAAACAACTTTCCTGGGGAATCAGGAGCCTCATAAAGAGTGAGTCACCCTGAGTTCTTGCCACAGGACTCAGGTTTGTCCACAAGCAGGCTTTGAACAGAGACTTGACCATTTCTCAACACACCACTGGAGGGGTCGGGTACTCAGTGGCGAGGCTGTTCCCCCAGAGCATGGGCGCCTCACCTTCTCCCTGTGACTCCACCCCAGGGGCTCCACTGCTTTCTTGGCTGGACAGGCGGGACCTGAAGGAAGATGCTGAGGAAGTGGAAGGGCCAGCGCCCTCCTTGTGGATCTCCTGAGACGACCTGGGAAGGGTCCGGGAGATGATCACCAGCTTTATGTAGCCTTGGGAAACTTGCTGGACACCAGACCATGGTTGAGAGCTGGGCCCTGGACCCCCACCTTCAGCACATAGCAGAACTGGGCTCAGCTTCCTTCTCTCCCAGTAGCAACTTCATGAGACAGTGGCCATGGTAAGGAGAGAGAACCCCGAGTGAATGGGCTGCAAGAAATCCTGCTTTGTTCTTGAGGTCGTGAGACCCAGAGAGCAGGCGTCTGCTGTTTGCTGCCTGGGGCTTCCCCGGTGGCTTGGACAATAATCTGAAGAGACCGAGGTTCAATCCTTGGCTCAGGAAGATCCACTGAAGGAGGGCATGGCAACACACTTCAATATTCTCACCTGGAGAATCCCATGGACAGAGGAGCCTGGCAGGCTATAGTAAGTACACAGGGTCACAAAGAGTTGGGCACAACTGAAGTGACTTAGCACATTAGTGTGTGGCTCCAACAACCCCCCCAGGTCTGGTCTCCCCTTCCCAGTCCTGTGCTCCCACCATGACTGCAGGCAAACAGCAGGGTTCACTGGCCCAAAACATACCCACACACCACTGTGCCTGCTTACCTGTCCTTGCCACCCAACCAGATGGGGGCATGGTCTCTGGCCTTCCCAACACACAGCCCAGCGTGGTCCAGCTGCTGATGCTGGCCACAAGCTCCTCATGGGTAGGAGAACATGTCACAGGGCTAAGCATGGCACTGCCTGAGAACTAGTGCCCTGTGGGAAGAAGTCTTAGCAGGCAGCCAGGAGCGAGGCCAGGGAAGGGTGTCTACCGCAGCCCTAAAGGGGCTCAGGCACATGGCACACAGCCAGGCTGGCAGAGGCAGCATGGCTGAGCATGGGCACAGGGGTGACAGGATGGGGAGAGGCAGCCCCACGACACACACACTCAGACGCACGCTCACAATTACAGGAGCTGCATTGCTAACAGGTATACTAGAGACTTCAGTGCATGCTTAGTTGCTCAGTAATGTTCAACTCTGTGACCCCATGGACTGAAGCCCACCAGCCTTCTCTGTCCGTGGGATTTTCCAGGCAAGAATACTGGAGTGGGTTTCCATGTCCTCCTCCAGGGGATCTTCCTGACCCAGGGACTGAACCCGCATTTCCTGCATTGGCCGATGGATTCTTTACCACTGAGTCACCTGGAAAGCCCTGTAGTGTACTGGAGACTTGAGTACATTTTCCCTTTAAGCGTGACATCCTTCCCCTATCACATACACCCTCACCTGCTCTCAATTTCCTGTATCACAGCAATGATTAACACATGCCCCCACCCATCAAAATGTTAATCAGTCCCCACCCAACCCCCTTGCTCTATCAGACTTGGAGGCCACAGCATGTGTTTCACTCATTTGAAGTGATTGGTAGCCAGAGGATGGGGTTGGTGGCTCTGGGACAAGTGGGGATGCAGGAGTGTTGGGGGACAGCAGGAAGGGCGAAGGCCTCAGCTGCTCTAGGAGACAGTGGCAGCAAGAGCCACCTGTGATCCAGACAGACTCTGGTCTAGGCATCCATGCAGCCTCTAGGTCAAATGCAGCAACTCCAGAATGGAGTGAGAGACAGAGAGAGGGGTGAACACTTTCAAGGAGATTTCTAAGCATCTTTAATTGTTTGGACCAACCTCGCATTCTGCTGTGAAGCTTAAGTGAGATCATGGATGAGAAATGTGCTTTGAGACAACTACTCACTTGATTCATTCATCAAAAAATGTATTGAGAGCCTAGAATGTGTCAGGCATTGTGCTTGGGCCAAAAGAGAGAGTGGAAAGATAAACACATAAAACAGACAAGAAAAATACACAGTACACGAGCCGCCACAATCCCTCCTTTCTAAGCCCCAGATGAAAGTGAAAGTATCAGTCGCTCAGTCATGTTCGACTCTTTGTGACCCCGTGAACTGTAGTCCACCAGGCTTCTCTGTCCATGGGGATTCTCCAGACAAGAACACTGGAAAAGGTTGTCATGCCCTCCTCCAGGGGGATCTTCCTGAACCAGCGATCAAAGATGGGTCTCCTGTGTTACAGGCAGATTCCTTACCATCTGAGCCACCAGGGAAGCCCCAGGTAGACATGAATAATCAACCATAGGTAGACGTGACTAATCAACCATAGCTCTTTTCACCACAGAACCTAGGAAGGACCTCAGAATTCTTTTTGACACAGTTCTCTAGGCAGCCACTCCTAATTTCTCTCTCTCTCTCTTTTGCCTTGCCACAAAGCTTGTGGGATCTTAATCCCCCAACCAGGATTGAACTTGTGCCCTTGGTAGGGAAAGCATGAAATCCTAAGCACTGGACAACCAGAGAATTCCCAGTCACTACTAATTGAATGTCTATTATGGATTGAATGTCTGTTTCCCTCCCAAATTCATACATTGAAGCTCTAATCTCCATGGTGGCTGTAATTAGAGATGGGGCCCCTCCAGAAGTAACTATGGTCAAACAAAGTCATGAGTGTGGGGTTCTGATCTTATAGAATTAGTGTCCTTAAAAGAAGAGATGCCAGAGAACTCACTGCCTCTCTCCCCATGCTCACATATCATGTGAGCACATAGCCAGATGGCAGCCGCCTATAAGCCAAGACAAGAAGCATCAGAATGAAACCTACCAAGATGCTTTAAGAGCAGAAGAAGGTGCAGAGGAGTAAGATGGGGAGATTGCCTGCCTCCTCTACCAATATATCAAAAGCTCATTAAAATATGGAACAACTCCTACAGAGCAACTTCTAAACAAGAGCAGAAGAGACCCCAGGCCTCCAAATAGGCAAGCTAATCTCCTTGGAACAAAGTAGAACAAAAGATAAAGACATTTAAACAAACAAACAAACAAACAAAAAACAGAGAATGAAACCTACCTGGATCTTGAACTTCCAGCCTCCAAGATCATGAAAGTAAATTTCTGTTGTTTAAACCACCCAGTCTGTAGTATTCCATTCGAGCAGCCTGAACAGACCATGATACTGAGGCAACATGAAGGATGACATTTGTCATTGCTGAAGCAAAGACATGGAGCTATCAGTAGGCAAAGCTGGTATGAGAAACAGGGAGCAGCATGGCATGTCCCGTCCATGGTCTTTAGAGAAGGGAATGGACAGAGAGGGGGCTGGAGATTGAGGCAGTAGCTATGTCACATATAGACATGTAGGTCATGCTGGGGCCATGGGACTTACCCTAAAGCATTGGGGAATGATCTTCAGATCTGTATTTAGAAAGATCAATCTTCTGTTTTTGTTTTTTTTTGGTGGCAATACATGGCTTTCAGGATCTTAGTTCCTTGACCAGGGATTGTCCCTGGTTCCCTGGCAATGAAAGTGTAGAGTTCAAACTGCTGGGCCATCAGGGAATTCCCTAGAAGGATCACTATGACATCCATCTACATGTAGGCTCGATGCGGGGTGGGGAGACCAGGCAGGGAGGAAGACAGGAGGTCAGTTGATGGCTGCCCCATGGATCAAGTCTGGGATGGACTTGGGCCATGGGTGGGGACAGTCCTGGTGACCAATTGGTTGCAGATGAAAAGGAGGTGAGGTGACTCCCTGGTTTCAGATCTGGATGATGAGTTGGATGGCTGTCCCTCCCTTTGACAGGAATGTGATCTCCCGTCAAAAGATCTCCTATAGGAAAGCCCCAGGTTGAGAGCAGAAGTCCCTGAACCTCACTGCAACCACATTCTACTGGTCAGAGTTAGGCTCTGGCCAGCCCAGATCCAGTGTGGGTGGGGGCTGCCTGAGGGTGTGAACACAGGAATGTATGCGTCCTGGGAGCCACTGGGTAACAATCTGCCACCACATCGAAGTAACAGACAGGAAGGAAGGGGAAGGACAAGGCACAAAGCCAGAGAAACCTGCCACCCAGGCCTGTGGCCTTTGACAAGAATTCCCTGAAGCCCTACTCTGACTTCCTCTGGGTCAGAAATGAACCAGGTCACATGACCAGGATCAGGTCACATGACTACCCTTAGCTGCAAGGGAGTCTGGGAAACTGAGTGTTTCACCTGAACACACTGCCAGTCCTTCAGTGCTGGAGAAGACTCTTGAGAGTTCCTTGGACAGCAAGATCAAACCAGTCAATCCTAAAGGAAATCAATCCTGAACATACATTGGACAGACTGATGCTGAAGCTGAAGCTCCAATATGCACTGAAAAAGACCTGATGCTGGGAAAGACTGGGGGCAGGAGAAGGGGGCAACAGAGGATGAGATGGCTGGATGGCATCAATGACTCAATGGACATGAGTTTGAACAAGCTCCAGCAGATGGTGAAGAACAGAAAAGCCTGATGTGTTGCAGTCCATGGGTTTGCAGAGTCGGACAAGACTTAGCAACTGAACAACAGAAACCTGAGTTCTCAGTAGGGAGAAGAGGAAGGCAACTCTTAAGTAGGCTATTAGCAGAGTCTTCTGTAGAAACCTCAGAGGACTGGGGAGGAAATAACAGCCACTGAGCACCTTTCTGGGAGAGAAGCCATGCTTAGCACTTTATGCAGAATCTGGTTCAGTAGGTCAAGGATGGGGCCCGATTATTTGCATCTCTAACCAGTCCTCAGGGGATGCCAAGGCTGCAAAAGCAAAACCACACTTGGAGTAGCCCTGAGCTGGGTTACATCGAGGAAACAAGCAATCTCCAAATCTCAGAGGCTTCAGTGACAAAGGCTTGTTTCTTACTCATGCAGCCTGTCCACCTTCAGTTGCTAGGGCTTTGCTCCCAGGAGTCAAGTGACCAGAGTGAAAGGAGAGACATCATGGCGAAGCACCATCTGGGGTGATCCAGTGGCTAAGAATCCATGCTCTCAGTGCAAGGGGCTTGGGCTGGATCCCTGGTCAAGGAACTAAGATCCCACATGCCACAGCGAAGAGTTCTCATGCCACAGCTGAAAATTCCACATACAGTCTATGGAGTCGAAAAGAGTCGGACACGACTGAGCAACTAACACACACACACACACACTGCAACAAAGATCGAGGAGCCTGTGTGCCACAACTAAGGCCCAAGGCAGCCTAATAAATAAATATTTTAAAAATATATACTCTTAAATATATAAAAAACCCACCATCTGACTCTTTCAAGTTGCTTGACTGTGCCAGACATCAGACACAGAGGATGAGGTGGTTTGGTGAGCGATCCTGCAGGCTACCACAGGCTTCACAAGAAAGGTGGGATTTGAACTGGCTGGGCTTTGAAGAATAAAACAGGAGCTTGCCCTGCGGCAGGCTGAGGAAACACCATACATAACTACTGTTGACTGAACACTGGTTATGTGCTGAGAGCTTTCAGATTACCTCCTTTCTGGCCCTCACCAGAACCCTGAGATAGTATCCGTTCATTTCATAAAAGAAGAGACTGCAAGTTTGAAATCAGGTCACAGCATCAGAGTATGGGAGCCCAGGAAGTCGTACCCAATGTCCAGAACTTTCTCTCCCTTGTCACAGTGGAGTCATGTGGCTGTGTAGGATATTTGCCAAATGATCTGTATGCTTTGTTTCCCCGAAATTGATTCCAATTTCCAGGGGATTTGGGGGTGGGGGCAGTGGGACTCATTAATGGATAGCAATTTTTATTGTGGTGAAATAGATATGACATGAAATTGACCATTTTAACCATCTTTAAGTATACAGTTTCAGGGGCATTAAGTACATTCACATTGTTGGGCAACCATCAGCACCGTCCACCTCGGACTTGCAAAACTGAAATTCATCTTGCAAAACTGAAACTCCGTACCCGTTAAATGCTGCTGCTGCTACTGCTGCTAAGTCGCCTCAGTCGTGTTCGACTCTGTGCGACCCCATAGACGGATTAAATGCTAACTCCCCATTACTCCTCCCACCAGCCCCCAGCAATCACCCTTCTTCCTTTTGTCTCTATGAAGTTCACTACCTTATTCCACAGAAATGGAATCGTTTAGTATTTGCCTTTGAATACCTGGCTTATTTCACTTGGCATAATGTCTTTCCAGTTGTACCATGTTTTTGAAAAAGGGAAAGTGGTAGTCATTCAGTCGCGTCTGACTCTGTGACGCCATGGACTGTAAACCCCCAAGCTCCTGTGTCCATGGGATTCTCCAGACAAGAATGCTAGAGTGGATTACCATTCCCTTCTCCAGGGAATCTTCCCATCCCAGGGACTGAACTCTGGTCTCTTGTACTACAGACAGGTCCTTTACTGTCTGAGCCACCAGGGAAGCCCCAAGCATGTTTTGGGCGGTAGGTGAGGAGGGAAGCTTTTTTTTTTTGGCTACACTGTGCAGCATGCAGAACCTTAGTTCCCTAGACCAGGGATCAAACCCTCACTCCCTGCAGTAGAAACATGGAGTCTTAACCACTGGACTGCCAGAGAATTCCTTGAACCGTGTATTTGGAAAGAAAGTGAAAGTCTCTTGGATGTGTCCAACTCTTTTCCACCCCATGGACTATACAGTCCATGGAATTCTCCAGGCCAGGATACTGGGGGGGGGGTAGTGCTTCCCTTCTCCAGGAGATCTTCCCAACCCAGTGATTAGATTCAGGTCACTACTTATTTTAATGGCTCAATAATATCCCATTGCATGTATATACCCCATTTTGTTTACCATATTCATCCATTGATAGATATCTGGGTTATTTTCACCCTTTGGCTCTTGTGACTAATGCTGCTATGAGCATGGGTGTGCAAATACCTTTCCAAGCCCCTGATTTCAATTTTTTGTGTATATACCCAGAAGTGGAACTGATTTGTCTGGAGGAATTTTTAACATAGAGGACTTTACATGGGTAAGAGGTACTGGTGGGGTTTGTTGGGGTCCAGAGGAAAATGCTGCCCACCAGCACTGTAGGAGGAGGCCCAAGGCCCACCCTGTTCCTCACTGCTCCCCTTCCCCAGGATGTCCTACTTAGGCACCGCTCACCTAGTGAGGGGCTTCCCTGGTGGCTCAGCGGTAAAGAATCTGCTTTCAAAGCAGGAGACCCAGTAGACTCAGGTTCGATCCCTGGATCTGGAAGATCCCCTGGAGAAGGGAATGGCAACCCACTCCAGTATTCTTGCCAAAATAATCCTATGGACAGAGGAGCCTGGCGGGCGACAATCCATAGCGTCACAAAGAGATGGACACAACTGAAGTGACTTAGCACACAGGCAGGGGCCTACTGAGGGGAGAGGTGGGGCTGTAGGAGGTCAGACCTACCACTCAAGCGCAGGAAGTCTCTCCATCTGGTTATTTAAACTGCTTGTTAGGCACAGATCTTACCCCTCAAGGAGTTGGGAACCCCTCTGAGCCTCTTTTCCTGTCTATTAAACTGAGGTGCTGTATTTGCCCTCACAGATTGTCAGTTCAGTTCAGTCACTCAGTTGGGTCTGACTCTTAGTGACCCCATGGACTGCAGCACGCCAGGCCTCCCTGTCCATCACCAACTCCCGGAGTTTATTCAAACTCATGTCCATTGAGTCAGTGATGTCATCCAACAACCTCATCCTCTGTCGTCCCCTTCTCCCGCCTTCAATCTTTCCCAGGGTCTTTTCAAATGAGTCAGTTCTTCTCATCAGATCATCTCATCTCATCTTCTCTATCGGAGTTTCAGCCTCAACATCATCAGTCCTTCCATTGAATATTCAGGACTGATGTCCTTTAGAATGGACTGGTTGGATCTCCTTGCAGTCCAAGGGAGTCTCAAGAGTCTTCTGCAACACCACAGTTCAAAAGTATCAATTCTTCAGTGCTCAGCTTTCTTTATAGTCCAACTCTCACATCCATACTTGACTACTGGAAAAATCGTAGCCTTGACTAGACGGACCTTTGTTGTCAAAATAATGTCTCTGCTTTTAATATGCTGTCTAGGTTGGTCCTAACTTTCCTTCCAAGGAGTGTCTTTTAATTTGTCAGGCAGCTCAAATGAATTAATGGATGTGAGGGACACAGAGGTGCCACAGCCTGCTGGAGACCCACAGCCCCGCAAAGCCTGCCCTCCACGCACTGCCACGCCCCATGGGTCAAACACGGGCAATGCAGAGGCAACTGTCTGGGAAGGCTGAGACTGTTTCCTGAGTTCAGCCCTGGGGCTGAACTAGCTTTTAAAAAAAGGACAGTGCCGTAAGAACACTTCCTCCTGATATTTCTGGGGCAGTGATTTGCAAATTAGAGCCTGACCAAGAATCCCCCAGAGGGCTGTAAAAACAGAGCAGGGGCCCCACCCCAGAGTCTCTGACTCAGGAAGGTTATGGTCTGGTCCAAGAATTCACGTTTCTACAAATGCTTGGGTGACCCTTAGGCTGCTGACCCAGGGACCTTACTTTGAGAACCACAGCTCTGCAAAACGGAGGAGAAAATGTGCTTATTTTGAAGACATGACACAGGAGCTCCCTGCATCCGCCCTTTCCTCTCCCCTCCCTTTCTTGTTTCTTTCCTTCCTCCTTCATCGGATATGTATTATTAGAGCACAGAGTCTGGGCTGGACTGACCAGATAGTCCTTGGCTGCCCAGGGCCTGAGCTGTGACCGGATGTGGAGGAGTCCAAGTGAGTCAAGCTGCTGCGGGAGGGAAAATACCCCTGGTCTGGGAGAGCCCAGGGCACTGTGCAAAGCCGGGGCAGTCTTCACCCGGGGTCAGCTGGTCCCCTGGCAGCAGACTGCTGGGCGAGGAACTGGTCTTGGGAGAGGCACCTAACACAGCACTGTGCCGGGTGCAGCCACCAGGCCCCAGGGTGCTTGCCAGGCCAGGCCTCTGAGGCGAGACTGGAAAGCAGGCTGGGAGGCTCAGAGAGTAGGGGCAGAGGTCCGTGGGCACTGGGAATGGCCAGCCCTTGGCCTTAGATGGCCAGCCGGGTTGTGGGCTTCATCACCCTTGTCCCGCCCGTAACCCACAGTGAACCCTGCCGTCCAGCTTCCTGAAGACTCATCCATCAGACTTCTCTGGACCTTTCCCCCTGACCCCAGCTCCCAACCCAGTCCCTAACAGACCTGGGTCTCATTTCCCAGGGCTCCCTTTTCTATTTTCAAAGGAGATTACAAACCCATCTGATCAATAGAACCTAAGACTCATCCTCAGTTAGTGAGTTCAGTCATTCAGTCATGTCCGATTCCTTGCAACCCCATGGACTGCAGCACACCAGGATTCCCTGTCTATCACCAACTCCTGGAGCTTGCTCAGACTCATGTCCATCAAGTTGGTGATGCCATCCAACCATCTCATCCTCTGTCATCCCCTTCTCCTCCTGCCTTCAATCTTTCCTAGCATCAGGATCTTTTCAAATGAGTCAGTTCTTCCCATCAGGTGGCCAAAGTGTTGGAGTTTTAGCTTGAGCATCAGTCCTTCCAGTGAATATTCAGGATTGATTTCCTTTAGGATGGACTGGTTGGATCTCCTTGCAGTCCAAGGGACTCTCAAGAGTTTTCTCCAACAGCACAGTTCAAAAGCATCAATTCTTCGGTGCTCAGCTTTCTTTATACTCCAACTCTCACATTCATACATGACTACTGGAAAACCGTATCTTTGACTAGATGGACCTTTGTTGGCAGAGTGATGTCTCTGCTTTTTAATATGCTTTCTAGGTTGGTCAAAGCTTTTTTTCCAAGGAGTCTTTTAATTTCATGAAATGGGGTGGATAGGATGAATGCCGCTGGCCTGAGGGGATCACACCAGATAATATCACAGGAATCCTTGCTACCTTGTACTGCTCTCCTCTGCAGTAAAGGGCTCGCGCCCAGGTTTTGAGATTCTTTCCAGTAACACACATGATATATTTCCCCAAATCTTCAAAATTTACCTCCAAGGACTTCCCTGGTGGTTCAGTGTCTAAGACTCTGAGTTCCCAATGCAGGGACCTGTGTTTGATCCCTAGTCAGGGAACTAGATCCCACATGCCACAACTAAAGATCCTGCATGGTGCAACTGGATGCTTTTGAACTTTGGTGCTGGAAAAGACTCTTAAGAGTCACTTGGACTGCATGGAGATCAAACCAGTCAATGCTAAAGGAAATCAGTCCTGAATATTCACTGGAAGGACTGATGCTGAAGCTGAAGCTCCAATACTTTGGCTATCTGATGTGACGAGCTGACTCACTGGAAAAAACCCTGATGCTGGGAAGGATTGAAGGCAGGAGGAGAAGAGGAAGACAGAGGATGAGATAGTTGGATGGCATCACCGACTCACTGGACATGAGTTTGAGCAAACTCTGGGAGATGGTGAAGGGCAGGGAAGGCTAGCATGCTGCAGTTCATGGGGTCGCAGAGTCGGACACAACTTAGTGACTGAACAACAAGGCGCAACAAAGATCAAAGATCCTACATGCTGCAACTAAAGCCCAGCACAGACAAATAAATAAATAAAATAAATACTAAAAAAATTTACCTCCACTTTAGATTGGGGTTCTTTAGCTCGTTAATGTGGCTGCTGGCCATTTATTCGTTCCAGTTTCATCTTGTGAGCTGCCAGTTCCCCAGGCAGGCAAAGCACAGGAGCCCCTCTCCAGGCCTGGCTGTCCCGTCTATATGCCCAGGAGGGATACTCAGGAGGGGCGCTCCTTGGCCAGAGGAGGCATGTGGTATCCTCACATTTACCTGCTCCTCTGATGTGAGACCATTTCCCCATTGCCTCAGTAGAGGGGGTGGGCACAGTGTGGAGACCGGGAGCCCAGACTCTCGAGCCAGCAGCCTGGCTCAGATCCTTGTGCTTCTGTGTGTTGACTGTGCAGCGTTGCCATGAAAGGAAGAGCATAACCGCATCCCTCACCGCCCTGGATGAGATGCAGGGGAGAGTGGGTGTCTGCACCTGGAACCCAGCTAAGAGCAGCCACTCAGGAGTGCAGGGCTCTCCATGCTCTGCTCCCGACTTCAGAAACTTTCTGCGGTTACCATGGTTTCTCCAGCACCATGGAAATGCTATCACATATGGAGATTCCTTGTTAGTCCCTCACAAGGGAGAACTTGCTTCGTCAATCTTTGTACCTCAGAAGACGACCAGGTGTCTTAACCAGAGTCAAGAAGTGAGCACAGCTCTGTGCAGCCAGCAGTCAATCTCCTTAACCACATGGTGGTGAGTTCTTGGTCTGTATAATCTCATTCGGGCTTTCCTGGGGGCTCAGATGGTAAACAATCTGCCTGCAGTATAGGAGACCCAATTCTTGGGTTGGGAAGATCTGCTGGAGAAGAGAATGGTTACCCACTCCAGTATTCTTGCCTGGAAAATTCCATGGACAGAAGAGGAGCCTGGCGGGCTACAGTCCACTGGGTGGCAAAGAGTCTAGTAACACTTTCACTTTTCTTTATCTCATTCATTTAATTGGGGGGGGGGGGGGAAGTAATGCAGCTGCCAAAGGTTATCTATTAATATAGCTGTAAGAAATGAGTCCTTTAAAATTGACAGTAAAGATCAGTGGAAACCAACCAATGGGAAATGGGCAAATGATACAAATAGACAATCTCACAGTGCAAATGAGACTAGCCAATTCACCTGTGAAAAAATGCTCAGAATTATGACAAGGGAATTGCAGACTAAAGTAACAATGAGATGCTGTTGTTTGGCTCTCAGAGTGGCTAAAATTTAAATGATTCCATTTTGTAAAAGAAACATTGTTACCCCCTGACACCCCCACTGCACCCCCACCCGTACATGTGTAGGAGGCAGGGTTTCTCAGCTCTAGCACCATGTACATTTGAGGCCAGAAAATTCTATTCATTCATTTCTTTGGCCGTGCTGAGTCTCCATTGCTGCCCATGGGCTTTCTCTAGTTACAGCGATGGAGTGCTGCTCTCTAGTTGTGGAGGCCTCTCATTGAGTGGCTTCTCTCTTTGCTGAGCATGCGCTCTAGAGCACACCAGCTTCAGCAGTTGCAGCCCGTGGGCTCTAGTTCTGGCACAGGCTTAGTTGCCCTGCAACACGCGGAATCTTCCTGGACCAGAGATCGAACCCATGTCTCCTCCATTGGCAGGTGGGTTTTTAACCACTGGACCACCCCGGAAGTGCAGTTTTTCATGAATCAAGCAGTTTATTAACCCAGTATCATTTGTTGCAATGCTTTTTTTTTTTTTTAAGCTTTTTTTTGATGTGGACCATTTTTATCTTATTGAATTTGTTACAATATTGCTTTGGTTTTTATGTTTTGGATTTTTGGCCTGGAGGCTCCCTGACCCGGGGTCCAACCTGCACCCCCTGCATTGGAAAGTGAAGTCCTAACCACTGAGCAGCCAGGGAAGTCCCTGTTGTAATGCTTCTTGTTTGCAGCTGCCACCTGTCTTCCCAGGTGGTGCTAGTGGTAAAGAACCCACCTGCCAAAGCAGGAGACGCAAGAGACCCTAGGTCAGGAAGATTCCCTGGAGGAGGGCACGGCAACCCACTCCAGTATTGTTGCCTGGCAAATTCCATGGACCAAGAGGAGCCTGGTGGGCTACACAGTTCATGGGGTCACAAAGAGCCGGAACCAACTGAAGCGACTCTGCACTCTCGCAAGCCACCTGTCTGGCAATTCTGTCCAGATCTCTGTCCTGGATGTGTCCATTTGCAGCTCCCATCTTGGTCCTTTTCCACCATCTTCAGGCCCTCCAGGGCTAGGAGGACCTGGCAGGCCCTGCTCTTGGGGTTGGTCAGGCAGCATGTCTCTGACACTCTCTAGAACTGTTGGTCATGGAACCACCTCGGCACCTGGGAACTACAGATGCTGTGCTGTGGAAGCAGCTCGTGTGTAGAACCACTGGGAGTGAGCTCTTTATGCTTGGCCGGCCTGACAGCATCCACATTTCAGCTTCCTGGACTTTGTGAGGAAGGCTGCCAGGGCTCTGATGAACTCTGCCTGGTTCATGTCTTTTACGGTAACTCCAGGCATGTCCAGGCCTCCGCATTGCCACCCAGGGGAATGTGCTCATGGGCTCAGTTGTGTCTGACTCTTTGTGACCCCATGAACCTTTGTGGCCTCATTGACTTTTGGGACCCCATGGACTGTAGCCCGCCAGGCTCCTCTGTCCATGGGATTCTCCTGGCAAGAATACTGGAGTGGGCTGCCATTTCCTTCTCCAGAGGATCTTCCCTGCTCAGGGACTGAAAATGAGTCTCCTGCATTGGCAGGGGGGATTCTTCAGAGTCACCAGGAAAGCCCGCCAGCAAGCAGAACGTGGAGGGTAATTCCTTACTGTGCTTGGATTGCAGACAATGTAGCAGCGTCTCAGGCCCCTGCCCACTAGGTAATAGTAGCGCCCCCTGCTCTCCAGCTGTGATGACCAAAGATGATGGGGCCAAATGTCCAGGGGGCAAAACTGTCCCCCACTCCCACTTAAAAGACCACTTGCTATATAGGTAAACATTTATAGCCGCATGCGTTTATGAACACGGATTTAACCAGTTTTACAGATAAGGAAACTGAGGCACAGAGAGGCCAGCTGAGGTCCCGAGATTCCAGGAGTCGTCCGATTTCACAGCTGTTTCTTGCCTGAAATGCGGCCGTGCTGCTCAGCTCCGTTCTTGAGGTTTGACTGGTTCAATATACCAGCACTTCATTTTCCAGGCAAGAACCATGGGTCAGAGAAGAAGACCCGAGGCCTGTGGTTTCTGGCTGGTAGATATCTCTCTGAGATAACAGTGCTGGGCAGCCAGTGTGGAAAGCAGTGGTCAGTGGATGCATGACCTCTGAACAGGGTTGACTACCACTTGCAAAGAAAGGCCTAGGGGGCTGCAACATCGAGGGAGAAGGTGGGGGAACTGGGCTGGGAGTGGGTGCAGGAAGAGGGTGGTGATGACTGGACTGCTGGTTTTCTCATTCCCCTCCCTTCTGGCTTCTGGCACCCGAGTGCCTCCTCACTTCTCCTTCCCACTCTGGCTTCCCCCCAGAGCCAGCTGCGTGGGTGAGGGCCTCACCCCAAGTGCCAAGGGAGGGCAGAGTGCATGTTTATGCAATGCCTCGTGACTTCCTCAGCCTCTGGCTGGGTCACACAGGCTCAATTTCCGATGTGCTTGTCAGTTTGGGGCCCTAGACCCTGAGCTCAGTGAAAGCAGGGCCTGTGTTCTTCCTGTTATCTTTGGGAGCCTGGTGCAGTGGGCATCAAGACTGCATGTGTGCAGAAATCCCCTGGCAGTTCAGTGGTTAGGACACTGAGCTTTCACTGCTGGGGGCAGGGGTTTGATCCCTGAATAGGGAGCTAAGATCCTGCATGCTGGCATGCAGTCAGAAGAACAAACAACCTGTTGTGCTCAGTTGCTTTAGTTGTGTCTGACTCTTTGTGACACTGTGGACTGTAGCCTGCCAGGCTCCTCTGTCCCTGGAATTCTCCAGGCAGGAATACTGGAGTTAGGTTGCCATTTCCTCCTCCAGGGGATCTTCCTGAATCAGGGTTTGAACCTGAGTCTCTTGCATCAGCAGGCAGATTCTTTACTGCTGAGCCACTGGGGAAGCTTGCCACCTCTAAAAAAAAAAAAAAGAAGATACCCATGGAAAGATAGTACATCAAAAAAAAAAAAAAAAAGATTGGGCGAGTGCAGGATGAGGAGAGGGGAGAAGGGGGCAACTGCTTAAGCGCTGAACAGCTCCAGGGACAACCAAGCCCAGCCCAGGTGAGCTGAGGTGCTCAGCCCTGTTCCCGGGTACCAGGTTCTGGCCTCTCCCCGGGGCTGCGAACAAACCAGAGCTGTATGAACTCAACAGAGCTCTTGATTACCTCTCCAGGGAGGAGCAAGGAACTGCTTAAAGAACTCAAGGCATGATTCTCTTTCAGTAATTCAAGCTTAGCTTTTTAAATGGGAACTTCTCAGAGCTGCTTCTAGAAACACTTGCTGGTCACGTCCCCTCTTCCTGCCCCTGCAGGAGTCCTGCTGCTAGGAACTTGTAAGCTGAGCAAGCAGGTGCCCTGATGTGCTGGGCTGGGAGGCAGCTACGAACCTCTTGCTTTCTGGCCAGAAGCATCACCACCTCTTTGTTTGCTGAGACTCCAGGTAGAGCCTATCAAGGTGTCCTTTGAATCACACTGTGTTCTTGGCACCATGAGAGCTTCATCTCATACACATACACATACATACCCACCTGCTTCTTGAGGGCAGGTATCAGACCTTAAGATCTTTGTGGGGAAATCAGGTGTCTGACTCACATAGAGAAGTCAACTCACCAATGAAGAGGGGATGCTGGCTGTGACCTGGCACAACCCAGGGCTTATTCTAATAAGTTGGCGATTCTCAACCCTGCTCATATTTAGACTCATGCTTGTTGCTCAGTGGTAAAGAATCTGCCTGCCAAAGCAAGAGACTTGGGTTCAATCCCTGAGTCAGGAAGCTCCCCTGGAGAAGGAAATGGCAACCCACTCCAGTATTCTTGTCTGGGAAATCCCATGGACAGAGGAACTTGGTGGGCTACAGTCCACAGGGTCGCAAAGAATCGGACACGACCGAGCACGCACACACGTGGGGTATGCAGGATCTTAGCTCCCCAACCAGGGAATGAACCCACGGCCCCTGCAGTGGAAGCGTCTATCATCCTAACCACTGGATCGTCAGGGAAATCCCAGGTGAGTCCTATTTCTGCCAGCTTTCCCCTGGTGCCAGTGCAGGACACACAGGCTGAGTCTGCTCATCATGTGTCTGGAGGCAGCAGCGGGCACTCTTCTCAGACGAGGCCTCCCCTCCCTTCCCAGCCCAGCCATCGCTCCTTCCCACTGGCTTTTGCTCCCCTGGCCTCAGGGCTAAAAGCTGGTTGTGGAAGGGGGACACCGCAGGGACTGGCTGGGGTCAGATGGGGAGGCTGCCAAGGCTGAGCTCTCCTTCCACACCCTCTGCCAAAAAAACAGGAAGAGGAACCTGAGCTCTGACTGTGCTGAGTAGTTTTACTTGTGAGCTCTCAAATCACAACACAGAAACCATAAACCAAAGAGCCAAGAACAAAAAAACCAAAAGCCTGAAGTCTCTTCCATGTTTCTCCTGATGGCTGGTTCCAGCGATGTTTATTACTCAGCTTGAGTTGGAATAACATTAGACAAAAATAGAAACAGCCTCTGGTTCTACAAAGCCTGGGTCCAAGTCCTCTGACTTTTCTGTCCATGCCAGGGCCCCATGCTGCTGGTACCAGAGGTCAAGGGAGCCCCGGATGGGGCAGAGCCTACAGAGAGACACAGGCCTCAGTGCTGGATTGAGAGCAGAGCTAGGGAAAGCCAGCCAGGCAACTCACTCCAACAGCGCAGCCTGGCTGGGGATTCAGGGTTTCAGGTGGGAGTGAGCTGCCGACAGAAAGTGGGTGGAGTAGAGGTCTCTACCATCCTGTGCTTGGTCCAGAGAGAGCCTCAGGAGTGACTCTTACACAACTCTGTCCCCAGGGGCTGGTGCAGCCAGCAGAAGCAGGCCAAGAGGCAGCAGTGTTCTGCCTGTTTTGAGCCCCCAGGAAGCATGCCTGCAGTCACTGGCTGCTCACAGCACTGAGACCTCACCTCCTTACCCTGGGGGTTCCACCTTCGAGGTGTCCTGCAGCACAGGGGAGGGTCCAGCCACTTTGAGCCAGGGTTAAGGGGTCTGGGGGGTATCTGGTAAGGACTTCATTCACATCCTGAGATGGGAAGGGGTGAAGACGAGCAACTCATCCACTTCCCAGGTGATCTCAGTCCAGCTCAAAGGCCAGCTGCTCTTTGGACCCCCAAAGTCACTGCCAGGCCCTGCGCCATCACTGTGAACTGCCCAGGACTCTGGTCTCCCAGTTCTCTCCTGTGACGGGCGGGCTGGTGCATAGGGGGCACTATCTTAGTGGCTGCTTGAGCTCGAAGAGACCGGTCCCGCCCTTGACGACCTTCCCGACCACGAGGCAGGCTGATGGGGACCTCAGTTCGTCATGGGATCCTGGGAGACACAAGAGCGCTTGTGAGGTGTAGCTGGGAGTGATGGGAGGGGAAGAGACAGGTGTGAAGGGCACTCAGCAAGAGGCTTGGCGGTTAGGGCCCCTCCAGGGCCACGAGGGTGGCACCGAAGCTTGGGGCCTGGTGGGAACGAGGCCGCGATGCTTCTGCATTTTGAAGAGAGGAAGACCCTCCCCTCTCCTCCAAAAGGCAGAGGTGGCCCTCCAGTCTGGTGCCCACCCACCAGCGCTTCCTGTGTGACAGCCCAGGCTCTCCCCAACGTGCGAGGTTGTGGAAGGGTGCCTGAGGGATGAGCCTTGTCTGCCCAGAACAGATTCAGGCAGGGGTGGGAAAGGCCAAGGATGTGCCCACGACTGACCCAGGAGGGTGGCCTGCTTCAGAAACTGGAAGCTGGTCTCAAACGTCATCTGCTGCAGTGGCGAGGAGTTTGACCGGATCCCAAAGCGGTTCAGTGGCTTGTAAATACCCTCGAAGCACATGTAGTCAGCCACCAGCGAGAGGTGGCGGGGGTCAACGGCGATGCCTGTCACAGGGGTGGCAACAGCAGGATGGGGGTTCAGCAGTGAAGAGGGGATGGGGAGAGGGGGGAGCAGCGTCACCTGACCCCAGGGCTCCCCCCGACCCAACCCCGTTACCTACTCACTCAGCTCTCTGACCCGACCTCGGTGGGCAGCCCTGTGTCCCCGGGCATCCTGACTGCCTCTAGCAGCGTGGGCAGCAGCCCTGCAGGATTCGAGCCGCTACAGCACTGTGTGCCTTTGGGAACTGAGATCCTGAAGGCGAGGTGAGCAAGAGGCTCTCCCTCTGAGGCCAAGATCAGAAACATGCCGGGGGGTGGGGAGGCCTTGGGGACGGGACTGAAAAGACTGACACCCAGGGACCCTTCTTTATGGGGGCCTTGAGGGTCCTGTGGGCTCCACCCTCACTGCACCCATATTTCAGCTCCTTGAAGATCTAGACCGGCACCCCAGGGCCTCCTGCCTGCCACCTGCATCCCCTCTCACCATATACGGCAAACACGTC
Organism: Oryx dammah; assembly: GCF_014754425.2. Classification (NCBI taxonomy): domain Eukaryota; kingdom Metazoa; phylum Chordata; class Mammalia; order Artiodactyla; family Bovidae; genus Oryx; species Oryx dammah. Next base: position 48,061,059 of record NW_024070209.1, on the reverse strand, counting down.
CTTGATCTCCTTTTCAATCACACGCAGTGCGGCCTCGATGCCGTACGTGCTGGCCATGGCATGGATGTCGTTGGAATAGAGACGGCGCAGATCTAGGACCTGGGGGAGGCAGGAGAGGATGGCGTGGAGGGCCTTGCCTTCTGCTCCCTCCCACGGACATGTCCCACCCCAGGGCCTCGCTGCCTCCTCGGCTGGCGTGCTCGGGTGCAGCTGATGACAAAGTGGGCGTGAGGCGGCCCAGGACTAGCCTAAGAAATGGTGTGAGCGGAGCGGCCGACAGCATGCTGGCTAGGCCCAGGGTCTCTCTCACCATTAGCCAGGGCTGGGTGATGATTCGCTACCCACTTTCAGAGTCAGGAACAAAGGTGTTTGTTTATATAACAGAGAGACCTGTTTCCGAGGGTGGAGGCTCTGCTGGTAGGTGAGGCAACTTCCCTGGCAGAGATTCAATTTCCTTCCCCAGGAACGGGGGTCTGCCGGGCCTCTCCAGGGACCTGAAGCTCCAATTCAGCCATCCCCGGGTGGGGCTCACAGTGGCTGTGTGCTAGGGCATGTCACCGCCACAGGAGACAGCAGAGACCCCAGCGGGGTGTGACTGATCCCACGGGCATGACTCGAGTGCGCCTGTCAGTGGCTGGTTCTGGGGAGGCCTGAGCCCTTCCCGCTCTGTCCCCTGGTGAAGCAGCTGGCGAAAGGCTCCGGGCAGAGGTCGGGCGTGTGCAGGGCAGTGCTGTGGGAGGAGGTGTGTGAGGCTGGGGGGCCCTGCCAGCTTAGTGCAGATGAGGGAAGAGTGGGCTGGTCCCAGCAACTCAGAATGCAGTGGGGAAAACTTGTGCCTGGAGGTTGAGAGCATCTCAGAAGATTCTGGGAGATGAAGTGAACTAGGGGGAAGCAAGAAAGAGCTCAGAGGAAAGGATGGCTGTACTTGGGAAGCAGGGGGAACAGGATACAAAGGACTCTGCCAGGTGTGGGGGCCCAGGGCCCCGATCACCAAATAAACCGAGCAGCTCCCCAGCCAGCACTCAGTGTAACTATTTCTTACAAGTCTATCTTTGGAGGTTTCGATTTCAAAGAAAAGAAACTGCACACAAATTAATTTTGGAAACTCTGGGTTCAGTAAAGTTAAGCAGGTTTTGTTCTGCAAATCTTAACCAGACTCATGTGCACTGGAGATCCCCCAGAGGTGGCCCGGGCTTCGGACTTGTTTTGGGAACCCTGGGTTAGAAGCATGAATAGCCCAGGGAGGGCCAGGACAGAGCGGCTGGAGCCTGAGCTTGCGTGAGGACCCATCTGCAGGACAGCATGCGACCCTGAGGAAACACGCACCTCGGCGTACTTGAACAGCTCCGGGAGGTTGATGCCTTCTGTGTTTAAGACAAGCTCCTTCTCGTTCTTACTGTTGGTGGTCTCATTCAGGAGGCACCTTGTGATACCCTTGGTTGCATAGATGACAGCTCCTTGGGCCAAGGACGCTACCAGGGAGCTCATGTCAAAGTTGACCTTCATGAGAGGGAGCTTCAGCGTCACCTGCAAGAGGAAGGGGAGCTGAGCCAGAAGACAGGGGTGCCCCAGTGCCACACCACTCAGGGTCCCTGAGAGACCCCTCCAGAGCCCCACTGGGGCAAGCCGGGCAGTGGACTTGGCATGTGAACACGGGCTGACGTAATGACCACATGGCAGCCATGTCCGGTCCCACAGACTGAGGAGAAAACGGCAGAGCACCATCCATTTTCACAGATGTCGCTGAGGAAACTCACCTCCACACAACATGACCTCCACTCAACATCACCCTTGATAACCTTTCAATGACCAGAAAGCCTAACACACATCCCTCTGTACGTGTACTCCTGGTCACTGACTCATATCTGTGCTACCATTTACGAATCACTGAACTGGATCAAAGGAAAGGACTAAAGCCAGTGTATGTGTAGACGTCTAGGCATCCAGACCAGCGAGCCTTCCAGGGACACTGCAATCCTGGAAGTGATGACCAGGCAGAAACGTGGTGTGAGGAACGCAGAGTCTGCCGGCCTCTGTGACGTGCGTCAACACACGGGTTGTACTGAGGCCTGAAGTTCCCACGTGAAAGTACCTACAGGGCCTGATGGCCCACCCCACCCCCCCCAGGCTGTTACTGGAAAGTCAGAGTGGGCGGGCCCAGGAAGGGGCTGTGACCTGGGGTTGGCTGACCCCCTCACGGGCACTGACCTGGCACCACAGGCCGCCCTGTGTGTCGTACTGGTAGTCCTCTATGAACGGGTGGCACTCGCGCACCGCCTGTGCCCGGCGCTCCACTGCCTCGGCCCCCTGGGGCTCCCGGCTTCGGGCGCGCTTCTGTGGCTGCATCAGGGGGGTGCCGGGGAGCGAGCTCTCCTCGGGGGCCCAGCCGCCTTCCTCCTGCTCCTGCTGAACGTCTTCTTTGAGGCCGGTCCTTTCCTCTTGAACGTCCTCGTCCTCCTTCTCCTCGTCTTCCTTCTCCTCCTCCTCCTCCTCGCTGTCGTAGTCAACCTGGCGGGGATGGAATTCAGGCCATGTCACTTGGGCCTGACCAGCAACCTGAACTTGACCTTGCAGAACAAGTGCCACCCCCCGCCGCCCACCCCCAGAAGAGCTCTCATCTGCTGGCCAACCCCAGCCCTACCGGCTCTATCGGCCTGGCCTCTGCCCTCTGTTTGGCCCCTGGGGACACCAGCCCCTCAGTCCCAGGGCTCCCTCCTCGGAGCTGTATGCTCCTCTCTAGCTCTCTTACCTGGGAGCCCCACTGGCCCCTCCACACCACCCTCTGTCCTGGCAGCAATTGTAGTGGTAAAGGACTGAAAAGGGGAAGGGGAAGGACACATTTTCATGGTAAAGACAGAAAGTGGCCTGACTTTCCCTCCCAAAGGCCTCGGGGTCTCCCAATTTGATTCAGGTACAGGGACAGCCAGTCCTGAAGGGGAGCCCTGGGCCGGCTCCTGCCTGCTCGCCACCCCATGAACACCACCTTCTCCATCGAATGATTGTGCTAGGCAGAGTGGTCTTGCTTCAAGGTTCCCCATGGTTCCAGCATGATGCAGAGGCATGTCCTTACACACCGGGGGGAGCCCTCAGGTGTGACAGAGGTGTCACCTCGGCCAAAGGCCCCTCACCTCCTCCTCTTGTTTTTCCTTGCGTTTGGCATCCGAGGCATCAGCATCGCCCTCCTCAGCTTCAGCGTCCACAATGTGCCCCTCCTCTTCCTCGTCGCCCTCCTGCTCTCCCTGGGGTTCCGGAATAAGGAAGAGAAAGATGAGCGCCATCTATCCATGCACCAAACTGGTCACCCATCCACCTGCCTGTCTCCTTACTCAGCCATCCAGCCACCCATCTGCCTCTCACCCATCCATTCGTCACACAGTACCTACCACCTTCCCAATTCCATCTACATCCCTTCCACCCACCTACCCACCCCTGGATTCCATACTTCCTTCTCTTCAGCTGAAATCTTTATACATACCACTTGTAAAACCTTGTATCAAGAAGAAAAAAAAAAAGTGCCAAGGCTTTCCAAGTTATTAAAAGAAGATGGTGCTAATATTGTTCCAAGTATTTATGCTTTGGGTGGAGATGAAAAGAAAGAATTACCTTGGCATTTTAGAAACTAAATATTTATTCCTTTCTCCTGACCCTGGCACCTAGTTATTTATGATCTCCTTCTGGGTGATTTAAGAATTAAGACTGGGCAGCCTTCCAAAGACATTCCAATTGGTAGAGTCCAGGGCACAAGACCTGGAATTCTGTCTAGGCCAGATCCTCATTTTAGGGATGAGGAGACAGGACCAGAGAGAGGAGGTGTCATAGCTGAAATCACAGAGCTGGAAAAGGATGCGACCAGTCTTCATTGCACCCCTGTCCAAGCAGAGAACACCCAGCTGTTGGCTCAGACAAGACCCAGGGAGCTGGCCACACACTGCCTCTGCATCTCTGGGCAGATGTATATATGTATGTCTTAGTTGTTCAGTTGTGTCCCACTCTTTGCAACCCCACGGACTGTAGCCTGCCAGACTCCTCTGTCCATGGAATTTTACAGGCAAGAATACTGGAGCAGGTTGCCATTCCCTTCTCCAGGGGATCTTCCTGACCCAGATAAGGTATCATTCCTGGATTATTTTGCCTCCAATGGCCTCCCTCTGGCTCCTTCCTTTTCCATTACTGGAGCCCAGCTTCCCTGCTTCAGAATGCCTCTCTGGTCCCTGCCCAGTACTCTGCGAGTCTCAGTTCATCTGGCCTAGGTAAGTCAAAGGCAGAGCCGATGAACACATAAAAAACTTCCAAAAGTCTAGTAAATACCATTACTTTGAGTCTATCCTCAGGATAAAAAAAATTACCTACAGAGGAGAAGGGGCCCTGAAGACAGACAGACGGATGAACTGGGGCCCACACCCAGGGCGAGGCAGGCCGCCCTGGGTGGCTTCCAGTGGCAGCTCCCCTCCATGGCCCTCCACACCCAAGAAGGAAACACTGCTTCTCGGCTCTCAAAGCAGCAGATAAATCCTCAGGTAGGGGACTGCCCTGGTGGTCCAGTGGTTAAGACTCCATGCTCCCAATGCCGGGTGCACAGGTTCAATTCCTGGTCAGGGAACTAAGACCCCACATGTTATGTGGCCACACACACACACAAGCTAAGGTAAGCAGAGAGAGAGGCCAACCCTAGGAAGGGGTGCAAGGAGCACTGAAAACAGTCACAGAGCCATCCCAGGAGAGCAGACTCAGTGAGTCGCCACCCTAAGGGGATCCCAGCCTTGGAGCTCCCTGTGATGGTCCCCAAGGGGCCCCCAGGGGACTCGCTCACCCGACTCCTCTCCGATTCGCCAGCACTGTCTAGATCCCGCTGGGTGGCTCTCCGCGTGTTCACACTTCTGAAAGCTGATGCTTTACTGTTCTTCTTCCTGATGGCTTCCATCAGAATTTTAAAGAACCTAAAATGAGAAGAAAGCCCCGCAGCCCCATTCAGTACCAGCATCTCCACTTTTCCTTCATTGCGGGGATAAGATGCTCTAAGGACTTCACCTACTTGAGGTGATGCTGGGGACTGATTCAGGAGACAGAGACCGTGGCTCTCCAGTCAGCTCATTTTCCCCCCTCTTGCTATTTCTGGGCAGGGGGTGGGAGGGGCATCAGAATGGCAGGGCTGAAAGTGTGCTCTACCATTCGCAGGGGGCATGGCCTGGATCCTCACCAATGGTCTCATGGGCCATTCCCAGGGGGTGTGGCCTCAATCACCACCGATGATCTCCTGAACTTTACTTCTCTTGTCTGGAAAGTGTGGGTGTCATGCAATCTTGCTTTAGGGATCAGAAACATCCCCACGTCCACCAAAACCTGTCATGGGGCCTGGTAGGCTGGCTGCTCAATAAGTGACAGTTGTTGGTGCCGTGTGGGGCCAGCTAACTAGTACAGCAGGGCCTTCGGTAGGAGGGGCATCCAGGCTGGGACCAGGGCTGCCCCCAGCCCACCTACTGCATCTCCAGGAAGTGCTTGGGGCTGACAACTTGTCTCCTTGGTGTGGGAGCCCTGACGATTTGATGAGAGAACTAAGCTGTGGAAGAGCTTATCAGAGGCTCCAAGGCAGTGATAACGTGCTTTGTAGTAAATCATGTCGACAGATTGTGGTGGTGGTTGTTTAGTTGCTTAGTCCTGCCCAACTCTTTTGAGACCCCATGGACTGTAGCGTGCCAGGCTCCTCTGTCCATAGCCAGGCAAGAATACTGGAGTGGGTTGCCCTTTCCTTCTCCAGGGGATCTTCCTGACCCATGGGTTCGACTGGCAGCTAAAGTCTGTACCACTGAGCCAGCAGGAAAGCCCAACAGGTTAGAACCAAGGGAATTTAAAAGGACTAACTCGAGGCAGAAAGAGCCCAGCAGGCCTTCCCCGGCCCCTCCTCCTGGGTTATCTATTCATCGCCTGCCCTGTCTCCTGTCCCCTGCTCCTGATCTCATATATCCTCTTGCCGGTCTTCTGAGTCAAGCTATAACAGCCCACCAAATGGACTGCTTTTAATTATACAAACTATCAGTTCCTCATCTGCCCAGCCAGCCAGCCTGTGTTCTCTGAACATCTGTGATGTGCCTGCCACGTGCCAGCCCGGGGGACAAAGCCAGGATGAAAAGACAGGCTCTCAGGACCTTAACTGGAGGAGTGAGCCGGTCACGTGTTTACTATTTTGTTCAGTAAAAGCAACAGACTGCTACTCTCCCTCCCAATTCCCCGCCCCCACCCCCTCAAGTTTTTAAAGCTGTACATGGTTTTGGCTGAGGTTTCTTCCTTTGGAACACTCCTTACCCACTGATCCAGGAAAAAGCCTGGTCACCAGACAGGAGAACAGGAACGAGAGGGCCAGATAGGGAGATGCCCGGCTTGACTTTAGAAAGATATATAATCAACGGGGAAGAGAGGGAGGAAGAGATGCTTCTGAAAGGACAGGTTCAGGTCTCCGCTCTGCCAGAGGCTGGAGAGAGACAGACGAGGGCCTTGACCTCATGTGCAACTGTGGGGACCACTCCCGCCACACGCCCAGAGTCAGGGAACCGGAGGCCCACAGTGATCACTCTGTGAAGGTCATGCCATCTGTCAGCATGTGACAGCTGAGGTGGAGCTGGACGGGGGCAGCAGCGGAGAAACTTCCCTCCCACATGAATTAATTACACAGGGAACATGACTCTTGGCTGTTTCCGAAGGTGCCTGCCAACAGCTCACCACCTGCAGGGTCAGCCTCACAGAAGCCAACCTGGTGTGACACCGCTGGGGACCGGAGGTCGGAACTCTCCTCCTGCCTCTGAGCTCAGTATCCTTCCCACCTCACAGCCCCAGCCTGCCTTCTGAATCATTTACACACACACCCAAAGGGATGGGTGCCAGGAGGAATATTTAGGGGAGCTTCATGGCTTATATGTCTCCATTAGGGAAGCGCCTCATGTGTTTCTTTTTTTTCTCCCATTTACGGAAAAAGAGTCTCATGAGGGACTTCCCCAGCAGTCTAGTAGTTGAGACTCCACACTTCCACTGCAGGGGCTGCAGGTTCAATCCCCGCAGTTGGGGAACTAAGATCCTATAAGCCGTGCAGTGCAGTCAAGAAGATAAAGTCTCGTGATTCAAAAGAAGGGAATAACAGGAGGGGGAAAGGGAAGAGAGGGGGAAAAGAGGTGGAGAGAGGTGAAAAAGGGGAGAAGGAGAAAGAAAAAAAGAAAAAGCTTCTGGGGGTGCGTGTGGGGGTGTGGTCACCCTTCTGAAGGCACATTTCCATCCCTGTGTGGTCTGCATGGGGCCTGAATGGGGCAGGCCTGGCAAAGGCAGCCCGAGGGGGGCCCCCCCCCATGCCACTCCCTCGCTTGAGCCCTGCCTGCGCAAGCCAGAGTAGCTCCACCAAGGGTGAGGGCCCATGGCTTTGTTAATCACAGCTTTTCAAGTGCTCCAGCCAAATGCAAAGTAGGAGCCGACTAAGTATTTCACCACTGAGAAGAGAAGTCAGGGCTCTCCCTAACAAGAAGAAATTTTTAAACAGTGATGGATTTTTGATTCCCTCAAATGAATATAAACAGAAAGAACTCTGGGCACAGCATGGTGCATACCTCATGCGTCTTTCCTGCCTACACCTGAGATGAATGGAAATAGGGCCGATCGGCCTGCTCTCAGTAATTCTCAAGAGGCCACATGATCCTAATTCCTGTTTCTCAGACAAGGGCTGCCTGGTCAGCACAAACACGTGGCACGCTGGGAGAGATGTTCCTCCCAGTTAATTAATGAGCTGGCATCCGGTCTCCTGCAACGTGACCCAGCACCCTGAGAGCACTCCTGACAGAATGAGCCTCCTCCACCCTGGCGAGGGGTGACACACATGCTCCCCAGGGCCTGGCCAGCTCCCCCATCCAAAGGGCTGAGCTCACATCCAAGGTCATCTAAACAACCCTGGCTGTCCTACACGCCACCTGCTTAGTGGGGCCAGGCTGCAGCCAGCCAGAGTCTTCAGGTGAGAGGGAAGAAGAGGGCCTGGGCAAGACAGTCGCTCCCTCCTGGCCACGCTTCCCCGGGACTGCCCTGCGAGTGGGCGGCACTCAGCAAATATTTGTGGGATCACTGTGTGGATGGACATCCTGCCTCCACTCTGCCCTTGGTTCTTTGATTCTGAGTAGCACTGGAAGACCTGAGGGCTGTTCCAGACTGAAGACAGGGGCCAGGGGTCTGTGGCCAAATCCTGTTAACATATCTAGTTGAGCCTCAACAGGCTTTTACAAAGATATGAATTAGCTGCCAATGCTTACAAATTAGAGACTAATTTATAAAAGTAAAACCAAGCAAGGGCTTCCCAGGTGGCGCTAGTGGTAAAGAATCCACCTGCAATGCAGGAGACATAATGAGACGTGAGTTCAATCCCTGGTTTGGGATGATCCCCTGGAGGAGGGCATGGCAACCCACTCCAGTATTCTTGCCTGGAGAATCCCCATGGACAGAGATCCTGGTGGGCTACAGTCCATAGGGTTGCTAAGAGTCAGACACGACTGAAACGACTGAGCAAGCACACACGCAAAAAAAAAAAAAAAAACAAACCCCAACAACCAACCAAAGACAGGAAAAAAACGAGAGGTAGTTTTCTTATTACTTTTTTTGAATCAGAAGGTCTGGCCACCCTGGCCCACATTCCTGCCCTCTCGAGGCAGGTGACATGCTCTCCAGCTGGCCAGGAGCTCCCAAATGCCTCATCGGCCTTCTTACCTACTCACCCCGCAGCCATCTGAGTCTGTGCTCTGCTGTCCAGGGTCAGCTGGCAAGTCAGCTTTGTTGGCTCTTGCTGGCTTGCCCCAGCCCTAAGATGAAACCCCCTTCCAAATCCTGGGCACTCAGCACTGTGGCCCGTGCTGTCCAGTGTCTAACAGTGACTTGAACTTGAGAGAAAAATGGATGCTCAATCTCCCTACCAGAAGGGAACCAGATCTTCTCCATAAAAAGGTGGAGGTAGAACCTCCCTGGTGGGTCAGTGGTAAAGAGTCTGCCTGCCAAGGCAGGAGACGTGGGTTTGATCCCTGATCCAGGAAGATACCATATGTCTCGAAGCAACTAAGCCCATGTGCCACAACTACTGAGCCGGTGCTCTCGAGTCCAGGAGCCACAACTACTGAGTCCACGCGCTGCAGCCACTGAAGCCCGCGTGCCCCGGAGCCCGTGCTGCAAAACAAGAGAAGCCACCGCAACAAGAAGCCTCTGCACTATGTCTAGAGAGTAACCCCCATCTGCCGCAACTAGACAAAAGGCCACGCCATGACAAGACCCAGCACAGCCAGAATAAATAAATGCATGAAATTATTTTTAAAAGCTGGAGGTTAATCCCAGTTATAGAACCATGTTTAAGAGCAGCATGTTGTTAGCACAGGGCTCCTTCCTGACAGAATATAAATGTATTAAGAACCACGTCATGTCAGAAATGAACACCACATGCTGGTCTGACACCACAGCACCATCACTCTGATAAAGTTCTGTTCTCTTTATGGTCCATGTACTCCTACACCTTAAATCCTCCGAATACGAGTAGATGAAACTCATGGGCCAGAGAGTAGGAGGCAGGCAGGGCAACGGAGTCATACCGACAAGCGAATCATCTGGGCAAGAGCCCTCAGGCCCTGGGAGTTCTGTGGCCAGGAGCCCTCAAGGTTGAAGACAAAGTCATACAATAAGAATCTGCCAAAGTCAAATGGCCTGAGCCCTGACCTGGTTTCCATGAAGTGTAAGATGTCCTCGGGCCTCATGCACTTCTCCTGCTGGTAGTACGCGTGCGGCAGGAACTGGAACCGCAGCTTGTATATCCGGAACTTGTTCTGTTTCTCCCCCATATAGAAGGACTCCTGGACATCAATTTTCTCCAACACCTAGAACCAGACAGACAGACAGGACCCAGTGTGCCCCATGCCTGGGACTGAGCATTACATGTGGGAAAACTGAGTTTGCAGGCACAGGGGATGGGACCACAAGCCAGTTTTAAATGAGCACTGCTGATGTAGATCCCTCTTGGGTTAGGGAGAGGGACCCCCAACCCTGTAGGTCACACCTCTGAGAAGGGCCTGAGGCTGGAGGGGGAGGGCTCCAGTGGGGGTGGTAAGTTAATCAAGAAAGTATCTTTATTTGTAAGGCACATAAGAATGCTACAGAACCAGTGGTTACTTTTAAAGCTTCCTGACCCACCCCTGTTCAGCACCTGGCAGAGGAAGCCTGCCTCTCTCATTGGTGAAGTCTGAGCCCCCGGTCAGAAGAGTTGACAAAGGCCCTTTTTCCTGGATGGGAGGATGGATGGAGGGGACACAGGAAAACGCCCGCAGCTGGGTCTGAGAGAGATCATTACCTCCCCGAGACACACTCTGGTGAGTTGCTTCTTCAGGCTTTTCACTTTCTTCAGCGCTTTCTTGGTATTGAACACAGGTACACTCATCATCGGCGTCTTGATGTTGGCACTGGCCACCATGAGGATCTCCCGCAACCTGTCATGGAACAGTGGCACATCTGAGCCAAAGAAGCACCTGAAGTCTCTATTTTGCAAAGTCTTTCTCATCAACATGCTGGAGTTCTTTCAGGATCTGCAAAAGACCTTAGGATCTTGAGGAGGAAATATGCTGATCAGGTGTCCCCGCTCTGGCCCTGTGTGTGACAGCAAGGGACTCCGCAATCAGCTTCCTCCACTGAAGCATGGGCTCCTCAAGGACAGGGCTGTGTCTTCTTGCTTCCTGTCACCTGTGCCTCACTTACAGCGCTTACTAAGGGCTTACCAAACAAACAAGAGATGCAAGGGAACCAGTGTCTGCAGCGCTCCTACTGGGCACAAGGACCACGGCCAGGCCTCAGCCACGGCTCAGTGAGCCAGCCTGGCCAGCCTGCACTGCAGCCCCTGCCCTCCTCCTCCCCACAAACCCTGAGGCTGAGAAAGCTGAGGAGCCTGAGTCACTCGGCTAGAAAGTGGCCTGGGCGGGCAGTTGAGTGTGATCTCTGTTCTCTCCTCTTGCCCAGCAGCTGTCATCCTGCAGGGTGCACACTGACCTGAAGAGCCAGGGTCCCTCTGGATTCTGTTCTAGGTGAGTGGTATCACCAGAGCCAGGCAACCAGATGGCCTGACCCTGGAAGCCTGCAGTTTCACAAGCATTCCAGGAAACTGGGATCCAGGAGTTGGTGGAGAGCTAAATGGAGATGCTGAGAGGCCTGGGCATGGATCCAAGTGCAGAAACCAGTTGGGCTCCGGAAATTCCAACCCTGACCCCCGCTTTGATGACCCTGTCTCTCATTCACAAACACATACTCTCAAAACTTCATACACACACCTCCCCACACTCTCACATTCATACTCACACACACCCTCACGCACACACTCACACATACACTTTCACACTAATGAAATGCTCTCCTCCCCAGGAGCAGGCTTGGACAGACCCTGCCCGTGTACCCCTGAAGCCCACCTTGGAATGCCCAGGGTGACGTTCATCTCGCCTCTGCCGGCAAAGTGGAAGGTGTTCAGCGTCATCTGTGTGGAGGGCTCCCCGATGCTCTGGGCGGCCAGCAGGCCCACAGCCTCACCCGGGTCGCACAGTGAGCGCTGCCACTTGAGCTGCAGCAGAGTCCTCAAACTGGAAACAGGGCGGGAGGACATCAGGGGTCAGAGACACAGACACCACCTGCCTGTCGTGAGCTGACGACAGACCCCATCAGCAGGGTGCGTGCACCTGATGCCTCGTCTTCCTTCTGGGCTTGTTTTACCAGGCAGATGGTCCTTCTAAGCCTTCAGTTCCTGCCAACGACCCTGAAATGTCCTAAGTGACACAGCACAAAGCCCAGCTGGGTGGCTGAAGCTCTGGATATCCATGTTCAGACGGCTCACGTCTACCCAGAGAATGTCATGGAACCTGTGAACTCACTGTTCACATTCCCCTTGGCTAATTCTTTATTCCCCACTGGCTATGACAGCCTGGAGAGGGCTGAAACCTCCCTCTGTACAAACTAGGGAGAGGTTCATGGAACAAGCATGGGGATCTGGTGGGGGAGGTGGGAATAAGGCACTTATCTTCTTAATTAGTGCAAATGGCTATGGGCCACTTTGGAAGTATGCGTGCTATATGATTTTGTAACCTTTGTAACTTACTAATAACCCTTTTTCCTATTTTTAGAACAGCCACAGAAACACTGTGTGACCCCAACACACAGGACAAGGAATCGACTCAATAAATCAAGACTAAATGGACCTTATGTGTGAGTGCAGAGGGAAGTAATAAAACTACATTTCCACGCAAGTTCTTTTTATTACTAAAAATCAGACTTTTCACTAACCTGATGTGTATTCTCTCCCAACCACTTCAAACCAGTGAAGTCTGAGTACATATCAGTATTCCTGACAGAAAAAACCTTCAAATACGTAGGGGTTGCCCCCAGAGCTTGGGGCTTGCTAACAGCACCTCTGAGAGTCACGGAAGCACACCTTCCTCCCCATCTTGGCCCGCTGAACCCAAGTGATGGTCCCCGGGGCTAAGCCTGCGCCACTCCTGATGCAGCACATTTGGAGGGAGGACCCACGTGGTCCTTCTGAAAGTAAATGGCAGCATCCTGAGCAGCAGCGGGCAAGGGGAAAGGCAATCAGGGCCTTGCTCTTGCAGGGAAAACCCAGTTGGCAGCTAAACCACAACCTGCTGTGATTTAGTACTCCATCTTCATACCTCTGAGGCCTGGCTGGAGAAACCAGTTTAAGGCATAAAAAGTGACAGCTGTCCCTCCACTCCAGGTCCTCCACACAAGAATCTGTCTTTGCTCCTCCCCCTGTTGCAGTCCCACTCCCTGGACCCTCAGACTCCCTGTCTATCTGGCAGGGTTTCATCAGGGACAGGACATGCAGCCAAGCTAGAGCAGATGACCTCAGGCCTCCAGCTCTGCAGGCCAGGCTAAGAGAACTGAGCGGGAAGCACCCCCTGATGGCTGCTCTGAGACCAGTGCCCCAGCAGCCATTCCTTGGGGGTACATGCCACCTTTCAGCTCACTCTGGCTCAGTGCTGGTCCATGCCTGGCTTCCCACTTGTCCTGTTAAGTCACCTGTTGCTAAGTCGTGTCCGACTCTTTGCAACCCCATGGACTGTAGCTTTCCAGGCTCTGCTGTCCAATACTGGAGTGGGCTGCCATTTCCTTCTCCAGGGGATCTTTCCGATCCAGGTTGAATCTGTGTCTAATGCACTAGAAGGCAGGTTCTTTACCACTGCACCACCTGGGAATGGGAAGCCCAAACTCTACTTCAAAGGCAGTCAAAGACAGCAATGATCAAGGAGCCATTCATTAATTCCTTAACATTCTAGTTTTAATCACGATAGTTATTATATTGGCTTTGAGCAACAATATCACATTATGCCATACTAAATTTACAGCTGACAAAACTTTAAGTATTTTTCATATTAATTAATTTCTTTTCCCTGTTTTATTTTTCTGTGAACAAGTCCAAGCTGGGGACTCCATGTGGTCCTTCTTCCTCAAAGCTCTGAAACTCGAAGCTCAAAGGGTCACTGGAATTATCAGACCCAGCTCCTTACAAAAAGCTAAGATGTGGTGTCAAAGGGCAAAGGATGATCTGTGCCAGGTCCCAGGGTTGGCAGCTGCTGACCAGAGTCCCTGCCTCTCACCGAGCCATGCCTACCATCCCACACTCAGGAGAACGATCACTATGTAAGTCTCCTTCCCCGCAGAGCAGTCTCCTCCGTCTTGGCCCAGGTGGGGGACGCACTCCTGCCTAAGCTCTCATCTGTCCCGCAGCCCTCAGGGCTTGCAAGGTGCCCTCTGTTTCACTTCCCTCCCTCCTACTAGAGTCTCAGACCCAGGAGGCTGCCGGAGTGGGCAGGGAAGGGCCTGAGAGAAGCAGAGTCTCCCTCTGCAGGTGCAAAAGGTCAATGTTATTACCTGTCGAGAGAAAGCCCCGATTTCTCGTAACTCCTCTCTGCCTGAGCTGCCCACTCGCAGCTGTAGTCGTCCATCTTCTTTTCAAATGTTTCTGACACGGATGCAAAGTAGATGTCTGGGCGCCAGACAGACAGACTGGGGTCAGGACAAGGAGCTGCCTTCTTCTGGTACTTCCTCCGGCTTTGTTCATCTAACTCAGCCCACATCCTCAGCATCTGGAAGGAAGGACAGGACTCAGCTATGTGGGACACCACCAGGAACAGGCTTCTCTTCCTGGGGTGTCCAGTAGGATGAGGAGGATCAAAAGGCCTTGCTTCAAATGACAGTATGGGAAAGAGACAGAAATCTGACAGCATAGGAAAGCCATCTTGACACTGGAAGCACAGAGAAGCCGAATCCATCCCAGGGTGTACTGCTTGACCATGACTCTAGGAACCATTTGTTGTGGCCCTTCAAGCACAAGCAGGGCGACCGTGTAAGCTACTCTCCAAACTGCAATTCTTATAGAATAAAATGGAACATTATTAATAATCACCCTGGGATGAGAGGCAAACCAGGGCTGTCTCAGGCCAACGAGGACACAGTCACCATGAGCCCGGTGACCGTGCTGATCCCCGTCTGTCCCCTGTCCAGGCTTTCACATGCCCGATGCCCCAAAGCTGACTCATAGCAACCGCTTCAAAGTGCTCCCCTGCCTCCTGCCTCAGCTACGCTTAGAAGGTGGGAGATCGCAGAAGAAGAGGGGAAAGAGGGAGGAGAAGAAGGCTGGATATCCAGTCCCCACCCTAAGGGGTCTCTGAGCCCCAATCTTTCAACTGAGGGGTCCTGTCACGTGGTCTCTGCCCACGGCCACCGTCTCCACTCCTGGTGACTGTTCACGTCCTCGAGGAGGCTGGGGAACCCAACTTACCAGCCCCAGTTAGCTGCCTGGAACCCTGCCCACACCTTAGTAAAGACGCGTGCTTGCGTGCTCAGTCGCTTCAGTCATGTCTGACTCTCTGTGACCCTATGGGCTATATAGCCTTCCAGGCTCCTTGTCCATCGGGATGCTCCAGGCAAGAATACTAGAGTGGGTTGCCATGCCCTCCTGCAGGGGATATTCCTGACCCAGGGATTGAACCCGAGTCTCCTGCACTACAGGTGGATTCTTTACCTCTAAGCCACCCGGGAGGCCTCTTTGTAAAGACTTCTCCTCCTCAAATTGATATTTGAGTGCCTTTTTTCCTGGCCAATAGTGAATGGAGCTAGAGTTCATGGCTGGACCTTCCACCAGGAAAACAACCCCTCATCCCCTCAACCCCACTGATCCCCCGCCTCCTCCAGCATCACCTGGTAAGTCTCGGGGGTGCGGCCGTTCTGGTTTGTGCCCTCAAGGTTCAAGGCTTTCACAGCCGCCTGAATTTTCTGGGAGTAATTCAAGAAGGCGCCTTTCCTCAGGAGGGCGTTGGAATGCTTGCTGTGCCATTTTTTGATGGCTCTGAAGTGACGGAGAGCTTTCTGGGGATCCGCTCTGGATAAAACTTCATGGAGATGCTTCGATTTCATTATTACCTAGACAAACAGACCACACAAGCAAGAAAGAAGAGGTGAGGGTGTAACACAAAGGCCATGGCACACAACTCACACCACCTCATAGGAGGTGGCCTGTGAGGAGCCCTCATGATGCCCCTTGGGGGGCTGAGCACCCAGTGCTAACCAGGGCCTCACTCTGTGCCAACCAGAGTCGGGAGCTGGCCGTCTCAGGAGCTGAGGTCATGGGGCAGAAACCCTGACACTCAGAGTCCTTCCAGAACATGGCTATTTCTGAGGAGGAGGAGGGGACAGGCACCAGGGTGGAAAGGAGCTGGCCCTTAACTTTCAATCTGACCACCTGCTCATGACCTTGAACAGGCCATGTCAGTTTCAGTGTCCCAATCTGCAAAACCTGGGGGACTGCTCAGCCAATGCTGACGATCCCTCCTGGGCCAATAAAGCATATGGAATGAAAACCATGGGCTTGTGAGTCAGAGGGCCTGGGTGCAGACACAAGCCCTGCTCCTCACCAGCTCGTCACTTAAACTCTGATACTCAGTTGTCTTGGCTGTAAAATGGGCAGAGGGGGCCCTGTATGCCCAGGCAGCAGTGAGGAGGCAGGCAGACAGCAGCCACAGTGCACTCGAGTTTAGGATCGTAAATGTCCCCAACACTGCAGCTGTTCAAAGCATCTGCCATGTCAGGTGTTCCAGGGCGTTGCTTGGTGCTTTTAAATTCTCCCTACTCTAGTTTTCAGCGGTCACTCTAATTGGGTGGCAAAGCTCAGGGTGGGAGGTCCACCACATAGGCCCTACCCCGCCACCCCCAGGCTCCAGAAGGTGGCACACTACCTCATAGTTGCTGGTAAGGAAGGGGAACTGCTTAGGCTGCAGGAACTGTGTCTTGGGGATGTCCAGGCCATCCTCCCCGTACAGGAACTGCACCACGCTGCCATCACTGTCGCGGACTGTCAGGTCATACTGGACAACCAGCCCCTCCAGGTGTTTGATGATGCACCTGTACAGAGACCCTCAGCTCAGTGCCTACTGGGGCTCCCCACCTCCTGGAGCAGCCTTTGATGGGGCAGGTAGAAGGCAGAGGCAGAAAGGCGGACTGCTGTTCTACAGCCAAGCAAGCCCCGGGACAGGCTGGCTCCTGTGCCCCTGTGTGACCCTCGCTCCCATCTCCAGCTGTGGCTGCCTGCCCTGCCCAGGGAAAGGGCACACCTGCTGACACCTGGACCCTTCTTGTAAACCTCTGAGTTCACACTAAACCAATCCTCTAGAAGGAGAAGAATGCTGGCTATTTTCTGTCTCAGAACACCCATGGATTACTTTTCAGAAGTTTTTTTTTTTTTCGTTCCCAAAGGGATCTTAAGCAAATTGGCAATGAAAATGTGAAAAAGTGACAGAGCTTGAATGGACCCGGGACGCTGAGCCACCTGAAGGTGGCAGGGCAGGCACTTTTTACCTCTGGAGGTAGCCGGAACGGCTGGTCTTCACAGCAGTGTCCACCAGACCCTCTCGCCCGGCCATGCAGTGGAAGAAGAACTCCTGTGGGAGAAGCGGGAAGGTCCAGGGTGGCACAGTGAGGACAGCCTGCTTCCTGAAGGGCGGCTCAGGCCAATGTCCCCAGCAGCTCTGATGGCTCTGATGACGCCAGAGACATCTGCCCTCCCCTGGGGTGACCTCTGTCTTATCCTGCCTGAGAGCAGAGGGACAATTGGAGGAGAAGGGCCAGTTCTCATTCTCAGTAATCCATCCACAGCGCCACACTCCATTTTTCAAACAGAAATGGCACTTTTGCCTCATCACATAGTGTTTTCCAAACTTCCACAATGAGACACGTGTTTGTCACAATGATCGGCAAACATGTACATACATCCACACACGTGTGTGGATAAAGATATGATTCAAGCTAAAACTATCAAACTTTATGAAACGACCCCAGCCCTCACTCTTTATCACCCTACTCTATTTCATCACATAAAGCCAGTTGCTATCTTTTACCATGGTTTCATGATTCACTTAGGGGTCGTGACCAGAGCTCAGAACTCTCTGGTCTACATCAGCTCTCTACCACCCTTTGCCAGAGGCCATGGACAACCACTGGAGAGTCTGTGTGAGACCAAGAGAGAAGCCCTGGGCGTAACCGATGGCCTTGACACAAAAGGTCAGTCCTCTTCACAACCTAGACTTAGTTGTCTGACCACAAGAGGCGTCTTTGCAGAGACGCACTGGACTAGGGAACAGAAAGCTCTAACTGAAAAACCATTTCTCAAAGTGTGAGGAGAAAACCTTCCTCTTAGGGGAGAGTTCTATCGCTGATGGAGGAAAAACTAGGCATTTGCTACAACTGGTCAGTTTCCCCAGGGTCGCGGAAGAGCCATGAGGCTCTCTTAGGGGAGCTTTGTAAACTAAATCTCTGTGATGCTCCTTTTGGCAATGGAGAGCACTCTAGCCAGGGCTTCCCCTTCCCCAGCTGCCCTCAGAGGCAGGGAAGAACCGGCTGAGAGAAGGCACGAGGCAGGAAGAGGTCGAGTTGGGACTGATCTTATTCGTCTTCCCACTCATCAGCAATCCTGCCCGAGCACCCACGACGTGCCAGGCACCACGCTGGGCTCTGGCATTCCAAAGGTGAACATGATGTGGCCCTTACGGTCCTCAGGGGCCTCTGCCATCTCGAGGGTAAGCAAGGACGTGGTGGCATTTATCTCTTGACTATCTTTGCTTAAAGCTGTTGGTGAAGGTCATAGGCTTCCTACTCCTGAGCGTAGAAATGAGGAGAAAAGCCAAAAGGAAAAACCAAAAAGTACATACCGGAGGCCTGATGCCAGTGAGGAACCTGCCAGTGACGAAGCCACCAGCCCTGGGAGTGAACTCATAAGGCTTGAAGCAGGGCAACGACTTGCCGGATGCCATGAGCGGGGGTCTCCGACCTTCCAACTCGATCTGGCCCAGCAGGCACGAAATCTGGGAGAAAGGAAACCCAGATGGGACTGAAGACCCATACACGCCTTAAGTGATGCTCTGTCCCAGCAGGGGGTGGAGCATCTGCTCTTCAAGAAAAACTGCATGGAAATGGGAGTTCCTGAAGGTCAACCTACATTTCTTAATAAACCAGGAAAGCTGATGTTTCAGGAAAATAACTGTATCTTCCTTTCACTGACTGATTAGAATTTTCACCTTTGGGGTCAGTTAAAATAGACAGTGCTTTGCAAAAGCAGTCATGTTTCAGAAGAATCTCATGTTATACCTGAAAGGGACCTCCCTAACAGGGAAACTGAGATGAGCAGAAAAAATAGTTTATTGTGATCCTGAACATTCTCAGGTCAAAAGAGAATGAAACTGCCCAGTAATGCTCTTGGGGACAGTGTGTCTGGATTTTACTTAGTCAAAAGGGCTTCCTGATGGCCTCGAGCCTTGTAAGCCCATTCCTACTATTCTGTACTCACCAATGAGACGGTCCTTAAGACTCTCTCAAGGTCATCAAATTTTAAAAAAAGTTGCTAAGATTTGTGAAATCATTGTGATAGCACTGCAACATGAAAATATATAACCATACAGTATCTAAATTTATAATAGGTATCTATATGATACACTATGGAGGAGGAAATGGCAACCTACTCCAATATTCTTGCCTGGAGAATCCTATGGACAGAGAAGCCTGGTGGGTTACAGTTCATGGGGTCACAAAGAGTCGGACACGACTGAAGCGACTTAACATGTACACACACGATACACTATCTGGATATTTATCTCCATGTGTCTGCAACACCGGCATGTTAACAGTGGTTAGCTCCTGTACTGATTTCTACACATACTTCTGTATTGTGCAGTACTTGGCATGCTTTACATGGAACATGGATTCTTTCAAAATCAGAAACAAATCTGCAAAGTGCCTCCTACAACCAGCCCAGCCTTCTGCCAAGCAGCCAGCCCGCCTTTGCTCACACCTGCATGGTGTTCACTGTCGAACCTTTGGCTCCAGACTGCACCATCATCTGCAGATTGTTCTCTGGGAACTGTCTGTGCAGACCGAAGGGCATGCAGGCCTGCAGATGGAACACACACTTTGGTCAGTGACTCCTCCTTGGGAAGCTTGGGTTCAGAAGGCAAATGCGGGAGCCCACTTAGACTACGAATCTGAAGAGCAGTGCCAGATCCATTGGAGGTTAAGGAGAAGTCTTGTCGGCATTAACCCTTCAGCTGGAAGCCCTGGAAAGAGGTCTGAAGACTGGCCCCGGGTGCCATGCTCTCGACACCTCTGCCGGGAAGCCGGGAGGCAGATGCAGAGGGGCTAGCATCTTTAGTTCGTGATGCTGAGATGCAGCTGATTAAAAATCAAACCTAAGGCGGTGCTCTTGGGAACCTACCCATTAGAGCGTGGCCTGGCCCCGGACCAGCAGCCATGATGGCCAGGGCCCGTGTCATACTCGTATCTGCCAACAAGCTGCCCAAGCGCCAACCAGGTGCTTTGCCTCAGCTCCTGGGGCAAAAGAGTAGCCAAAGCCCCCAGGTGGATTGGGGAGATGCTGTGGAGAGGTGGGGGTGGCTCTGAGTTTATCTAAGCCTCTTCCTAGGGATGCAGACACCCACCCTCACACAGGAGAGACAAGGTGGATGTCAAGAGACAGAGGAGAAGAAATACAGTAATCCTGAGACGCTTGAGATGACCCCCTACCTGCAGCATCCCCAGTGAGCCCTGGAAGCTGAGCCTCCCTGTTCTCAAGCAGTGCTGGAAGGCTGGAAGGAACCTCGCCTTGCAAGGACAAAACTGTACCAACAAGGTCTGCTGACAGCCAGTCAGAACTGAGTCAGCAAACACGACTTCTGCTAGGCTTGGTCCTCCCTCCCTTTCTCCTCCTCAGGTGGGGTGTCAAGGCCCAGGAGGCCAGGATGAGGGCCAGTGGGCTCCTTCAAGCCGCAGGACTGGGAGCCCCAGCTCTGGGGCAAGAATGGGGCTCCCTCTCCTTTCTCAGCTGCGAGGCTTTGGAGGACTGGCAGAGTGGTCAGACCTCACCCAGGACTCTGCGCAGATGAGTTCCTGAATCCTGCCAGCAAATCCGTGAGGCAGGTGATCTTCCCATCCCTGCCCCAGGGGAGGACACCTCGCTCAGACTGCTCACATCACACAAGGCCGGAGATCTCAGAGTAAGTCCGTGGAAGAGCCAGGATTCAAACATGGGCCTTCACCCCAGCTGTCCTACACACGCAGCACTGGAGGTGCTGATCCTTTACTGTGCCCCTCCACCCTGCAGAGGCCCCTGGAAAAAAACTTTCTTCAGTCCCCTTTAAGGCCATTGCCCTAAAATACAAACATTTAAAACGACAACTATTGCAGAATTCCCTGGCGGTCCAGTGCTTAGGACTAGGCGCTTTCATTGCCGAGGACCTGGGTTCAACTCCTGGTTGGGGAACTAAGATCCCGCAAGCCAGGTAGTGTGGGAAAAAATAAATAAATAAAAGAAAGAAAGAATACTGCAATGCCTTAATGCTCAGCATTAATCAAAGGAAGATCTCTCCAGACCCTAAGGGTACAAATGCCTTGGCTTTTCAAAGTGATCAATTCTACTCGCCCCATCTTGAGCGTCACCTAGTCAGCTGTTCAATAGTTAAATTGCTCCAAGAGGCCCAGAGTGAGACTCAAAATGTAATTAAAAAAAAAAAACAAAAAACAGCACTCCAAATGGTGGTGGTAAGTGCACAGGCCGCTGGACTAACCTTGTTAATTTCATTGCTGTAATGGTTCACTTCCTCCTTGAACTTCAGGTCAATCATGTTAAAATCCCTCTGGTCTTTACTCAGATGGGCATCCTGCCACTTCCCTTGGACCTCATCAAATGATGCTGCCTCTGTCAGGTTTAACGCAGCCCTGACGGCCTAGGATTAAAAGAGGAAACATTGGAGGCTGCAGGCAAGGGAGGAAGGTGTGGGCCCCATCCTGCTGGAGCCCGACCAACTCTGCTGTAGGCGGTAGCCCCCAGGCCCTCCTCACCCGTGGCCCACAGTGGGTGGACTCTTTAATGATTCCAAGTCTCCTGACATCCGCTTTCGGCTTGACCAAAATGTCTTCTACTCCTGTGAAGTAAAAGAGACCAGTCTGGATGCAACCGGGCCTGACTTCTCATCAGGTTGTGAACTTGGCGAGGTCAGGGCATGGGGCACGGTAACAGGCACCCAGGGAGCACCTGAATAATGATGGTGACATCCCCATCACCTCAAAGTGACTGCTACCATTTCTTAAGTGCTTACCATCTTACAAATGACAAAGCTAAGGCTCAAACTTGAGCCCACCGGTATGGAGGTAGAAAGCCAACCCAGGGCCAAGTCCCAAACTTGGCCACCAGCTATAGGCCCTCCATTCAACAAAAACAAGTTGGATGCATGGGACAGAGGTGAAGATGACACTCTGGGTCAAAAACTGGGGTTGAGAAAAACAGAAGAGGGAGGGGGCAGACATCCCAGTTTTGACTTCCAGAAATCACATGTCAGCAAGGACTGCACTGTATAGTGGTAGGAATCAGTGGGCAAGCACACACAGACACATCCAAGCCTGGCTAACAGGGACAACCATTGCGGGGTCCTGTCTGTTGCTCTGGAAGGAAGAGTGCCTGGGCCACTTGAATGAAGCCTGTCCCTCTGGCTTCAAACGGCTAAGGAATTCCCCACCTTAGGAAGGAAGTCTTCCCACTTCATTTTCCAGTGAACTATTTTCTGTCTACATTTGAGACCTACTGACCTCACCAGTCTCTCAGCCAAGGTCTCAGGGGGAAGGGAATTCAAGGCTACAGTGTTGCAAAGCTGGGCTAAGATGTCTGGGACTCCCACATGCAATGTCTGGGAAGCCTGAGTGCCTCTAAAGAACTTGAGGAGGAGAAAGAATCTGTCCCTGTGTGAACAAGCCACACCATGACAATGGGCCCTTCCACAGGGTCGGCTCCAGGCCATCTTGCTGTCCCTTCAGTGACCTCTGGCTGCGAGGGCTGAAGGCACTTCCATTAGCCTGGACTCCCCTCCAAGCTTGACGCCCAGCTTGGCCCTGCTCCCTCTCAGTCTCGGCAACAGACAGTCTTTGCACTTTGGCCAGTTTCTCCTCGGATCACGGGCTGAGCAGAGCTGCTTGTTAGGTTTGGTCCTCATCACAGTGTGGGTGTGGATTCTTCCTCTACTTTTTTTAAAATTTATTTACTTTTGGCTGCGCTGGGTCTTCATTGCTTTGCTCGGGCTTTCTCTAGTTGTGGCGAGCGGGCGTTACTCTTTGTTGCCGTACGTGGACTTCTCATAGTGATGGCTTCTCTTGTTGTGCAGCACAGGCTTCAGGCATGCAGGCTTCGTTAGTTGTGGCACACAGGCTTACCTGCTCTGCGGCCTGTGGGATATTCCTGGACCAGGGAGCGAACCCATGTCTCCTGCAATGGCAGATGGATTCTTATCCACTGTGCCACCAGGGAAGTCCATCTACTTTCCATTTTTAAAGATATTTGTTCAAGGAAGCTCATCTGAGAAATACTGTGAGAACCAGGAAAGAGCTAAAATGTCTAATAACAGGAAGTGGTAAAATTAACCATGGTACGTCTACAAAAGCAGAACAGTTTATAGCCACGGACCTGAGGGAGTCAGTTTATATTTGCTCACAAAAGGACATTTATAAAACATTATCTGTAAATGGTGGAGGGGAGCAGATTACAAAACACTAGGTATTACTGCAGGAACCCCTTTTTTTCTGAAAGTGTTTATACTTGGAAAGTCTAGAAAGACACGTATCAAGTCAATATTGGTGTTATTTCTGGCAGTTGAATGCTGGGTGATTTTTCATTATTTTCATGTCTGTGTTTATTTTGACTTTTGCACAATATAAATTTTATAATTACGATTGCCTTGCTTCAGGCCAATGAGCAAACTCCAGCAGACCCACTGGCACCCTGTCTGCACGTGAGCCAGTCCATGAACTCAGTCTCATCAGCTGGATGATTCCCACGCTTGCTGGGGGTCCTGCTTAGTGCGAGGCCTGACACCCATTCCTCATGCATGGGAAACTGCAGAAGGGCTTGGGCTCCGCTTTGCATACCGAGAGATACACCACTCTGAATGAGCTCATGGCATGGAAAATATCGGCCCCCTTGTTTTCTTTATCAAAGTCAACTTCCTAAAACAGTGGGCAGTCATTTCCAGGGAGACAGCCCCTCCTTCTGTCTTAGGATCACTTGACAGGTCTGCCCAATGTGGTGTTTCCAACAGAACCTGCTGTGTCGGGAGGTGCGAGCTGTTTTGACAACAGGGAAGACCCCAGGTGGAGTGCAGAGTACCTGAAAGATTCTGGAAGGGCACTTGCAGGAGAGAATGGAGGTATGAGTGTGAAGAAAAATCAGTCTAGGAGACTGGAGACCGTAAAGAAAGGCGTTGAGAAAGGGACAGAATGGAAATGCAGATGGAGGGGAGGGGCGTCACTGTGCTGTACGAAGAGATGAAGAGACTGGGGTGGTATGGGTGTGTGGTGGGTGCGGAAGCATGGAGAAGAAGCAAGGCTGCGCAGTGTCACTGGAGGCCCCGTGAAGATGCCCTCATGAAGGGAGCCCAGCTGTTCCCCTGGAACCGGGAGACACCCTGGCGGGTGTGCTGGCTGCGGAAGCGGACTGAGCGGGGTGGGGCCCCAGAGCCACCTGCCTCACTCACCCAAGGTGAAGCCTCTGTAGAGCTGCAGGTAGGCGGTGAAGAGGCGGGCCAGGCAGGTGAGAACCCTGCCGCTGGTCTCCCCACCGTAGATCTCGTAGCAGCAGTGGACCAGGCCGTAGGCGGAGCTTCCGTAGTGCGCCTTGTCCAGCACCCCGCACAGCAGCTCCCCTGCTCTGATGATCACCTGCGGACGGATGGCCACTGGCGCTGGGTCGGGGGAGCCCCCAGCCCCTCCTTCACTCCATGTCTTACTAACCTTATAACCCTCACCTGCCTCAAATTCTTGATGCAAAGAAGGGGATAAAGCTGGTGAGCACACAGAAAACAACAGTCAGGGCTTCCCTGGTGGCTCAGTGGTAAAGAATTCAATCCCTGATCTGAGAATATCCCACATGCCTTGGAGCAACTAAGGCTGTGAGCCACAACTACTGAGCCTGTACTCTCCCCGGGAGCCACAACTGCTGAGGCCTGTGCTGCCCAACAAGAGGAGCCACTGCAGTGAGTAGCCTCCAGGCTCCCCGCAGCTAGAGAAAAAGCCCACGTAGCAACAAAGACCCAGCACAGCCAAAAATAAAATAAATAGAATAAAAAAAGAACATTAAACAGAATTCTTTTTCAGGGACTACACCACCCCCTCCAACTATAGACAGTTCAGTGTGTTCCTACGTGCCTCACTCCCATCACCCATCCGTTCTGACTTGGGGTCACGTATCCTTGACAAAAACCTTGTGACTGAAAAGGAGTACATTTTGAGCCTAAACTTCATAACTGTGACCTTGGCCTAGGCACTTCCTTCCTGGAACCTTGGAGTAAGAAAAACATAACCTTTCTAATATCCTTTAAGGCCTGAATTTGTACTTCCCTAAAGCTTGTTTCAAGCATCTGAAGCTAATTTAAAGAAGGATTTCTAGTTTGAATTTAAATTTAAAACTAAAATTTAAACTTCTAGTTAAAGGATTTCTAATTTAAAGAAGAGTGCTGCACACATTAAGCGTATGATCTACAAAGGGAAAGAAAAGGGGTAGCTTGGGTTCTATTATGAATGGCATGTCTGTTAGACCCTGCGACAAAGCCTTTGTGAGCGGGGGCCCTGGGGATACTTCCCCACCAAGAAATCTTCAATGTGGGGTCACAGTCTCACTCTCCTGCAATAGCGCCGTGTCCCCAGGGTTTGGCTGTCCTGGAGCTGCTGCTGAGGCCTGGTTCCTAGGCATGTAGCTGGGAGGTGTGAAACCTCAGCACAGGGTGATGATAGCCAGCCACTCACAGGTCTCAGGTCTGCATTTCCAAGCTTTGCAGAGTAAAGTTTGAGGCCTTCTGCTGGAAGAGCCTTCCCAAGCTGGTTAAGAGCTTTACATAAGAGTCAAGTGCTAATGGGAGGGGATTTCCCTGGTGGTCTGGCGGCTAAGAGTCTGAGCTCCCAAGGCAGGGATCTCAGGTTCAATCCCTAGGTCAAGGAACTAGATCCCAGATGCCGCAACTAAGAGTTCACATGCTGCAACTAAAGATCCCACTTGCCACAACTAAGACCT
This sequence comes from Oryx dammah, assembly GCF_014754425.2. Lineage (NCBI taxonomy): Eukaryota > Metazoa > Chordata > Mammalia > Artiodactyla > Bovidae > Oryx > Oryx dammah. The sequence goes on along the minus strand of NW_024070209.1, from coordinate 48,035,423 downwards.
AGTACAGCCAAATAAATAAAGAAAATAGAAAATATAAATTTAAAAAGGAATGCTAGTGGTTGACTCTACATGGAGTGGTGCAACTCTTTCCTTCAAGGCATGACTCTTCTTTCTATACATGTGCCTCCACTTTTCTGTCTTGGATTTAAATCAAGCCGCCTAAACCTGGGACTGGAAGTCTCCAATGCACACAGATGGGCATCCATACCTGGGACTCGCACATGGAGTCGGGGTTAAAGCCGGGAACGAGCCGAGGAGACTCCTTCACCCAGGCCTTTCCGCCGATCTTTGCCTTTCCTGACAAGTTCAGGGGGATATGGTCCTCTGGGATTATGTTGATGAGCAATGTGGACACAACCTGGAAAGAAAAAGAAGACAAAGCTGATGGAAGGAAGAAAAGCTGAGATGTTTCCTTTTAGGTCCACTTGTCTTTCTTAATCCTGAAAGGCAGACAACTTCATTCTGATGAGCTATAGGTAAAGCAGAAAAAAAAAAGAAAACCAACCAACCAACACCACCACCAACAACAAAGGGACAGTTTCTTGTCTGTGGGACAAGCTGATCTCAGATTTTACTTTTTTGCTTATGTGATTTATGTATAATGTACAGCATGTGAGAGTTGGACCATAAAGAAGGCTGAGCACTGAAGAACTGATGCTTTCAAACTGTGGTGCTGGAGAAGACTCTTGAGAGTCCCTTGGACAGCAAGGGGATCAAACCAGTCAGTCCTAAAGGAAATCAACCCTGAATTCATTGGAAGGACTGATGCTGAAGCTCCAAAACTTTGGCCACCTGATACAAAGAGCCAACTCATTGGAAACGACCCTGATACACGGAAAGTTTGAGGTCAGGAAAAGAGGGTGACAGAGAATGAGATGGTTGGATAGCATCACTGACTCAATGGACATGAGTCTGAGCAAACTCTGGGAGATAGGGAAGGACAGGGAAGCCTGGTGTGCTGCAGTCCAGGGGTCACAAAGAGTCGGACATGACTGAGCAAATGAACAACAACAGGATTAGAAACAAACACACAGTACTAAGAACCTCACTTCTTAGAGTGCATAACCCCCTGACCTGAAAGTTAAGTTCCTGAATAGATCGAGGGAAGAAAAAGAAAATAAATTGCTGTGGGCTCACAGCAGAGAAAGATTTAAATTTGTATGTGGTTTTTAAAAAAAAAAAGAAAGAAAGGAAGACAGCAGGATTGAAGGATGCAAAGGCAGCCCTGACATGTCAGCCCCAGGACCGGGGCAAAGGTCCAGGAACACTCATCGGAAGCATCCTTCTCCCATTTTCAGACCACATCAAAGCACATGACAACTGTCTCATACAATCAGTAACATCCTCCTGCAGAATAGCATTGACTTTCTGGCACCAAGGAGGAAAGGATGTGAAGACTAAGAACTCAGAGCTTTCCCTCGAAAGAGCTTCACAGAGGAGGCCCAAGCATCTGACTGAGAAGTGAGCTGCAATGAAGCTTTGAGACTCTGGGGGTGTCCCAGTGTCCACTCCATCATACTGGTCATGAGTTGCGGGGCAAATGGGTATGCTCTCTCAGCCTTAGCATTGTGCATGTGTAGAATACAGTTACGATCCGTTCATTCATTCAGCAATTATATGTCGAGTGCTTACTATGAACCAGGTGCTGGGGGGAGTGGTGAATAAAACAGTCGCCGCCCTCAGCGGAGGCTCCAGTCCCAGGCAGATCCACACTTTGGAGGAAAATAAAGTGGGGAAGGAACAGCTAGGGTAGAGCAGGGGGAGAGAGAATACCTGGGATTTTGAATAGGATAGGCAGGGCCTTACCACAACGGAGAAGGGAGCACAGAGAAGGTCAGATCATTCATTTCTGGCAGGAGGCTTTTCATTCAAGTGTGAAGGAAAGGTATTTGGAAGATTTTGATCATAGGAGTGACGTGCTCAGATTCCACTTTTAGCAGGATCCCGTTCCACATACTGACCTGGCCAAAAAGTTCCTTCGGGTTTCCCATAACCTGTTACAGAGAAACCCGAACGAACTTTTTGGTCAATCCAACACATTCCTGGCCTGGACTTTGAGGCTAAATCAATGATGCAGAGAATAAGCCCCCAGGTGACACTGTCAAGAAGACTTGGCACTTTAGAAGCAGTCCTTAAGGCAACATGAGTGGGGAGCACACAGGACAGAGTCTCTGTGTGGGGCCCAGCACAGGGCACGGTGGTGAGGTGACAGCTTGGCCACCTGATGGGCTTCCACACAATTCACTGTTACAGAGCTGATCCCTGAAATCGATTTGACTGGAATTAATTATGGCTACTTGAAAGGCTGGGGAGTCCTTCTGCTTAAATCAGTATGGCCATCCACTCAATCTGTTGTTGCTGAGTTGCTAAGTCGTGTACCACTCTTTTACAACCCCTACAACTGGACTGTAGCCTGCCAGTGTATCTCTGTCCATGGGATTTCCTAGTCAAGAATACTGGAGTGGGTTGTTCTTTCCTTCTCCAAGGGATCTTCCTGACCTAGGGATCTAACCCGCTTCTCCTGTGTCTCCTGCACTGGCAGGCGGACTTTTTACCACCAAGCCACCTGGGAAGCTCTCATTCACTCTATGTGTGTACATGCTCAAAAAGTCATGTTCGACTCTTTGCAACCTGCCAGGCTCCTCTATCTATGGAAATTTTCCAGGCAAGAATACTGGAGCAGGCTGCCATTTCCTCCTCCAGGGAATCTTCCCAACCCAGGGATCAAACCCATATCTCTTGTGTCTCCTGCATGGGCAGGTAGATTTTTTACCACTGCACCACCTATGCAGCTATTAACAGGAGGTCAAGGGAGGCAGCTTCACAAGCAGCTCACATGGGAGCAGCTCTACCTGGGATGACCATGGGTCAATTCTGGCCAAGAGTATGCATTCCCAAGGAAGCAATAGGCTTGAGGCAGGCAGACCAGTTGGACAGGTCCTGGGGCAGCGAGGGGGTAGGTAGGCGGGGCGGGGTTGGAGGGCATTGGGAGCCATCCGCTGGCATCAACAGCTCTTTGTATGCCTGTACCAGGCCCATAAAGGATGTGTATGTACACAATGGGGTCAGGGCAGTTACGAGAGCAGCTGTCTTTTCATGCATGAGCACTAGGAGCTGGGGAACAGCTGGCAACAACACTGTTACAGAAAGCAGACAATCCTCCTTGTATCTCCAAGGAAAATGACCAGGAAGGTCTTGGCCCTCAGTCTTCACAAGGCCGGCACTGGCAGGACAGAGGGTAAGGAGGAAAGATAGCAGAATGCCTTCCTTGGGATGCTGACTATGAGCTGCACTTAAACCACAGTGCCACATGCAGACATACTGACCAATGGAACAGAAATAAGAGTCTAAAAGTAAACCCATACCTCAGTGGCTTATTGATTAACAAGAACATTCAATGGGGCAAGAATAGTTTTATTAACAAATGATGCTGAGATAACTGCATAACTACCAGCAAAAGAATAAAGGTGGACCCCTATCTCATAATACACAGAAAAATTAACTGAAAATGTATCAAAGACATAAATGTCAGGGAGAAAACCATAAAACTCTTTAGTTGGAAACACAGCTGTAAATCTGCGTGACCTTGGAATTGGCAAAAGTTTCTAAGATATAACACCAAAAGTACAAGGAACAAAAAAAAAAGTTGATAAATAGGATTTCATCAAAATTTTTAAAAATTATGTGTCAAAGGACACTGTCAAGAGAGAAAAAAAGAACCCATACAATGGGAGAAAATACCTGTGTTATCATATATGTGATACAGATCTGGTAGCCAGAATATATAAAGAAATGTTAGAATTTAACAATAAAAAGACAAACAACACAATTAAAAAGTGGGCAAAGGGCATATATAGACATATCTCCAAAGAAGATATTACAAATAGCCAGTAAGCACATGAAAAGCTGCTCAATATTATTAATCATTCAATTCAGTTCAGTCGCTTAGTCGTGTCCGACTCTTTGCAACCCCATGAATTGCAGCATACCAGGCCTGCCTGTCCATCACCAACTCCTGGAGTTTACTCAAACTCATGTCCATCGAGTCAGTGATGCCACCCAGCCATCTCATCCTCTGTCATCCCCTTCTCCTCCAGCCCCCAATCCCTCCCAGCATCAGGGTCTTTTCCAATGAGTCAACTCTTCCCATGAGGTGGCCAAAGTACTGGAGTTTCAGCTTCAGCATCAGTCCTTCCAATGAACACCCAGGACTGATCTCCTTTAGGATGGACTGGCTGGATCTCCTTGAAGTCCAAGGGACTCTCAAGCGTCTTCTCTAACACCACAGTTCAAAAGCATCAATTCTTTGGCGCTCAGCCTTCTTCACAGTCCAACCCACATCCATACACGACCACTGGAAAAACCATAGCCTCGACTAGATGGACCTCTGATGGCAAAGTAGTGTCTCTGCTTTTTAATATGCTGTCTAGGTTGGTCATAACTTTCCTTCCAAGGAGTAAGCGTCTTTTAATTCCATGGCTGCAATCACCATCTGCAGTGATTTTGGAGCCCCCCAAAATAAAGTCTGACACTGTTTCCCCATCTATTTTCCATGAAGTGATGGGACCAGATGCCATGATCTTAGTTTTCTGAATGTTGAGCTTTAAGCTAACTTTTTCACTTTCCTCTTTCACTTTTCATCAAGAGGCTTTTTAGTTCCTCTTCCCTTTCTGCCATAAGGGTGATTAAATTGCCAACATCTGCTGGATCATCGAAAAAGCAAGAGAGTTCCAGAAAAACATCTATTTCTGCTTTATTGACTATGCCAAAGCCTTTGATTGTGTGGATCACAATAAACTGTGGAAAATTCTGAAAGAGATGGGAATACCAGACCACCTGAACTGCCTCTTGAGAAACCTATATGCAGGTCAGGAAGCAACAGTTAGAACTGGACATGGAACAACAGCCTGGTTCCAAATAGGAAAAGGAGTATGTCAAGGCTGTATATTGTCACCCTGCTTATTTAACTTATATTAATCATTAGGGAAAGGCAAATGAAAACCATAATGAAAGACTACTTCACTAGATGGTTATTTTATTTTATTATTATTATTATTTTTTGGCTGTGCCACTTGCTTATAAGATCTTAGATCCCTGATCAGGGTTCAAACTCAAGCCCTGGGAGTCAAAGTGCCAAGTCCTAACCATTGCACTGCCAGAGAACTCCCCTAAGATGGTTCTTTTAAAAATAAAAGAAAAATAAATGTTGGTGAATATGGAGAAATTGGAACCCTCCTGTACTGTTGGTGGGGACGTAAAATTGTAAGCTGCCTTGGAAAACAGTTTGGTAGTTCCTCAAAAAAGTTAATTCCCATATGACCCAGTGACTTCTCTCTTAGCTATATATTCAAGAGAATTGAAAGTACGTGTTCATATAAATGAGTGCATCAGTTTCATGCACCAGTTATGCATGAATACTCACTACAGCCTTATTTGTAACAGCCAAAAAGTGGAAACAAGCCAAATTATCCATTTATCAACTGACAAGTGAATAACAGGTGGAATATCCATACAATGGAATATTATTCAGCCATGAAAAGAAATGAGGTACTGTTTATGCTACAACATGGATGAATCTTGAAACCATTATGTTAACTAAAAGAAACAAGCCATAAAAGGAAACCTATTGTATGATACCATTTATATGAAATGTCTCAAACAGGCAAATCAATAGAGACAGAAAGTGATTGCCAGGGGATGGGGGAGGGAGGAATTAGGGCTGAATGCTAATAGGAACAGAGTTTCTTTGGGGGATTATGGAAATGTTCTGGAATTAGACAGTAGAAATGGTTGCACCACAGAGAATACACTAAAAATAAGCACTGAATTATACACTTACTAAAAATGGTAAAGTTTATGGTATGAATTATATCTCAATTAAAAAAAAAACAAACAAGGGTGGCAGATAAGATTCTGGGTCTCTTCCTGTACTAATATTGTAGAAGTGTATAATTTACTTTCTGGTCATAAACTATGCTAGGAATAAAAGACCATCCACAATATTCTCAAGGAAATAAGATCCCACAAGTTGCATGGTATGGCCAAACAGGAAAATAACTGGACACTCATTAAATATTTGCCATTAGAGGGACAGTTAAATCAACTATCAGTTCAGTTCAGTCGCTTAGTCGTGTCCGACTCTTTGCAGCCCCATGAATTGCAGCACGCCAGACCTCCCTGTCCATCACCAACTCCCGGAGTTCACTCAAACTCATGACCATCTTGTCAGTGATGCCATCCAGCCATCTCATTCTCTGTCGTCCCCTTCTCCTCCCGCCCCCAATCCCTCCCAGCATCAGAGTCTTTTCCAATGAGTCAACTATAGAATATCCATATTACCGCGTACAACACAGAATGGGTTAAGAAGAATGAAGTCAATCTACATGTACAGACAGAGAATGACCCCACAATAAACCATTATCATAGCATGCCTACTCAGTCGTGTCTGACTCTTTGCAACCCCAAGGACTGTAGCCTGCCAGGCTCCTCTGTCCATGGAATTTTCCAGGCAACAATACTGGAGTGGGTTGCCATTTCTTACTCCAGGGGATCTTCCCCATCCAGGGACTGAACCCACGTCTCCTGCACTGGCAGGCAGATTCTTTGATCACTGTGACATCTGAGAAGCCCACAGATCATTAAGTGAAGCAAGTATGTCACAAAGCAATTACAAGAAACATTCTATCACCCTAGCACATGAAAAGAGTTAAATAAACTTCTTGCCATATCTGAAGTATGTTAGGGTGGTTCAAATTGCCTGAAATAATGGGATTTCTTGAAATAATGGAAATAATGGCATTCCCTTTGGAGGACCTGACAGCTCATTTAAAGTAAGCCATCTTACAGATCAGTTAAAACCGAGGTCCACATACCTACGGATAAGGAAAATGCATGTCTCGGGCAACAGAATAACATGGATAAAGAAGCAGTCTTAAATACAAACTCTAAACTGACTGTCAAATTTAGTCATGGTTCATGGTTCCCCTGAGTAGGTACATGATTTCATTTTTACTTCTTCTCTGTGAGAGTATGCACTTAGATGAACAATGGAATTGGAGAGAGAAGAAATTTTTCCTTTTTCCTTTGATATTACTATCTCTTTAAATAAAAACTTACATTACACTTCTATAGTTAATATAATAAATGAAATCAGCAAGGTTGTGGAATACAAGGACAATATACAAAATTAGTTGTATTTCTATACACTAACCATAAACAAATAGGAAATTCAATAAATAAAATCATCTATAATAGCAATACCTAGGAATTAATCTAAGGAAAGATGAACAAGACTTCTATGTCACTGAAAGAATGGAATATTCAGTACTGGAAACATGTCCGTTCTCTCTAAAGTGATCTGTAGATGCAATGTAATTTTAATAAAACTCTTGGTAGCTATTTTTTGGCAGAAATGAACAAGATGGCTTTGAAATTTATATGGAAATTCATGGGGCCAAGAATATTCAAGACAGTCTTAAAAAACAATGCTGGAGACTATACTATCAAAAATAAAAACTTATTATAAAGCTACAATAATTCAGAGTGTAGTACTGGTGCAATGGAATCAAACAACCAAAGGAACTGAAATGAATCCAGTAGACCTACATGTATGCAATGAGTTGATTTAGGACACAAGAGATACTAAAGAGCAGAGGAAAAGCAAACATCTTTTCATCAGTTACGACACATCAACGGGATAGTCCTCCAGGGAAACAATGAATCCTGACCCCTACCTCACACCAACACACCCACAAAAACCACCTCCGGGCAGAAGTAGAGCTAAATGCGAATGGCGGAACAATAAAACTGCTCAACAGCGACACAGAGACATATCTTAGTGACCTTGGGGCAGGCAAATAATTTTTATACAGGACTAGCCACAAAAGGCAAACCCTGGTGAATTATATTACATAAAATAAAGAATTTCTGATCATTAGAAAACAGCATTAAGTGAAAGGCCAAAAAGGCTGGCCATCAAGTAGAAGGTATTTGTAATACCTATAATCTGGTAATGGACCCACACAAGGATATACTTCTAAAACTCTAAGAGAATGGCACAGGATTGAAAAAAGGCAAAAGACTTGAATAGGAACTTCACAAAAAGTGAGATCCCAATGGCCATAAGGATATAAAGAAGTGCTCAAACTCATTTGTTACTGTGCGTGCTAAGTCTCTTCAGTTGGGTCTGACGCTGTGTGACCCTATGGACTGTAGCCCACCAGGCTCCTCTGTTGATGGGGTTCTCCAGGTAAGAACACTAGAATGGGTTGCCACGTCCTCCTCCAGGGGATCTTCCCAACCCAAGGATCGATCTCTTGCATTGGCAGGCAAGTACTGCTGAGAATAAGGAGCAACCATAACTCTCCTGCCCTGCTGATGGAGGTGTAAACTGATGGAGGTGTAAACTGCTACAGTCACTTTGAAAAACTGTTTACTAAACTATCTATGACAGTTGAAGGTAGATCTTATGACTCAGCAATTTGACTCCCTGGTATTTACCCATGAAAACGCATATATATGTTCAATAAGAGACATATACAAAAATGTTCATAGCAGCCCTATTTGTAACAGCCAAATGAAAATGACTGAAGACAACTCAAACATCCATTAATGGTAAAGTGAACAAGTATATAATGGTATAGTCACATAATATAAGAAAACCACTCAAGAGGCTGTATGAAATGCCCTGGAAAAACAGCCTAAGACTTAATTTTTTAGGGTAGTACAAACAAATTTCCCAAGCTAAGTTCCTTATCTCCTGATTCAAAACATGGCTTTTCTCTGTAGAATTAGACTGGGTCACTAACAAATTCTTATGCAGTTCAGTAACTGTTCCCTTCTTTCATCTACTTGTACAGAAATAACAGCCTGTACCAACCTTTCAAGAAACCTGGAAAAATCTCAAATCTGAGCCTATTTTCTAATTTTACTTGGTTATACAGTAAGCAGAGCCCAGAAATGTTAAATTATTCCTAACACAAACCAAATTATTCTATCATTTTGATCTTTTTTGTATCAAATTTTTGTTCATCTACATTTTTAACATGGTTCTATTATTATGCATAGAACTGTGTAGTCTATTTCTTCTTTCAACATTACGTTGAAAATTTTCCAGACTGTTACACAATGCTTTAAAGCCACTATTTTAAACTACACAAAGCTTCCCTGGTGGCTCAGACAGTAAAGAATCCGCCTGCATGTGGGAGACCTGTGTTCGATCCCTGCATTGGGAAGATACCCTGGAAGAGGGCATGGCAACCCACGCCAGTATTCTTGCCTGAAGAATCCCCACGGACAGAGGAACCTGGCGAGCTACAGTCCATGGGGTGGCAAAGAGTCGGACACGACCGAGTGACTAAGCACAGCACAGAACAATATCTTAATAAATAGATGTCCCACGATTTACACAGCCCCAGTGCTGAATATCTAGATTTTGCTAATATTCCACCACTATAAACCATGATGTCATGCACTGCTTTTTTCAAGTAGCTTTTATCAATAGTACATTTCAGATGTTTTCCTTTGGCTGGATTCTCAGACTGAGGTGGATGAACATATCTGTAGCTCTAGTTATGTAGTCTTTGTCCACTATTTGGTTCTATTTTGAATACACTGCTTACATTTAAACAAAATTCTAATAAATTCTGGATGGTTCAGTTCAGTTCAGTTGCTCAGTCATGTCCAACTCTTTGCGACCCCATGAACCGCAGCATGCCAGGCCTCCCTGTCCATCACCAACTCCCAGAGTTCACTCAAACCCATGTCCATTGAGTCTGTGATGCCATCCAACCATCTCATCCTCTCGTCCCCTTCTCCTCCCATCCTCAATCTTGCCCAGCATTAGGGTCTTTTCAAATGACTCAGCTCTTTGTATCAGGTGGCCAAAGTACTGCAGTTTCAGCTTCAACATCAGTCCTACCAATGAACACCCGGGACTGATCTCCTCTAGAATGGACTGGTTGGATCTCTTTGTAGTCCAAGGGACTCTCAAGAGTCTTCTCCAACACCACAGTTCAAAAGCATCAATTCTTTGGCGCTCAGTTTTCTTTAAAGTCCAACTCTCACATCCATGCATGACTACTGGAAAACCATAGCCTTGACTAGACGGACCTTTGTTGGCAAAGTAATGTCTCTGTTCTTCAATATGCTATCTAGGTTGGTCATAACTTTCCTTCCAAGGAGTAGGCGTCTTTTAATTTCATGGCTGCAATCACCATCTGCAGTGATTTTGGAGCCCAGAAAAATAAAGTCAGCCACTGTTTCCACTGTTTCCCCATCTATTTCCCATGAAGTGATGGGACTGGATGCCAAGATCTTAGTTTACTTAACAATTAAAATCCCTTTATTTCTAAGATAACTTGAGATGGCTTACAAAATAAACATACATAAAAAAGAAACAGTAAAAAATTATAAACAGGAATAATAAGTGGACAAGTAAATGTTATTGTTTAGTCACTAAGCTGTGTACAACTTTTTTGCAACCTCATGGACTGTAGCCGGCCAGGTTCCTCTGTCCATGGGATTCTCCAGGCAAGAATACTGGAGTGGGTTGCCATGCCCTCCTCCAGGGGATCTTTCCAACCCAGGGATCAAACCCACATCTCCTGCATTGGCGGGTGGATTTCTTGGCCACTGAGCCACCAGGGAAGCCTGGACAAATACATATATCCAACTAAATTAGGGGCTAGCCAACTACAGCCTATAGACCAAATGTGGCCCACCATGTGTCTTTGTAAAATAGAAGCTGAAATGAATCACAGGCAAGGCTCATTCCAAAGCCTTGTCTGTGCCTGCTTTTACATTATCATAGCAGAGCTGAGTAGCTGTGATTTACAGATCATATGCCCAACAAACCCTAAAATATTTTCTATTTGGCTTTTATAAAAAAAGCTTACCAATTCCTGAACTAGACTATCCATAATTATAGATTTTAATCTTAAACTGCAAAAATTCCCCTACTATTCTGTTAAATCAGCTTCTGTTTCTGGTCAGGATAGAGCCATGGTGACCTGATTTCACATCCACCAGAAATAACAAAAACAAAAGCAGACATGAATATGAAACAGTGGTTTCAATACAATGCACATTAGCAAATGAAGGACGTGGAACAGCAATGACACAGTAGACTTGAACCTTATTTTGCTGTTGTTCAGTCAGCCAGTCTCGTCCAACTCTTTGTGACCCCATGGCCTGCAGCATCCCAGGCTTCACTGTCCATCATTGACTCTGGGAGCTTGCTCAAACTCAGGTCCATTGAGTCAGTAATGCCATCCAACCATCTTTATCCTCTGTTGTCCCCTTCTCCTGCCTTCAGTTTTTCCCAGCATCAGGGTCTTTTCCAATCAGTCAGCTCTTCGCATCAGGTGGCCAAAGCACTGGAGCTTCAGCTTCAGCATCAGTCCTTCTAATTAATATTCAGGGTTGATTTCCTTAAGGATTGACTGGTTTGATCTCATTGCAGTCCAAGGGACTCTCAAGAGTTCTCCAATACCACAGTTCAAAAGCATCAATTCTTTGGCTCTCAGATTTCTTTATGGTCCAACTCTCACATCCATACATGACTACTGGAAAAACCATAGCTTTGACTAGACAGACCTTTGCTGGCAAAGTAATGTCTCTGTTTTTTTAATATGCTCTCTAGGTTGGTCACAGCTTTTCTTTCAAACAGCAACCATCTTTTAATTTTATGGCTGCAGTCACAACCTGTAGTGATTTTGAGCCCAAAAATATAAAGTCTCTCACTGTTTCCAATGTCTCCTCATTAGCTGCCATGAATTGATGGGATCTGATGCCATGATCTTCATTTTCTGAATGTTGAGTTTTAAGCCAGCTTTTTCACTCTCCTCTTTCATCTTCACCAAGAGGCTCTTTAGTTCCTCTTCACTTTCTGACATAAGTGTGGTGTCATCTGCATATCTGAGGTTATTGATATTTCTCCCAGCAATCTTGATTTCATCTTGTGCTTCATCCAGCCTGGTATTTTGCATGATGTACTCTGCATGTAAGTTAAGCAAGCAGGGTGACTATATACAGCCTTGACATACTCCTTTCCCAATTTGGAACCAGTCCATTGTTCCATGTCCAGTTCTAACTGTTGCTTCTTGACCTTCATACAGGTTCTCATGAGGCAGGTAAGGTGGTCTGGTATTCCCATGTCTTTTAAGAATTTTCACAGTTTTTTTGTGATTCACACAAAGGCTTTGGCACAGTGAATAAAGCAGAAGTAGATGTTTTTCTGGAACTCCCTTGTTTTTTCTATGATTCAATGGATGTTGGCAATTTGATCTCTGGTTCCTTTGCCTTTTCTAAATCTAGCTTGAACATCTGGAAGTTCACAGTTCACATACTACTGAAGCCAGGCTTTGGGAATTTTGAGCATTACTTTGCTAGCGTGTAAAATGAATGCAATTGTGCAGTAGTTTGAGCACTCTTTGGCATTGCCTTTCTTTGGGACTGGAATGAAAACTGACCTTTTCCAGTCTGTGGCCACTGCTGAGTTTTCTGTATTTGCTGGCATATTGAGTGTGGCACTTTCAGTGTCATCTTTTAGGATCTGAAATAGCTCAGCTGGAAGGCCATCACCTCCACTACCTTTGTTCATAGTGATGCTTCCTAAGGTCACTTGACTTCACACTCCAGTATGTCTGGCTCTAGGTGAATGATCACACCATCATGGTTGTCTGGATCAATAAGATCTTTTTTGTAGTTCTGTGTATTCTTGCCACCTCTTCTTAACATCTTCTGCTTTTGTTAGGACCATACCATTTCTGTCCTTAATTGTGCCCATCTTTGCAGGAAATCCCTTGGTATCTCTAATTTTCTTGAAGAGATCTCTAGTCTCTCCCATTCTATTGTTTTCTTCTATTTCTTTGTATTGTTCACTTAGGATGGCTTTCTTATCTCTCCTTGCTATTCTTTGGAACTCTGCATTCAGATGGGTATATCTTTCCTTTTCTCCTTTACCTTTTGCTTCTCTTCTTTTCTCAGCTATTAGTAAGGCGTCTTGGAGAAGGAAATGGCAATCCACTCCAGTACTCTTGCCTAGAAAATTCCATGGATGGAGGAGCCTGGTGGGCTACAGTCCATGGGGTCACGAAGAGTCGGACATGACTGAGCGACTGAACAACTTCTCTTCTTTTCTCAGCTATTAGTAAGGTGTCCTCAGACAGGCATTTTGCCTTTTTGCATTTCTTTTTCTTGGGTATGGTTTTGATCACCACCTCCTGTACAAAGTCATGAACTTCCACTGTTTTTCAGACTTGAACCTAATTGACATTTATAGAGCATCCATCACAACACAGCAGAATACTTGTGATTTTTAAGGACACACAGATCATTTCCCAATAGAGACTATCTTTGAAGTCACAAAACAAATCTCAGTAATTTGAAAAGGATTCAAATTATTCAAGGTATGTTTTCTGGCCACTGTGGAATTAAAATTGCAATCAATAGGATACATATCTGGAAAATTCTTAAATATTTGGAAACTAAATCAAAGACTTCTAAATATCTCAGGGGTCAAAAACAGAAATAAAAAAGGCATTTAGCAAGTCTTTTGAAGTGAATGAAAATGAAAATACAATATATTCAGCAGAAATTTTATATATAAAATGCCAATATTAAAACAGGAAAAAAGTCTCAAATTACTGACTTCAGTTCCAACCTTAAGTAACTAGAAAAAGAAGGGCAAATCAAACCCAAAGTAAGCAGAAGAAAGGAAATAAAAAAGATGAAAGTGAAATAAATGGAACAGAAACAAAAATAGAGAAAGTCAATAAAAGCTGGTTCTTTGAGAACAAAACTCAGAGCAAACTCATCAGGAAAAAGAGAGAAGACATAAATTATCACTATCAGGAATGAGAGAGGGGACCATCTTTAGGTTCCACAGACAGTAAAGGAACATAAAACAGTACAATGAATAATTTCATGCCTATAAATCCAACAATTTAGATGAAAAGGACAAATTCCTAGAAAAAAACAAAGCAGTAAAGCTCATCCAAGAAGAAAGAGATGAACTAAACAACAGCCCTACATGTAATTAGAGAAATAGAAATTTTAGTTAAAAATAGCCTTCCTAAAGAGAAAACATCATGAGAATCGCTGGGCTGGAGGAAGAACAAGCTGGAACCAAGACTGCTGGGAGAAATAGCAATAACCTCAGACATGCAGATGACACCACTCTTATGGCAGAAAGTGAAGAGGAACTAAAAAGCTTCTTGATGAAAGTGAAAGAGGAGAGTGAAAAAGTTGGCTTAAAGCTCAACATTCAGAAAACTAAGATTATGGCATCTGGTCCCATCACTTCATGGGAAATAGATGGGGAAACAGTGGCTATTTTTCTGGGCTCCAAAATCACTGCAGATGGTGAGTGCAGCCATGAAATTAAAAGACGCTTACTCCTTGGAAGGAAAGTTACGACCAACCTAGACAGCATATTAAAAAGCAGAGACACTACTTTGCCAACAAACGTCCATCTAGTCAAGGCTATGGTTTTTCCAGTGGTCATGTATGGATGTGAGAGTTGGACTGTGAAGAAAGCTAAGCGCTGAAGAATTGATGCTTTTGAACTGTGATGTTAGAGAAGACGCTTGAGAGTCCCTTGGACCTCGAGGAGATCCAACCAGTCCATCCTAAAGGAGATCAGTCCTGGGTGTTCACTGGAAGGACTAATGTTAAAGCTGAAACTGCAATATTTTGGCCACCTGATGCGAAGAGCTGACTCATTTGAAAAGGCCCTAATGCTGGGAAAGATTGAAGGCGGGAGGAGAAGGGGACGACAGAGGATGAGATGGTTGGATGGCATCACGGATTCAATGGACATGGGTTTGGGTGGACTCCGGGAGTTAGTGACGGACAGGGAGGCCTGGCATGCTGCGGTTCATGGGGTCGCAAAGAGTTGGACACGACTGAGCGACTGAACTGAACTGAAAGAGAAAATTTTAGGTCCAGATGACTACACTGGTGAATTCCACCAAACACTTAAGGAAAAAACAATACTATATTGTACAAACTCTTACAGAAAACTGAAAGAGTAAATACTTCCTAACTCATTCTATGAAGCCAATGTTAACCCCGATAGCAAAACCAGGTAAACTTATGACAAGAAAAGAAAACCACACATCAAAATTCCTCATGTACAATGATGCAAAAGCTTCTGAACAAAAATTTAGCAAATACTATCTCATAACCAAGTAAGGTTTATCCCAGAAATACAAGTTGGCTTAATAAGAAAACCAGTCAAGTACCAGGACCATGGATTTAAAGAACTGCAGGGAGGGGTGAGACCTTATAGCTCATCAACCTGAACACTTCTGCTTTGTAAATAATGAAATAATGAATAATGAGGCCTCCTGAACCAAGATCACATAACTGATTAAGTATAATGTGATGCTCTGGGTGTCAGAAAGTCCTGAGTTTGAATCTCAACTCTACCTCCTATGGACTTGGAGAAGTAACAACTTCTCCAAACCTCATTATCCTCATCTGGTAATAATGGTGATAAATGATGATAAATGGTGATAATGATAGTGTCTGTATCAGAGGTTGGTTGTGAGGGTTAAGTAATCTAACATATTTGAAGCACTCCCAACAAACGTAACTACTGCTACCAACAGCACCACTGCCTATTACCACCATATCTAGACGATGAGGTCAGTGTTAAGTTAGAAGTTTCAGTTAGAAGCAAAGGACAGAAAATATGCAGTTGTAGACACTCCTTTGAAACCATCCACACCCAAAAACTCCATCAAAGAGATATTGTTTGATTTGTCATTTCTGTTTCTGGCCTGGACTCTCCTGGGAACAAAACCTTTTTACTGAGTGGCCGGATTCCTTTTTTTTTTTAAAATAAATATCCACCATTTGTTTCCCCCTAATTACCTGCTTTCCTGTCCACAGAGGAAAGGGCTTCAGGATGGCAGGAGGAAGGAGCTTCACACGCCCCACTTTGTCTGTGAGTCCTCGGTACACCAGCTCCATATACTGCTCCCGGCTGAAAAAGCAGCCTCGAATGGTCATGTTTGCCCCTGAAACCATGTGATCTTGGATCAGCCCCGCCAATGGCTGGCCATCCTACAAATCAAAACAGGTAAGAGTAGGACAAATTAAAAAAAAACAACAGAAGCCACATTCTAATTCCTAATCTTGTGCTTCGGAGCTACCCACTAGCAACAGCCCTCCTTACACCCCCATGTTGTCCAGTCATGGCCGCACCTAGCCAGTGCTTGGGCCTCCCATCTTGAGAGCAAACTGCCTCCCAGAGCACGAGACCAGGGCTTCCTGACCTGCTCCCACCTTTGCCTTTGCCCACTGTTCAATATCAAAAGTGCTTCAAACTCATGCAGGCCCCCTGGCCTTCTCTCCCTAATCCCATCTGCTTCTCGTTAACTTCGGCATATTTCTGGCATTTACGCATAAATTTGGTCTGGCTGCTGTTGGCTGTGTTCTTGTTTTTATATTTTGGTTTTATGCTTTGCTGTTTTTCACACATTTCTGGCCTGGTTCTCCTCTAAATCAGTCACCCATTCAACAAATATTTATGGAGAGCCTACTGTGATGCCGAGGCACTGGGTGAGACCAACCTTCAATCTATTTTAGTGGCTGAAACACACAGATCCCTCAAAATGAGAAAGAGCTAGACGGTAAACAAATGACTGGAGAGATACATTATTACAAAGAATTTTAAATGCCTGTGGAGGAAAAGAATGGGGTGGGTCATCACACAGACTCGGGATAGGAGGGGATGGGCAGGAATGGTCTCTCTGGGGGCATCGACAGTACTGCAGTTTGGCCTGTGGAGTGACTTGGACTCAGCCAACGCGGGGGGGGGGGGGGCCCCCCCGTGGGGGAGAGGTTCCTTGAGAGAGTCATGGGTGGAGAGGGGGCTTTGATGTACGTGACTGTAGAAGGCAAGAATGCCTGATGTCTGTGTGTCTTCATGATCTTGCATGTAGTCATGGTAGGCTGTTATCCACCAGATGCCAAAACATGGGCTTTTAGAGAGTTCCCTGGTGGTCCAGTGGCTAGGACTTGGCCCTTCCATTGCCATGGTCCCAAGTTCAGTCCCTTGTCAGAGAACTAAGACCCCACAAGAATTGTAATAGGGCCAAAAAACCCCCAAAAAACCCCAAGCCAAGGGCTTTTATAACAGCCCCAGTTTGGATGGATACATTCGTTTTTTCTGATCCCCAGTCTCCCGAACCCTATCTGCCAGGTCTGCAGTCACGGCAACATAAAGCACACTAAGGTAAAAATAGACGTGCCCACTGATATTTATTACGAAGGCGTTTTTGCTAACTTTTCCCTGTTTATAGGAACTAGAGAAAAATCTTGGATCTAAAGATTGTTATCATTTGCTTATTTGTTAAATACTGTCCAATATTATGGCTGTACTGCATAACTAAGGAACTCTCAAGTGCAGCCATGGAGAAGTGCCAGGAATTTAGCCACACGCACTAATTCAAAGGCTAGAAAGGATGCTTGTCAAACAGTCTAAATACCATGGCAATGGGCTTTATGTAAATTCAGAGATAATTATTACCAAGGAGCCAGATAGGTGTTGCAGATGGAAGGCGAGATCAGATGGGGCACGGAGCCCTTGAGTTATGAACACGGACAAAAAATTATACTCTGCAACTTGTTCCAAAGACAAGGTCTCATTTTGCTTAGGGGAAAAACTGAAAACAGTATTAAGCATTTGACTCATCCCACAGCCCTTTGGGGGCTTCCCTGGTGACTCAGTGGTTAAAGAATCTGCCTGCAATGCAGGAGACATGCATTGATCCCTGGGTCGGGAAGATCCTTAGACAAGGAGATTGCAACCCACTCCAGTATTCTTAACCTGGAAAATCCTATGGACAGAGGAGACTAGCAGGCTATAGCCCATGAGGTCCCAAAGAGTCAGAAATGACTGAGCTACTAAACAACAACAGTCTTTTGGGGCAGATATAGATTTTGCCTTTTTTTTCCTTTAAAGAACATAATTACAAGTTACAGGATCTAGTCAGTGCCTTCTCTTTCCATCTAGAGTTTTCCAAGACTAGAAAATTACCTTAATGGCTAAACTGCTTTCAATGCAACAAGCATGAATTCTAGGGAGGAGTGCTGATTAAAGCAATATACTAAGGGTCTACTTATAAAGCTGAATTTTCTAAATCTGCTTAGGATCAGAAAGACTATTTCTGGATCAAAAACCCACATAATTGTCAGCTATCCTATTCCACTTAACATCACAGCAAAACGACATTACAATCGATGTCTTTGGTCAGGATTCTTAAGAGAATTAGGGTATTCTGTGCCTTGAATTTTCTAGCTGAGTAAGTCAAAGTCAGGAAAGTATGTCTCAAGCCTTATTAAAAAAACTTTCCATGAAGCAGTGGCCCTTAATAGATAAAACAAACAGAAGGGAAGAAAGAAAGAATCCACAAAGACACATGTAAATGAAAAAGTGTAACTGTTTTCTTGGAAAGGCAACAGCTCAAGTTCCCTTCATCTATTTTAAGATGACAACAAGCAACTCTATTAAATACATAAAACTAACAATAAAATGTACTTAAATTGGGTACTATGGTTAGTCAAGGAAAAGAAACCTGAAAAATAGGGAAGAATTGGGACAATGAACAAACAGAAAAGAAAACAATAGGGAAATAAAGATGCATCAAGAAAAATTAACAAAAAACGGCTTTCCTGGATTAAGAAAACTGACTCTTGCCATCTCAGGACTTTGCCATCGAAGTACACGTTTCATTTTTATGCGTGTATGTGTGTGTGTGTTAAGTCACTTCAGTCGTGTCCAACTCTGTGATCCTAGGGACTGTAGCCCACTAGGCTTCTCTGTCCATGGGATTTCCGAGGCAAGAATACTGGTGTGGGTTGCCATGCCCTCCTTGAGGGGATCTTCCCTACAGAGGGATCAACTGCACATCTTTTACGTCTCCTGCATTGGCAGGCGGGTTCTTTACCACCAGCACCACCTGGAAAGCCTTTCATTTTTATAACTATCACCAAAAATAGGATTTCTCCTCTTGGCACTTACACTAAGGGCTACACAAAATTTATCAAGAATCAAAAGCTCTTTACCGCTGACAAAAGAAGTTGTCTGAAAGTAAAGTGAATTCTCAGGTCATCTCCTAGAATTGTCTTGTTTTTGTTTTTTACTTTTTTTTTTCCTTCTGATTTTTCTTTTTTTTTTTAGCTGCACAGGTAGCATGTGGGATCTTAGTTCCCAGACCAGGGATAAAACCCTTGCCCCCTGCAGGGGAAGTTCAGTCTTAATCACTGGAACACCAGAAGAAATTAATTTATTGATGAGACTTTATTTTTGTTCTATCTCTGACCCAAACTCACAGGCGAGTGAGCATGTGATGAGGCACATCTGGAATTAAATAGGCCAGCCCTTTGCAGGACATGGTGTATGCAATGAAGTCCCCTATTCCATCTTATTCAGTGAAAATCAAGTCTACATTGGTCTAGTGAATACTCAAGTTCACTGGCCTAAGCACTTCAGAGCACCCCAGCTCTTCATGAGGCTAATGTCCAGAGGTCACTCTGCCAGCAAGAAAAATGAACCATCTGCTGTTTACTGGTAGTGTCCACCATGGTGAAATGTGACATTCTCTCTAGCAGGCTAGACAACGAACACAGTCCTATTAGCCACTTCTTTCCACAGACCCTCCCCCAGGCCCAGCCTCGCCTGTCAAGGGGGACTAACAACACAGGAGGATGAGCACACAGGCTTGGCGGGGTCAAAGGTGCTGGGTTCAAGTCCCAGCTTCTTCACTGGCTGACAAGTCACTCACCTGTGTTTCCTCACCTGAAAACTATACCTGCCACCTAAGGCTGTGGTGAGGACTAAGCCAGAATGGTGCAGACTGCTCAGAGTGGTGCCTGAGGCACACAGAGTGCTCAGGACAAAGTGGCTTTTACTGCCACCACCATCACAGCTACAACTGACATAATTTACATGAAAACACAAAAGGCCAATTTTCAAATTAGTCAATTTTCTTATAATTATTTCTTCTAAACTATTAATTTAAAATTTTTTTAATTTTTTTTTTTTTGGCTGCACCACAAGGCATGCAGGATCTTAGTTCCCCAATCAGAGATCAAACCCATATACCTCCTGCAGTAGAAGATCGAAGTCTTAACCACTGGACCATCAGGGAAACCCGTTAGTAAAAATTAATCAAACTATTTCTTCTAATTTCTTGGGGACCTGAGTGGGCCCTTAACCCCTCCTGCTCACGGTCAGCCCCTTCATTAATCAATAGCCAGCCAAGGTGGGCAGAGAAGGGAAAGAAAGTTATAATCAACTAATTGGATCTACAGGAAGCCGCACTGGTGTGTCTGGTAGGAAAAGAGGCTGGAATGCTGGGATACTGGTCACCTGCCTGGTTCTCCAGGTGGGATAAGGGAAGAGAAATTCCCAGGAGGAGAGGTCACTAACTGATGGCGGACAATCTCTAAGCAGCCTCTATGCTTCCTGGGTGCAGACGCCTCTGTCTCTTCTGTGGAAGGGTGGCAGGGCCCACGCCAGGGGGAAGAAGAAAAGCCACAAAGATCTGGGAGCTCCTGGCCCCTCCTCCCTACCCCCTTCCACTCCAGCTCTGTGTCCTTGGACATGTTACACCATTTCTTCACATGTGATTGTGGCTGTTAATAGCACCTACTCCAAGGACTGTGGGGAGGAGAAAAGGAGAGGCCTCCAAGGTGCTACGTATGGTGTCTGGCCTTGAAAAAGTGCTTGGAAAATGGCAGCCATGGTTCTTTATTGTTTTATTACTACTCCACATTACAACCCAAATGAATGGTGTGTAATTTGTGAATCGCCGTGACACAAACGGTTTATAAAAGAAGGGATTCACAGCAGAGATTCCTCATGGGCTGCAGGGAATTTCATCTGGACCCTCAGGATTACGTTAGTCACTCAGTTGTATCTGACTCTTTGTGACCCCATGGACTATAGCCCGCCAGGATCTTCTGTTCATGACTTTTCCAGGCAAGAATACTAGACTGAGTTACCACTTCCTTCTCCGGGGAATCTTCCTGACCCAGGGATCAAACTCTGGGGGTTAAGTTGTCTCTTAAAACCCTCCTTACCTTAAAGGATCAAAGTCATCTGTGGACAGTGGGGATCCTCATAGATGGGGTGCTAAGGCTTGCCACAGGCTGATATATTGTAGAATCCTAACAGGCTGGAAGACAAGACCTAAGATGCAGGTACTGAACTCAGCTTCCTGGGATGATTGTTACAACTTCTCTCCTGACATCTTAAGAGGGAGCAAGAGAGAAACCTCCTATCTCTAAGCAACTAGGGGGCTGAAGACCCCACCCGGAAGAATCCAAGACCCTCTGCTCCATATGCCCCTGCTTAACAGACCCTGCTGACTCCAGGAGCTGCCTGGGGCCCGGACCTGAACTGCCAATTTGGAAGCTGGTGATGATCATGGAATGGCCTCAAGGTCAGACCTACCTTGGGAACAAGGTACTGCTGATCGGTGCAGGCCAGGACGTAGGCCTCGGCCCGGCCCAGTTCACTCTGGGGGAAGTGGGCGTTCATCTCATCTCCATCGAAGTCGGCGTTGTAGGCCTTGCAGTTGGCGTAGTGGAGCCGCAGGACTTTCTCTTCAGGGAGGACGCGGGCGCGATGTGCCTGGATGGAGGGCCTGTGCAGGGTGGGCTGCCGGTTCAGGAGGAGAATGTCCCCGTTCTTCACATGCCGGCACACCTGTGGGCAGAGCAGAGGACGGGCTGAGCAGTGGCTACTCTGGCATCACTGCTACAATGCCAAGGGCTCACCTCGCCCTGGGCTGAGTGTGCCTTCTGTCTCATGTTTTACTCAATAAAAGGGGAACTTTCAGTCCAGTCTGAAACCCTAGAAATCTATGAGAAATAACTACTAAGCCCTAAGGGTCTCAGTGTGTGTGCGTGCTCAGTTACTAAGTCATGTCCGACCCTTTTGTGACCCCATAGACAAACCCGCCAGGCTCCTCTGTCCATTGGATTTTCTAGGCAAGAATACTGGAGTGGGTTGCATTTCCTTCTCGAGGGGATCTTCCCAGGGACCAAACCCAGGTCTCTTGGCAATGGCCGGCAGATTCTTTACTACTGAGCCATCCGGGAATCCCAAAATGCCACTTCGCAGAGGAAACAGGCCCCTACTACCGAATCCAAATTCAAGAACCACGCATGGTTAGGGTTCGAACTGGCGTGGTCAGGGTTCTTTAGTTTACGAGACAGACGCCTTAAGGTTTTCTGAGAAATAGCTGCTAACCTAGCAGAGTCCTGTCCTAGCTCTGGGCTCAGACTACTGCTGTTGTTTAGGTGCTAAGCCATGTTCAATTCTTCGTGACCCCATGGACGATAGCCCGCCTGTCTCCTCTGTCCACAGAATTCTCTAGGCAAGAATATTGGAGTGGGTTGCCATTTCCTCCTCCAGGGGAAGGATAGATCAATGATGCCACAGGCCCCTGTCCAGTAATGTCTGTCTTCTTCAGACATGCATAACCTTTCTGGAGTTTGAATTCCCCTGAGAATTAACCTGAAAAAAGAAACGGACACATCCTAAGACAGCAGGTCTACACATAACCATAAAACTCCTGGGCTTGAAAGGATTTGGCAGACCTCTAGAATCCCCACTGTAGCCACATCTGAGTATGTTAGTCCAAATGTGAATTCCACGTTTCAAAAATACTTGCCCAACCTCATCCTTTAGAGCCAGGAGTGAAATTCAGTGTTCTTGATTCCCAGTTCAATGCTCCCAGAAAATATTTTATGGCACTTAAAAATTAATAACAAGTTTAAATTGCCATGGTCTTTTGGGAAAGCAATTTCACAGCAGATTTTACAACATTAAAAACTCATTTCCCTTGGCCTTTCTGAATGAAAAAAGTGCCAATGCAAGGTTCTATGAATGATGTTTATGCACCTGTGTTAACAGTGGCAAAAACTAGGAAAAACCTGGCTGCCCCAAAGAAGGGGCATCAGTGGATAAATCATGGTATGTGTTATGGAATATCATGTAATGATGAAAAAGGATTTGGTGAGGGGGCGCCCAGGCCATGGTGCATGCAGGATCTTAGTTCCCCAACCAGGGATTGAACCCAGGTCCCCAAAAGCAGAAGCTAAGTCAACAGGGGCTGCCAGGGATCCTTTAAAAAGGATGATTTAAATGTATAACAGTCTTGAAAAAATGACAATAATGTATTTCAGTAAAAGAAAAACCATCCAGGTTTATTAGTGTCAGTCGCTCAGTCATTTCTAACTCTTTGTGACCCATGGACAGTAGCACACAGGCTTCTCTGTTCATGGAATTCTCCAGGCAAGAATACTGGAGTGGGCAGCCATTCCCTTCTCCAGGATCTTCCTAGCCTAGGGATCAAACCCAGGTATCCTGCATTGCAGGCAGATTTTTTTTATCGTCTGAGCCACCAGAGAAGGCCATCTAAGGTGACAGGATGAGGTGATTTTAAACCCAATCCAACTCTACGTGTTTACACACACGAGGACACAGGTATTTAGATCCTTACTGAGCTGCTCTGTGGTATCCTCAGGGCAGGGGGACATGGAAGAAGAGAAAGACCACCAACTCGACCTTTACACGTCTTAGTGTTATTCATGTTACAACGAGCGTGTGCCACTTTTAGAAAAATTTTTAAAAGATCTTCAACTATTCTTAAAGAAAGCATGAAAAACTGCACAGGTGATATGCTTACTGTTGGGGGGAAATATAGAACATATAGAAGAGAATGAAGACCACAAGTAATTTTACTCTTCAGAGATAACCACTGTTCACACTTTCTGCTCTTTACCAATATCAATATGCCACTGGTCATGTCCTCCTGACAGGACACCTCCTCCCACAAAGCTGATTTTAGAGGCCTTTCATCTCTGTTGTTCAGTTGCTAAGTTGTGTGCAATCCTTTTGAGACCCCATGGACTGCAGCACGCCAGCCTTCCCTGCCCTTCACCACCTCCCAGAGTTTGCTCAAACTCATGTCCATTGAGTCGGTGATGCTATCCAATCATCTCACCCTCTGTCATCCCCTTCTTCTCCTGCCCTCAATTTTTCCCAGCATCAGGGTCTTTTCCAATGAGTTGGCTCTTCGTATCAGGTGGCCAAAGTATTGGAACTTCAGCATAATTAACTACTGGGCTTCCTAAATGATGTACAGAGATGCTATTTTAAAAAACAAATGCAAGGGAATTCCCTGGGGTCCAGTGGTTAAATATCTGTGCTCTCACCGCCAAGTGCCTGTGTTCAATCCCTGGTTGGGGAACTAAGATCCCACAAACCACTCAGTGTGGCCAAAAATATAAAACAAACAAAAAACCAACAAATGCATGAGGCAACTGCTACCCCAATCATTCCGCATGCTGCCCTCAACAGCCCAGAGGAATTATGGAGACTTAGTGAGTGCTCCTCCCACCCCAAGTCGTCCCTAAATTACTCAGCAGGTAATAGGTTGGAGAAAACAAATTACTCAGAGTCTATTTCTTCTCATGTCATCCACATTATGAAGCTGGATCAGAGAGCTGGTTACAGAGAGAGGCCAAAGGTTAACAAGAGATGCACCCACCGGCCTCCCCTCATTCCTGCTCAGCTGGGCTGAAAGTTTCCTCCAACTCAGGAAAGCAGGGAGCAAACCCCTCAAATTCTAAAAGGCAGTCCTAAAAGCAGCGAGCAGGAACTCGGTCTTTCGGCTCCCCGAGGAATCCAAACCCATCCTTCTCCTGCCCCGACATCCGTGTTTCCAAGGAGACCTGGATTCTGAGGATTCCCATGAGTGTCTGCCCAGGGCATGTCATGGAGCCTGAGCTGACTTTGAAGGTCTATTTCTTTAGCTTCTCAAGGGAGGAACTGCCCAGACCTGTGGCTCAGGCCCCAAAGCCCAGGCTGGGCCTCGGAACGGAGTCTCACAAATTCGAGACATCCTCCGGCATAAGCAAACCCCACAGCTGGGAAGGCTCGCAGGCCCATCTGGCAGGCTCCAGCCAATCCAAACAGAAGCCCTGGAGCACAGAGTGCTCCCCTTGCCAATCCAAACCAGAGGGCCTTCCTTTCTCTTGTCTCTAAATAAATACCATAGTGAAAATTAGCGTGCTCCAGTGCCCGGGTCAGAGTTCTCAGAAGCAGACCCAGAGCCAAAGAGCTGCTCTCAGGGCTGACTGCTGGGCCAGGAAATGAGGCTTGGCCAACTCGGCCACTTCCTCCTCCATTTACAGGGGCCAGGGGAAGGGGCAGAGACTTCACTCCTCCCCGCTCTCATCGAACCTGTGGTCTGTCCTGACCTGGGTCTCTCCCTCCCAGTCACGTAACCCAGCCCTTTGGCCTAGTTCTTATCTATATGGAAGGTGTTCAGCAAGAAAACTACTTTACAAACTACAAGTAGGCTGTGAATGCACACATACTCGACTATGTGCATAAACATGACATATAACATCACTGAGGTTTTGGAAACTAAAAAGAATCATTCTTAGTCCCCAGGTCCTGATATGTGCATGCATGCTCAGTCACTACTGTCCTGTCTGACTCTTTGTGACCCCAGGGACTGTAGCCCACCAGGCTCCTCTGTTCATGGGATTCTCAAGAATACTGGAGTGGATTGCCATGCCCTCCCTCTGGGGGATCTTTCTGCTCCAGGAACCGAACCCGCATCTCTTACATTTCCTGCATTGGCAGGCGCGATCCTTACCACTAGCGCCACCTGGGAAGCCCAAGATCCTGATATAAGGAACACTTCTGTTTCAAAAGGTCCCTTCCTGTCTTTGCCCTGGGAGGGCCACATCCTCAGCTCGGTCCATGGAGCCTCCTGCACCTCAACGTGGACCCATCCAGTCCACAGGGTGCTAGGGAGAGTGGAGGGTCTAACACCCTGCCCTTGTCCTCAGGGGTTTAGGACTTGAAGTGGAATAGGTGGGGGCCCGTGGAGTGACCCCACAAGGCAACGAGGGTGGGAGGTGAGGTGGGACACACAGGGAGGGGGATCCCACGCAAGTGTGAAAGTGGCAAACTGCATACCACCTGTTTTTATAACTAGAGTTTTTTGGGAACACAGCCCAATCCAATGGCTTTGTACTGCCCTGGTGGCTTCCACAGTTCATGCTACAAAAGTGGGGCTGAGTTGCTGCAACACAGACCACGTGGCTGACAAAGCCTAAGATGTTTACTCTCAGGTTCCCAGGTGGCTCAGTAGTAAAGAACCCGCCTGCCAATGCAGGAGACGTGGGTTCAGTCCCTGGATTGGGAAGATCCCCTGGAAGAGGGCATCGCAACTCACTCCAGTATTCTTCCCTACAAAATTTCATGAACAGGGAGAGGAGCCTGGCAGCTACAGTCCAGGGGGTCGCAAAGAGTTAGACACAAATGGGCGACTGAGCACACACATGCACCTTGGCTGAAAACGTGTGCAGGCTCCTCCCCTGGAGGAATGAGGGCCTTGCTGAGGTACAGAGCGGTGATGGCTGGGGAGTCTGGGGAGGACAAAGTGTTCCCAGCACGTACGGGAAGTTCAAGGACTGAAGGGGAAGTCTGGACGAGATGCTGGGGCTAGGGGAGAAAGCAGAGATAGTATGCTGATGTGAAGTTCAGCCGGGAGACAGATAAGGCCAACCTCCCTTATTTCCCTGCAGCTCAGAACTTATCTGCATCCCCTCTCGTAAGCTGCCCAGCGAGGCCAACCTGCCCTCTCTGAAGCCAACTTCCAACCCCACAGATGTAAAGGGCCACATGAAGGAAGTGTCCCTGTGTATCTGCCTCATCATCACATCCCAATAACATCAGGAACCCCACCTTCCTTCTACTTTTGCTCTAGTTGGAGATGACAAAGGTTCTGGGGCCCAGCTCCTCCCACTTTGTTCAAATGACTCTCCTGGGTCACAGGTGGTCTCCGTCTGGGCAAATCTGATTGTATCTTCCTTTCTCCGTCTCCTTAAACTTCATATTTAATCTCACAAACACCTCCTATGTGCCTCGGGAAGATACCAAGGTACTTTGGGGCTGGTCTTGACTAGAGGTGGGGGACGGATGCTGGCATTGAGAGCAAGCCTGGCTGGCCACCCTCCCTCAGCGTCCTCCCCTCCTGCTTCATACTCCCATGGGTCCCCCCACTTTCTGTCTGTGCCACTTTGTGCTCAGAGAGCTTAACTCTCTGACAATTTCATTTTCTTTTTTTTGGCCACACATGTGACTTGTCAGATCTTAAGTTTCCCAACCAGGGATCAAACCTGTGCCCTCTGCAGCGGAACCGTGGAGTCTCAACCACTGGACCACCAAGGAAGTCCTGATAATTTCATTTCTTAACCCTAACTGAGGTCCCACACTTCTACCTTTTACGTGAGATAGGCCCTTAGGTTCTCCACCATCACCTCAGTTCAGAGGGGCCCAGACGCACCTCCTTCCAGAGCATTCCATTTCCTGCACTGGAAACCATGGCTTCCTTCTCCTCTTCTCTCTTCTACAGCCCTGACACCCAGCCTACCCTCAACCCCATCCTCTCCCTAGGAAACATACCCTCCTTTCACCCTGGGGTCCCCCGCAGTCCCCAGGGTGGTCCTCAATCATCTTCTGACAACTCCAAACACGCCCTGCATGCCCACCCCACCTCCTTTCTTCTCCAGCATCATGTGGGTTCAGTCACCACCCTCCGTCACTGTCCCCTTATGTCTGCCACACCACTCAACAGTGGTGACACACTTATGGACTCATTCCCTGGGGGTGCCCCCACCAGGCTGTCCACCCTAGGCCAATAAGAGCTTGTCCATGGTGCCTGGCAAAGTGTAAAACAGAGCTTGCAGTGGGCCCTGCCACCACCTGACCCCACTCTGCTCTCCTCTCTCAATTCTTCTCTCAAAGTGTCCTATTGTCTCACGTGCTTGACTTAGTAACATGAAAGTTATCTTGTAGTTGTCTTGTTTCACCATAAGTTAAGAAAAATACACCTTTATTTCTCTTGCATCTTTCACATAGCTCCAAGCAAAACATGGGGCTCTTAAGAATGGCAGAATAGGGGCTTCCCTGGTGGCTCAGTGGTAAAGAATCCACCTGTCAAGCAGGAGATGAGGGTTCAATCCCTGTCCAGAAGATTCCACATGCCACAGAGCAACTAAGTCTACAGGCCACAACTACTGAGCCTGTGCTCTAGAGCCGGTGCTCTGCAACAAGAGAAGCCACCGCAATAAGAAGCTGTGTACCACAACTAGAGAGCAGCCCACACTTGCCGCAACTAGAGGAAAGCCCAAGTAGCAACAGAGACCCAACATACTCAAAACCAAATAAAATTATTAAAAGAATAAAATGAAAATGGCAGGATAAGTCTGTGAACCTGAACACAAACGTCACTTAACACATAAGAAAAGAACAAACAGGTGGGTGGATCTGTCTGCTCCTGGCTGCCAAAACAGAAGATGCAAGGCCTGCTAACTACTGGACCTTCAGACAATGGTGAGATGGGGAGAAAGCAAGAGGACAGGCCTCGGTGAAGAGCAGTGGGGACCAGTGCTCACTGAGACGAGGCTTCCTCTCCTTCTCTGTCCTCCAACCAAAGCTCCTTCAAGCTTCAACAGTCCTCTGCAGGGCTTGAACCCACCAAAAAGAAAACCTAGTGGGTCTAGACATGTCAGAGGGCAAGGGGAAGCCCAACAAACATGTAGATGGGTGAGGACGATGCACTCCATCACCCTGACTTGGGCAGTCACCATAAATTAACCCCAAATCCGTTTCACGCCAACAACTTCTGCCACTCTTGCCTGGTTGGGGGTTGTTTGCTATACCCCTCCCAGCTGGAATGGTTGTTACCTGACACAGACACAAGTGATATCATCCACTCATCTTACGCCCTCAGCAGACATTGCTGATCGATCCTGTACTCTTTCCGTGGGAGCCCAGAGAAAGCCTGGAGATCCCTTAACACAGTGCTACAGGTGAGAACTAGCAACCTCCAGAAAGTGAAGCATCAGCTGAAACCAGTCAGTTTTCACAGACACAGAATGTTTCCTTCCTAGGGCAGCTCTCATACTTCTGCATGCAGAGGAACCCTCCACAGACCTTATTAACACACAGAGGCCTGGGTCATTTCCAGAGAGTCTAATTCAGGGCGGGGAAGGGGTAAAAAGGAAGACAAAGGTGCATTTCCCATTTTTCCAGGAATGCTGCTGCCAAGGACGACCTTTGAGCAGCCCTGTTTAAGGGCAGCAGATCACAGTGGAGTTATAATGAAAGGGCATTTCTCCAAATCCTAGTATGTAACCGGAATTGTGCTGCCTGCATGGGATGATCAAATGAAGTTTTATTCATGGTGCTGAGGCCCTAGGGAACACCCGCAGGTGGGGTCAGCCCCCTGTGGGGTTGGGGGAGCAGGAACAGTTCTCACAGCCCTCCTGCACTGGCACCACAGCTGAAGTCACGGGGGAGCCCAAAAGGAGCAGCCTAACCCCTGACCAAATATGCCCGTTACTCACAATTTTTGTCCCCTGGGGCTTAGGGGCCCCCGTAGCTGGTGTCAGGAGCTGTTTGGCCACGGCCTCCCGCTGCGTGAGGTCTGAGGCGCTCAGGGCTGTGCGACTGCCATCCTCGTTGATGACCATAGAGGCTCCGGGGTGCACGTTGGGGCCGTTGATGACAGCCTGCCTTAGTTCCTGAACGTTCCAGGGGGTGACTGGTTGAGGGTAAGTCAGCTTTGTGGCAAACACCTGGAAACAAGGAGGGGATATGAAAATTCAGGGTGGGCAGAGAAAGGTCAGAGGGACCCCTGTGTGACTCAACAGGCTGTGTGACTTTTCCCCTAAGATGCAGACGTGCTCCCTGAGCCAAGAAGGTCCTTCAGCCAAAAAAGCAACATCTCCCTGTCTTTTCCACAATCATTTTTCCAGACTTGCTTCCTCCAAGGAAGAGAGCAGGTCTCCTTTTCTAGCAGAGTAATCTGCCCCAAAAAAGTTATCTGAGGATAGTAATTTATGCAGCAGAATTTTTTTTAACCTATTTTATCATTTCCTAGTCTGCCAATAAATTCGAGGTCCCAAATGATGGAATATAGGCTGGAACATGAGCTTTAGACAATTGGTGAATACCTGCTCTCAAGTATCACCCTCCTCCACCTATAATTCCCCTCCCCTCACCCCCCAGCAGTCATCACTAATTGATGGTGGCCTGAGCCCAGACATGGCATCTTAATCTCTTTATTTGGCCTGAGATAAACCTGATTCAGTCCCCCGATTCATGAGAAAATGGCAGTGATCCATTTGACACGCCAGGCCTGCACCACACTCCAAGAAAAACGAGTGCCCTGGTTAAGTGAGTTCTGGGCTACTGAATATTAAAACCCTTTGGTGCTTCAAAAGGCATATACCTATGTTAGAGACTCTTGAGAAGTCCCATGGAAAGGAACTCGCTGAACACTGGCCAGCCTGTGTGAATGGCACCCCCACCTCAACCCCTGCCACCCTGCCTGGTGCTCCGCTCACCCCCCCCGGCCCTCTCCACCTCTGCAGACGCACTGACCACTACCTGACAGGGTATTTATGTACGGACTGTGCCCAACTTAGGATTTTTCGGACTTTGTAACAGTGTGAAAGTAACATGTATTTGGTAGAAATCATACTCCCCATTTCGAATTCTGGTCTTTCTCTGGGCTTGTGAAACATGGTGTAATATTCTTGTGAAGGTGCACAGGGGCAGTAAGCCTCAGCTGCTGGCTGTCAGCCCTGGGATCATAAATATCCCATACACTTAGAGCCATCCTGTTGTTCATTTTCAGGACAGTGTTCAATAACTTCTATGAGACATTCAACACTATTACAAAATAAGCTTTGCACTGGATGATTTTGCCCAATGGTAGGTTAACATAAGCGTTCTGAGCAGGTTTAAGGTGGGTTAGACTAAGCTATGCTGTTCAGTAGGTTAGGTCCATTAAATGCACTTTTGACATATGGCATTTTCAACTTACCACCACATCATCATAAGTCGAGGAATATCTTTACTTGTGTTATCTGTTTATGTGTCTCCACCACTGGAATATAAGCTTCACAAGGACACACTAGTCTTGTCTGGTTCATGACTGGGTCTCTAGCTTATCCCCCAACCTTCACCTCCTCTGCTTCTCTAACACCTGTCCACAGTGCTCAATGGGAAAGGTGTGCACAAGAGATCAAGAGGCAGTTTCACACGCTCTGCTCCTGAAAACCATCCTGTGAGCAACAGGCCACCGTGGCCCTAGGCTTAGGGCAGGCCTGGAGGTGGGCAGAGGGGGAACTTCAGAGTCCCTCCAGTACCAAATGAACCCAGATCCAAGAAAGAGAAGACTGCTGAAGCTGCAAAGAGGAGCAACACTAAAGGTCTCTCCCGAAGCTGGGGACCCTGGAGGCACCATGAGCCTAAAGCCAACAGAGGTCCCTGTCCTCCTCTGTCCAAAGAAAGCAATGAACAGGTCACAGGCCCGTCTTCCCAGGGCCTCGGACTCAGGAATGTCACCACTGGGCTTCCCAGTGCTTTTCCCTGCCACCTGACCCAGCTTCCGGATGCAGAGACCCCTGGTACCCAGGAATGGGTGTTCTCTGACTCTTGTCCCCTCACACAAGAGCCCTTGCCTAGGAAGCCCACGTGTGCCTGGGGGACAAGGAGGCAGCACGCAGGAGACCATCAGAACACTTGAGCTCTGCTCTCTGCTCCTTGCCAGTCCTCCCCTGAGAGTGGCAGCAGGGCCGTGTGCGAGGAAATGAGCTGCTCCACAGGGAGAATTAAACCATCTACTATTACTGACCTCCAGGCCCATTAAGGAGGAAGACGATGAAGGGGGTTGCTAATGAGTACCGTAGCCTCAAGTGGTGGGGAAGTGAGAAAAGAAAACTGGCTCCCTAAGGAAACACTAATGGGTGGACAGGGCAAACTGCATACCCCTGACGATCTGGGAGTGACGCCTGCTCCCTGGGGCTTTCTCCCTTCCTCCACAGCCGACTCCTGATGCCAGGCAAGTACACAGGACAGAAAGCCCCGCTCCCTCCTCATCTCTGTCATGTATTCCATTTGACTAGGAAGCTTTAATGACTAGACCAAGCTGGGCAGGAGGAGGAGAGGCGGGTGGGATACGCACCCTATAGGCTGCACCCTGGTGGCCCAGGAGCAGGGGTCTTCCTTGTGGGTGGAGTGTGTCTGGAGACCTGGCGGGGAGTGAGGGCAACACCACACCATGGCCTCAGGGTCCCCTTCTAAGGACTCAATATGGGGAGAGGCAGATGCTGTCTTCACCCAAGCCACCATGATCCCAAGCCTTCTCCCCAGCCCTCCTCGCCACTCCCATCTGCCACCTAATAGCACACACCATGGGAATTCCAATTTCGTTGGTGTTGATGTACATGTCCGGGCAGATGACCGAGCGGGCCGCGTAGTCTACGCGCTTCCCCATCATGTGCTTTCGGAACAAACCATCCTTCTTCTCCAGGATCTTTATGGGGGCAAAGTCCACAGAAATCATTAAAAAAATTTTAAAAATCAAGACTTAAAAATATTAAGTTGTTAAAAAATACATGTTGCTGTTTTTTAGTTGCTAAGTCCTGTCCGACTCTTTTGTGACCCCATGGACTGTAGCCCACCAGCCTCCTCTGTCCATGGGATTCTCCAGCCAAGAATTCTGGAGTGGGTTGCCATTTTCTCCTCCAGGAGATCTTTCCAACCCAAGGGTTGAACCTGCATCTGCTGCATTGGCATGTGGGTTCTTTACCACTGAGCCACCAGGGAAGCTCTAGAACATATATATGCCATATTTAATTGTGGGCACAACTTAGCAACTGAGCATGAGCATGACAGAGGACACTTCTATTATTCACAAGCTTGTATAATGGTAACGGGTTGGCGAGAAAGGATGGATAAACCCAAACTTTTTGGCCAACCCAATACTATGCACATCTTCATTATGTTTGGGTTTTTTGGTCTGCAATTTTAGTTTCATTCACTTCTTCAGTTAGGACCATCTTTTATTAATACCTTCTTTTACTCCTCTTTCAATTATTTTAAACAGTTGAAATAAATCTTTCATATTTTACACTGAAAAATAATAAAATAAAAAGTAAACCAAAACTACAGTAGTGCCAATTGGTTAAAATAAAACAGTCACTGTCAAGGAAAAAAAACAAGCATGGTTATTATTATCTTTCTTAAGACAAACACGTTTATTATTTAACCCCTTCGGCTGGCAATGGGGATCCAACTGCTCACCTGTCTAATGCCGGGGTACTTTTCCATCATTAATTTGTCCATCTCGCTATCAAACACAATATTAACGTGGCTCTGAAGGCGAATCCAAATGTTGTAAAGTCTGTCTGTGAGGGATTGGCCTGGAAGCTGACTCAAAAAGGATCGGTCCATAGCCACCAAAGAGTCTTTTTCCTGCCAAGACAAAACCAAGAAAAACGGGAATGATGGAAAGCCCTCAAGAAGGCTAGGCCTGGTTCCACTTTTCTTTTTCATTTGAGCTCTGACAAATGATGAACTCTGAAGCTGGCCTTTATGTCTTTTGAACTTGACAGATTTGTGGCCCAAGTGCTCATAAATCGATCTTGTCTGTGTGCTTAGACAACATATGCGGCGGTAAGCTGCCCTAGAGCACCACCAACTGACCGACTGCCTGGCCACCTGGACTGGGCCCCTTGGGCTGGGTATGTATGACACAGGAGAGAGACAAATGGTCCCTAGACCCAGTGGGTCACAAGAGAGAAGAAACCTGTCAGCGTTGATGGAAGGGGGATCCAGTAAGTGAGAATGCCATGTAACCCACTGGTGATAAAGTGGGCCTGTCCTCAATCCTGAGGAACAGAAGACTTCTCAGTTATAGAGAAGACAGGTGTGGTTTCTATTCTGGCTGAAGGAGCCTCCCAGGAGCCCCTGTATGATGGCAGCACCCCTGTCAGACTAACTCACTTCTGAAGGCATCAGCTAACTCAGGGCCACAAGCCTACTTGTGAAATGGGTGAGACCAGTCTCACTGGTGTATCCTCAGTGCCTGGAATGGCGCATGCCTATTCACACCCAGGCATTCATGATTCACGAGAGGGCCACTGTGGAGCAAGTATGGGAAGAAAAAACTCTTGCTATTGATCAGATGGAAAAGAGGGCACTGTGACTTCAGGCAGCAATGACCTCAGGAATCTGAGAGGATGCTGCTCATTTCTGCCGAGATTGAGCTTTTTTCTAGGACAAAGGCTACTCTACTTTCAAGAGACATCAACATGAAATCCTTAGCTCTGGTCACTGGACGTGGCAATCCCAGGGCTATCTCTTTGAAACTAGACCAGGACCTGCAGATGGCAGATATCTCTAATATTGAGCACTTTTTTAAAAAGCACATTTACACAGGCAGATCAGAAAACTTAAGCAAAACCAAAGAAACCCAAGCAGAAAGGCTGAGTAACCCAAGCACAGGTGTCCCTGACAGACTGTGGCGCCACCTGGTGATGGGCCGGTCCTACCCAGGGACGTGAGCCTGGGAGCCTGTCTGGTCTGCTCAAGGCTGAGACAGTCCTTCCTATTTGCATTTAGAAAGCATCTTAAAGCTGGGAAGGATGTCAGCAATCTCAACAAATTTCCTGAGTGCCTGACTCATCTTTATACCCACTGCAGACCTAGCACACTAAAAGGGATTCAGGAAACGTTTGCTGAAACAGGAAAATGGAATTCAGCTCCACCATTTATTGGGGAGAAAACTGAGCCCCAAATCTGACACTCCTATTCCAGGAAACTCCTCCAAATGCCAACAATGCCTTCCTGACCCTGAGGCTAGAGATCTTCATGAGCCAAAATCAGACCTAGGTGGCATGGGTCTCTGGTACCAGAGCCCAGGAGGGACAGGCTCAGAGTCTGAGGACTACAGACTGTTCTTTCTAGCACTGCCAGTGAGAGCAGGTAGCCCAGACCACAACCACGGGTAAAACTTCCCCACAGATCACTCATTTTATTGTGGAGATGGGAACAAGAAACCAAAGCAACTCAATCAAGGTCACTAGGAACGGTCACTGGGGTCATGCTCAGACCCACACTTTCCCCCAGACATTGCCCGGTCCTCCCAAACCCATGGCTCACACACAACCATACGGAATTGCCAACCAGTATCTCCCAGAACCCATAGCATTCTGCACCCATAGCGTAGGAAGCTAGAACTATGACATCAGCTCCTGACCTCTTCTGTGGTGGGTGCTGCCACCTCACTTGGCAGCTCCTGTTCTTGGGCCATCAGTGCCAGAAGTTTTCGGATCAGAACCACATCCTTCATGACAGCCTGCAAGTTCACCGTCTGCCCATTGGTGAACATCTGGTCCCCAAGGCGGTTGACAGGGCGATACCTGCAGGAGGACATGTGGAATCAGTGAACACTTCCCTCAGCCTCTTACCCATCCCTACTCACACGCCCCAAGCTCCAAAGGAAACCCACATTCCTCCTGCACTCAGGAAAAATGAAGAGGAAAACAGTCCCACCACCTGCCAGCTGGCAGTGGAACTGCTGCTCTATTTTTCAGCACCTTTGACCCTTCCTTTCTCTCCCAGAGGTCATTATTCAATTATTCCATAAACCTTTTTCAGGTGAAATAAAGCCAATGAAAGGGTATTACCTTGAGGGTGGTACCACCAAGAAATCCAGAAAGAACATACTGGGGTTGAACCTGGACTCCCTGCCAACATCCTCCAGTCCCAAAAAAAGGTAATTCAGAAAGAACCCTGTGTTTGAAATAAATCAAAGAGATCATTTAAACCTATACATTAAGAGCATGGAAGGATGACCACAAAAATTTTTATAAAAAACCCAGAATATAGGACGATAGGGAGAATAAGATCACATGTGTCTCCATAAAAACTAATGAAGGAATTGCCTGGCGGTCCAGTGGTTAAGATTCTGCACTTCCGCTGCAAGGGGTGCAGGGTCCATCCCTGGTCAGGGAACCGAAACCCCACATGCCACATGGTGCAGGGAAAAAAATAAACAAATACAAACGCAATATTGAAAAACAATAATGAAAATAAATAAGCAAATAGAATACATTAAAAAAAAGTAAGGTGAGTTTCACTGCACCTTCAAGACACATGTCAAACTGTATTAAGCAATGCCCACCCACGGCTATCATTTAATGATCAGGCTCAGTTACAGTAATCATCAAGTTCATGGTTCAAGGAATAAAGACATTTCCCACACTGTAAATCCTCAATGACAATGTACCCTGAAGCCTGCCCCAAATCTATGGTTCAGTTTCAGGAGAGATCTACAAGAATCACAATTTTGAAAACATAAAAAGGCAGGGTAAAGGAGTCAGGGAAGTCAATGGGCTGTTTCTTTAGCCTGGCACAGCACCTTCATTTTTCCAAAGAGCTATGAGGTGTTCTTGAGCACTGGAGGGTGTCAGGTATCCTCGTTTTCCCATCTGAGCTTCCTCAATTCCTGGAGTGGAAGAGGGCAATTGAGCACAGTAAGTCAATTACAGACACTCTTTCCGTAATGGGAT
This sequence comes from Oryx dammah, assembly GCF_014754425.2. NCBI lineage: Eukaryota > Metazoa > Chordata > Mammalia > Artiodactyla > Bovidae > Oryx > Oryx dammah. The sequence continues at coordinate 47,998,949 of NW_024070209.1, read as the reverse complement.
TTAGCAATTCCTTTCCCCACTCCTCCAAGCCTGCAATCTGACCAAAAAATCAATCTCTAGAGACTTCCCTAGCAGTCCAGTGGCTAAGGCCCCACATTCCCAATACAGAGGCCCTGGGTTGGATCCTGGATAGGAGAACGAGATCCCACATGCTGAGGCAGCCAAAGAAACAAATTAAAAAAATATATGTTTTTTAAAAAGTCAATCTCTAGGACAACCTGCTCTCTGCTGTGGATTCCCCCATTCCCTTAATCTAATTTCTAAAGTAATGAAAACCAAACAACTATTGTATGAAACCAGAAGGTAGAGCCAAAGGGGGAAAAAAAATCACCCACAATTATATCATGTTATCACCATGACCACTTTTATATATTCTTTTCTGGTCCTTTGGTTTATAAAGTTTCGGATCATTACAATTTCAGGTGCGGATTTACTCTGTACCACTTTGCTAATTTAGTGTCATCTTACGAGCATTTCTGCATGTTGCCCTATAGCTTGTGTCTCACCATCATTTTTATTTTATTTATCTGGCTGTATCGGGTCACTTAGCGGCGGCACACAGGTTCCTCCGTTGCAGTGTGCAGGCTTACTTGCTTTATGGCACATGGGATCTTAGTGCCCCAACCAGGGATTGAACCCACATCCCCTGCACTGCAAGGCAGATTCTTAACCACTAGACCACATGGAAGTCCCTTGCCATCATTTTTAATTGCAGCATGATATTCCTGAGAGGATGTTTTGTAAGTGACTTAACCACGTTCTAATAGTTGGACATCTGAGCTGACTCCAATTTTTTTTATTACTTTAAGTCACACTGTGATAAATAGCGTTAGGCACATGGCTTTTACCAGAAAGGTTCACAGCAGGAGAATTATGGATAAATGAAGATGAACATTTTTATGGGTAAATGTATATTCAGTTTCTTCTTACAACTATCATGTTGGTGATAAGTAGGTGGATCTTGATTTCTCAGATTAACCAAGATCACTCTGGGATACTCTTTAATCAGTCACTACCAGAGTAAGTCACATTCAGGAGGTGTGGCCCCAAGCATTTAGATGATTAAGAAAATGAGTAATGTGACCTCTAGGTTCAAAATTATCAACTTCAGCCTTAGTATAGTGGTGAGTATCCCCTCCCATCAAAACTATCAACCTCTTTTGGAACACATTCATCAAAATTATATACTGCTTGGGAATTTCCTGCCAGGCTAGCGATTAGGACTCAGTGCTCTCACTGCCGAGGGCCTGGCTTTGACCCCTGGTCAGGGAACTAAGATCTCACAAGCCTTGTGGCTCAGCACCCCACCTCTCCTCACAAAATCGCTCAATATTTTTTTTTTTAATGCACTTATCAGGGTAGAAACTGTGTCTTGTCTGTGTTCCTAACAATTAACAGCATCTGAGGGGTTGCTAAGAATCAGACAGGACTAAGCGACTTCACTTTCACTTTTCACTTTCATGCACTGGAGAAAGAAATGGCAACCCACTCCAGTGTTCTTGCCTGGAGAATCCCAGGAACAGGGGAGCCTGGCGGGCTGCCATCTCTGGGGTCGCACAGAGTTGGACACAACTGAAGCAACTTAGCAGCAGCAAGACCCAGCAGATACTAAGTTTTCACTGGCTTAAATAAACATGTTCAAAATACTATAAGATAATCTATATTAAAAAAAACCCACTCTTTTGCTTTTTTCTATATTTGTAAAACCCAGCTTCATTCACCTCTAATTCTCTACTTGGTTTCTTTACCAACTGTAGAAGATACATTATGGAAAGTTTTTAGAGAAATTTGTAACTTAGAAAACAATTAATAAGATGTACCATAATTTATTTAATTAGGCTCTACTAACAGGCATTTAAGCTATTTCCAATTCAAAACTACTTAATACTGTGGGCATGCATAATTCTTAGGATAAGATCATAAAAGCGGAATTGTTAGGTCAAAAGTGAACACATTTAAAATTTTGATTTCTATAAAAGCAGAACATTTCAACCAGTTAATGCAGTTGAAGGAAGTGAGGGGAATGCAATGGAGAGAGGCTCTGACCCTTGGGGATAAGCCAGACATAGGAAGCTATGGGTGTTCAGCGGGGAGAAAAGACCCCATTAACCTAAAGGACAATTCTGTGGGCATTTCTGGAAACTTCTCTCTCACTAATCTGCCTTGATGAACTGAGGAAGATGAGCAGCATCTGGGAGCTCTCTTCAGCTCTTGACTCAGAGCTGCTAGTGCAGGAAGCGGCCCCAGCACAGTTTAACCCCTGTTAAGGCAGATGGAGGTCATTCACTCACTGAGTTTGAGTCAGAAGAGACTTGCAGAATGCCACCTCCTCACATGGACTGCACCCTTCCTAACCAGGCACTTTTTGAGCCTGCAAGAATGCTATTTGCCTCAGGGACTTCCCTGGTGGTCCAGTGGCTAAGACTCCGTGCTCCCAATGCAGGGGGCCCGGGTTCCATCCCTAGTCAGGGAACTAGATCCCACATGCCACAGCCAAGAGTTTGCACACTTGACTAAGACCTGGCACAGCCAAATAAATGAATAAAAATGGATATTGAGAAAAAAATACTATCCAGTGAGCTTGTTTTAAAAAAAAAAAAGAAATCTGCTTCAATAGGACTTCAGAACAGCTGTAACATGTATTTAGTTTAGCTCCAAGAACTCCTATATGAAAGAAAAAAAGTTGGGAAGTCAAACAGTGGGGCAGATTGACTCATGGTGGGCGAAGCACCTTGGCTGTAAGAGGTCTCACTTGAAAACGCTGCATAATGGGGCTTGAATAGCACACTGGTCATGTGTGAATTTCACAAGCTAACAACACTCCTAGTGAGATCAGGAGTACGTGGGGACCACTGAGCCACAGGCCTGACTGCCTGGCCCCATTAGATACCAGGGACGTGGCCAGATCATTCATCCGAATGCTTACCTGCCTCTGCATCACCGCCCCTGGAGTAACTGACCTGCCTCACCTGCAGCCTTCCCTCAGAATGGAGGCCACAAGGTCAGGTTCCCAGCTTGGCACTGGGCTCAGCCACAGGATGTTCCTGGGCATAAGGCTGAGTGCCCAACAAGTAAATGCCTGCTAAATACTACCAATCCAATCCGAAAACCATCCAAGACCACTGCTGACTGGTTTCTGATGCACAGGATTTTGGTGGGCACCATCATATTCTCATAGTTGCAGTGACAATTACTCCAAAGAATTGGTTTGGCAAAGGCGTTAAAGGCTGCCTATTAGATATCTGCCCCAAATAGTTATCCTCTAGAATTCTGACCACCTTTCTTCTCAATCTATGAATATTCCCTAAAGTGCCCTGAAGTCTAGAGTAACAGTTTCCAACCTTAAAAATTGTTTTAAGGGCTATGTATAGTGCAGGAAAATCCATCCTTGTGTCTGTTAATGGTTAAGCATTAAACAGACTTTCTAAATGCAGTGTAGTATCCTGAACTGGATCCTGGAACATAAGGAGGACATTACTGGATAAACTGGGCTTCCCAATGGCTCAGAAGGTAAAGAATCCACCTGCCAATGCAGGTTACAGTCCATGGGGTCACAAAGAGTCAGACATGACTTAGTAGCCAAGCACACACTGGATAAACTGGTAACATTCAAATGAAGTTTGCAGGTCAGTTAACAGTAGTATACCAACGTTAATTTCTTAGTTTTGATAAACGTGCCATGGTGATCTAAGATGTTTCATCAGGGCAAACTGAGTAAAAAGTACATAAGAATTTCTGTAGCATGTCTGCAATTCTTCTATACGTCTAAAAATTAGTCTAAAATAGATTTATTTTAAAGTAATAAACAAGTTTGCTATACTATGGTCTAACTGTTTATTATTTCCTCAAGACTCATGTTTTGAAAGGGCTTCCCTGGTGGATCAGTGGTAAAGAATACACCTGCCAATGCAGGAGATGCAAGAGACTTGGGTTCGATCCCTGGGTCAGGAAGATCCCCTGGAAGAGGGCATGGCAACCCACTCCAGTATCCTTGCCTGGAGAATCCCATGGACAGAGGAGCCTGAGCCTGGTAAGCTACAGTCCATGGGGTCGAAAAGTCGGGCACAACTGAGGCGATCTGGCATGCACTCAGACACAAGGTGTCCAAAACAGGTGACACTTTTTCTGCCCTGGCACACTGCCTGCATTATAATAAAAAATGAACGGCCAGTATCCACATAGCACATTCGACACAGCAGGCACTGGGCTCAATATTTCAAATGGAAAATCTTATTTAATCCTCACTAGTTCAGAAGAAAAACCAGAAAGCATTGTTCAGTTCAGTTGCTCAGTCATGTCCAACTCTTTGCAACCCCATGAATCGCAGCACACCAGGCCTCCCTGTCCATCACCAACTCCCAGAGTTTATCAAACTCATGTCCATTGAGTCAGTGATGCCGTCCATCCATCTCATCCTCTGTCGTCCCCTTCTCCTCCTGCCCCCAATCCCTCCCAGCATCAGAGTCTTTTCCAATGAGTCAACTCTTCGCATGAGGTGGCCAAAGTATTGGAGTTTCAGCTTTAGCATCAGTCCTTCCAATGAACACCCAGGACTGATCTCCTTTAGGATGGACTGTTTGGATCTCCTTGCAGTCCAAAGGACTCTCAAGAGTCCTCTCCAACACCACAGTTCAAAAGCATCAATCAATTCTTCAGCGCTCAGCTTCCTTCACAGTCCAACTCACATCCATACATAACCACTGGAAAAACCATAGCCTTGACTAGACGGACCTTTGTTGGCAAAGTAATGTCTCTGCTTTTCAATATGCTATCTAGGTGGGTCATAACTTTCCTGCCAAGGAGTAAGCATCTTTTCATTTCATGGCTGCAGTCACCATCTGCAGTGATTTTGGAGCCCCTCAAAATAAAGTCTGACACTGTTTCCACTGTTTCCCCATCTATTTCCCATGAAGTGATGGGACCGGATGCCATGATCTTCGTTTTCTGAATGTTGAGCTTTAGCCAACTTTTTCAGTCTCCTCTTTCACTTTCATCAAGAGGCTTTTTAGTTCCACTTCACTTTCTGCCATAAGGGTGGTGTCATCTGCATATCTGAGGTTATTGATATTTCTCCCAGCAATCTTGATTCCAGTTTGTGCTTCTTCCAGTCCAGCATTTCTCATGATGTACTCAGCATATGAGTTAAATAAGCAGGGTGACAATATACAGCCTTGACATACTTCTTTTCCTATTTGGAAACAGTCTGTTGTTCCATGTCCAGTTCTAACTGTTGCTTCCTGACCTGCATATAAGTTTCTTAAGAGGCAGGTCAGGTGGTCTGTATTTCCTTCTCTTTCAGAATCTTCCACAGTTTATTGTGATCCACACAGTCAAAGGCTTTGAAGGCAGAGGAACCTGTGATCAAATTGCTAACATCCACTGGATCATCAAAAAAGCAAGAGAGTTCCAGAAAAACATCTATTCCTGCTTTATTGACTATGCCAAAGCCTTTGACTGTGTGGATCACAATAAACTGTGGAAAGCATTGTTAAACAAACTTAAAACTACAAAAGTGAAAAAGCAGTAGTACTAAGTCTCTCAAATTTCTTCTCAGGTACCCCTAAGAGCAGGGCAGAGCTGAGTGGGAGACACTCTATTCCAGGGATCTGAGAGGACAGCTATAGCAGCCTGAAGGAGGCACTAATATTCTTCAGATGCTCACAGTTTTTCTTTAAAATTCACCTACATTTTTTCTTTTGAAATAAATATAATTTTTATTTTGGCTGTGCTAGGTCTTTGTTGTTGTGCACGGGCTTCATAGTCTTCCCCGGTGGCTCAGATGGTAAAGCGTCTGCCCGCAATGCGGGTGACCCGGGTTCGATTCCTGGGTTGGGAAGATCTCCTGGAGAAGGAAACGGCAACCCACTCCAGTACTCTTGCCTGGAGAATCCCATGGACGGAGGAGCCTGGTAGGCTACACCCCATGGGGTCACCAAGAGTCGGACACGACTGAGCAACTTCACTTTCACGGGCTTTATAGTTGTGGCACATGGGCTGAGTTGTCCCGAGGCATGTGGGATCTTATCTCCTGGACCAGGAATGGAACCAGTGTCCTCTGCCTTGGAAGGTAGAGTCTTAACCACTGGACCACCGAGGAAAATGTCCCTCACCTACATTTTAGTTCTAAATATATCCACACTTGTTTGACAACAAAATGGTTTGAACTATTTATCAAGTAAATTTCTTAACTTCTTCCTCAAAAATCTTTCAGAATAGTGACCACCTGTGGCAAGAGGTGCCTCATTCAGGCCGTGGGGCACTGCCTGACACTGTACACTAGTGGCAAGGACTGAGCATGCACCAGGATACCCGCCGGTTCTAAGACCCCAGACACCCACCATCTGCTGGCCCACCACAGACACACAGCCAAGAAGCATGTGGTACAGAGGACCAGGGATCCCCAAGTCGTGGGACACGTCTGATGGTCACACGTGAAGAACACACGGAGGGCCGCCCAGGGCCTGCTTACCCTGGGGTTCAGTGTCCTTCTGGTCAGCTCTCCTGTGCACCATGGCCGGGTATGTGATGGTCAGTTTGCTATTGTGCTCCTTTCGGATCACTGACCGCCCAGTTCTAGACATGAGGACAGTTGTGAGGAGAGAGAGAAAAAAAACCCAACAATGTAAAATCTAAGATATGATACAAATGAACTTATCTAGGAAAGAAAAGCAGACTCACAGCTTTAGAGAAGAGACCTGTGGTTGCCAAGGGTAGGTAGGTGAGGGAAGATTTGGGAATTTGGGATTAGCAGATGCAAACTATTATGTATAGGATGGATAAACAGCACAGAGAATGATATTCAATATCCTACAATAACCCATAATGAAAAAATATGAAAAAGAATACATATAGATGTATATAACCAAATAACTTTGCTACATAGCAGAAGTTAATACAATATAGTAAATCAACTATACACCCATAAAATAAAATTTAAAAAATCAGAGGCAAGTGCCTAGGACTCACTTGCAGTGGGGACATCTCTTAGCAGTCATATGTACCTTCCAGAAGACAGAGATGAGTTTGCTCCTGCTCTCACAGACATTTTTCACCTGTTAAAAAGAGTCAAAAAGCCTGAGTGCCATCCTGAAGAGAATCTAGTAGGTATACATTTTGTAGTTTTCACCTATTATTGAAAAATCAGAGGAAGCCACGCCATTTCTTAAAATTCTCCCCAAAACCCTAACATAACCAAACCCTGCCAATCACTAAGCGACTTCTTTAAGTTTCCTCATTCATAATAGGGGAAACTTACCAAGCTGTTACTAAGATGAAGAGATCATGAGGGCAGTGGTAGGCTTGGAAGACAGCAAGGATCAACAAATTTAAATTTAATAAATTAAACAATTTAATTTTAAATTAAACCTGAAACAGCAGCTGCTATCTCCCCTGGATGGACCTCAGGGCTCTGAGGCAAGGCACGTCCACAATTAAGCAACACTAGTGGTTCGGAGCTAGTTCTGCAAACGAGACCCACCCTGGGGACTTTTGTACCCCTCCGTGGGGCCCCAACCCAGACCACTTAAGTCATAATCTCTGGTGTGAAACTTGGGCATTAGGTGAATCAGATCTCAAGATTAGCCCTGCAGGTTGATTACCTACACCATTCATTGGCTGAACAAATTAACACTTACACAGATGCTATGGGGGAATGGGGAGGCAGTGGTCACTTAGCACTGGAGAGAGAAACAAGAACAGGACATGGGCCTCATTCTCCAAATGAGACGTAAGCCAGAACCTCACTGGACACTGTACCCAAAGCACCTAATTTCTTCTAACCTTTTCCTCAGTTCTACAGGCAGGCATCAAAGATGAGAAACGAGTGGCTTGGGGACGGTTATGTAACTTACAAGGTCACAGGCTTCACGAGAGCCAGAGCCGGGATTCAAAGCTGACCCAGGTCTGCTTTGGGAAGCCAAAAAAAATAATTGTTTGACTCTGTGCAACCCTACAGACTGTAGCCTGCCAGGCTTCTCTGTCCATGAGATTCTCCAGGCAAGCATACTAGAGTGGGTTGCCATTTCCTGCTCCAGGGGATCTCTCCAACCCAGGGATCAAATCTGGGTCTCCTGCACGGCAGGGGGATATCTTTATTGTCTGAGTCAAGGGATAAGTCAAAGACAGTGTAGCAGGAACTATGATAATTATGCTAAAAACCAAGTGTTCAGGGAACAGAGAGATGGGATAACTCACTTGTGCACCCTGGGATCCCAGGAGGTTGTTCTGCAGGATTTTGATTGTATATTGTTCTAGCTCTTCCTGAATTTCACAGGCAGTAGGATCAGCATTTTCTTCCAGAAACTGAAAAACAAGAGAAAAGCCATGTGATCAAAGTAAAGCAAGTGCATGACGAGCAGCACCAGGGGCAGCCCCTCCAAAGGGGGGACAGCTTTATCCGAGGGGAGAGAAAGGAGAAACCTCAGGGCTGCTGTGGTGCCTTTTCAAAACAGTTTGGCCACGTTGCTGGTTTAAAAAAAAAAATCAAAATTGAGAATGTCCTGGGACTTCCCTGGTGGTCCTGTGGCTAAGACTCCAAGTTCCCAATGCAGGGGGCCCAGGTTCAATCCCTGGTCAGGGAACTAGATCCCACATACCACAACTAAGAGTCCACATGTCACAGTGAAGACTGAAGATCCCACCTGCCACACTCAAGACCCAGCATGACCAAATAAATAAATAAGCAGATATATGTAAATGAGACTATTCAGCTTCCAATGATAGTGGGGTAGATTATTAAGGCTTCCCTGGTGGCTCAGACAGTAAAGAATCTGCCTGCAATGCTGGAGACCTGGGTGCAATCCCTGGGTTGGGAAGATCCTCTGGAGGAGGGCATTGCAACCCACTCCAGTATTCTTGCCTGGAGAATCCCGATGGACAGAGCACTCTGACGGGCTACAGTCTATGGGGTTGCAAAGAGTCAGATATGACTGAGTGTCTAAGCATGGCATGGCATGCAGATTATCAAGTCCAAATGAAAAGTGAAAAAAAAAAAAAAAAACAGGATATTTTTTAAAATGTAAAGTTCTGAAGAGTTGTCAGAACTTTGAGGGATAATCAGGCCATAACGAAGGGAAAATGGGGATTCAGGTCAAAGAGCCCAGGGGCCAAGGCTGCTCTGAGCAGGGCTGCCGCACCGCCCAGCACTGGGGCAGCCTTCAGCGTAGCTGTGTCCCTCCGGGGAAGATGCTGATAGAGGTGGGATGCTCCCTGGAGCTGTACAACATGGCAGCGTGGCCTCGGAAACATTTTACAATCCAGTAATTTTGAACTTTTCATTCTGAGGGTCTTAAATGATGAACAGGACAGAAATCAAAGCCTAGGGTTAGTGAAAGGACAAGAATCAAACAAGATATCTTCCTGCCACATCCCATGCCACAAACACAGAAAGCTGGGGACCTCAAGGACTGTGTCCTTGGGAACTAGATGAGCCCTGGAACAGAACACCTGGATTCCCACGGCCTGTAGCCCAGGGAGCCTTCAGCCTTGACTGTGGACTCTGATGGTCCCAGGTCACCAAGCACAGGGCAGAAGCAATAAGAAGCCTCTCTGGAGAAAGAGGGCAGCATCCTAGACCTCAAATTAGTCCAACAAAGAATTTGCTAAGTACAGTGTGTTGTTGCTTAGTTGCTAAATTGTGTGAGACTCTATCTGACCAACCAGACTCTTCTGTCCATGGGAGTTCCCAGGCAAGAATGCTGGAGTGGGTTGCCATTTCCTTCTCCAAGAGATCTTCCCAACCCAGGGATTGAAATCACATCTCCTATATCGGCAGGCAGATTCTTTACCACTGAGCCACCAGGGAAGCAAGTACAATGACAAACTGTCAAAAATAAGCACACCAGGAGGAGAAAGAAGAGAAGTTTCTGGAAATAAGGACTATAGTTTGATGTTGAAGCCACTCATACCAGTGATGGTTACTTTATAAGTCTCTGTTAGACTGTGGGTTAATTAATGAATTTCTGTGTGCATACTTCACCCCAAAATATTTTAAGGTAGTGGGCATCCCTAATAATTTTACACCAACAGATCTGACATTTTAGACAAAATGGACAAATTCCTGCATGATAAGTTGTTTCAGTCATGTCTGACTCTGTGCAACCCTATGGACCATAGTCCACCAGGCTCCTCTGTCCATGGGATTTCCCAGGCAAAAATACTAGAGTGGGTTGCCATTTCCTTCTCGAGGGATCTTCCCGACTCAGGATGGAAACCATATCTCATGTTTCTTGCACTGGCAGGTGTGTTTTTTACCACTAGCGCCACCTGGGATTCCAAAAAAGTATAATTTACTCTGAGTAAAGGTTTAAGAAAACCCTTCTCTCTCAACACACAAGCTCTCTCTTGGACAAATCTGACCTGAGATTAGTTTTTTAGCCACGTGCACACACAGATACAGTCTTGTTTTGAATGCTTTTCTCACCTCGTTTGGGCTCTGACAACCCACACCAGGTCGCATCTCTGTGCGGAAGCCTACCTGCTCTGCCCACCTAATGTCATTAAGACTGAATTATTCAGGAAAGGGAAGGGGAAGAGGAAACGTGAACGGTTTCCCTGTGTAACAAGAAGCAAGACAAGGATGCATGCTGCCCCTTGAACAAAGCCATGTAGATCCTAGGCACCTAATAAGGTCTGAACAAGAAATGAAACATACAAAGGCTGAAAATAAATAAACTTACTATTATTCACAGGTAATATGAGTGTGTTGAAAAACTGAAAAAAATCCACAAATAAAGTATCAGAATTGATGAGATCCTTGTCTCATTGAATTGTCATACCCTGATGAATAACCAGGTTATTTCATACAAAAGTGAGTAACATTTTGATCTACCAACCAGAAATGAATTTTAAATAAGATATTTATAATAACACCAGGTCATCCCTGGTCGCTTAGACTGTAAAGAATCAGCCTGCAATGCAGGAGACTTGGGTTCAATCCTGGGTTGGGAAGATACCCTGGAGAAGGAAATGGCAACCCACTCCAGTATTCTTGCCTGGAGAATCCATGGACAGAAGAGCCTGGTGGGCTACAGTCCATGGGGCTGCAACAAGTCGGACACGACTGAGAGACTGGCACTTTCACTTTTTACCAGGTTATTAATTATTAATCATGAATAATATATTTATAATAGCACCAGGTTATTATTAATCACAAAGAGAATGTCTCTTTACAAGAGAGATCTGGTGGTCACCATCCATTCCAAATCACCAAACCCAGCATCACCAGTGGCAAAACAACTGGACAACAGGTGCCTCCTAAAATAAGGCAATACAAAGGATTCTACATCAGGTAGGTATAATCTTACCGAAATGCGAATCTCATGAAGAAATAATTGGACAAATCCAGAATGTGAGAAGTCCACAAGACAACTAGTCTTATGTCTTCAAAAAAGTCAGTATCAAGGAAAGAAATTCCCTATATTAAAATATCTTACATTAAAGCAGACCAAAGAGATATAACCATTCAAAGCTATGCATGAACTCTGGTTGGATCCTGGGTTTGGGGGGAAAAAAGCTCACTGATGGATAAAATTGTATTGTATGTTGTTTTCACGAACATTTCTTTAATTATTCTTATAGCTTCATGTTTTTAAGCCTAGTTATTTGTACTCAAAGTCACCAGACTTAAAGCTCCAGCATTCTGGTGACCTTTCTTTTCGGCTACACTGGGTCTTAGCTGCTGTGCATCTAAGCAAGTGGGGGCTACTCTCTAGTTGTGGTGCTCGGGGCTTCTCATTGCAATGGCTTCTCCTGTTGCAGAGCTCAGGTTCTAGAGTGTGGGTTCAGTAGTTGTGGCCCACAGGCTTAGTTGTTCCACGGCATGTGGAATCTTCCTAGACCAGGGATGGAACCCTGCATTACCACTGGACCACCTGGGAAGACCCTGGTAACTATTCTTAGGGGACTATTCATACACAAACAGCTCTTGTGCCTGTCACTCTGGCTTGTCTGATTACCAGGATAGTCACATTACCTACCCTGTAGAGAATTCTCTCCAGCTCATACACTGCTTGCAGGGCCCCAACTTCCAGGACTCTCAGCTGGCAGAGTAAGAGGTGAACCACAGCCCGGGGGCAGGTCAGCATGTGACAGTTTAAACAGGAGCCCCGGAGCAACAGGTAGAGTTTCTGAAGGAGGGAATAAAAAGAGACAGGATATTAGAAAGTGACACAGCAGTCAAAGTGATTTTCAACATACATACTTATGGTTTTTGTTTCTATGTCAGCAGTTTACCCCTTTAAGAATTCCACTTTGACCTGTTGCCTTTGAGCCCCCACCTTGCCTGGGTGTGGCAGGCTACAGTGCCAGAGCACGTGTGCTCAGGCATAACTGGGGTCATCAGCCCCCTCAGAGGCGGCCCTTTTTTAACCTTGAGCAACAGGGCAGCCCTGGGTTGCTGGGGCTGGGGTATGGGGGGCGGGGGTGAGAATTCCATCTCACCCTATGTACCTGGAAAGTCCTTCTTCGCCTTAAGAATTTGATAGATATTCTTCTGTATTTTTCACTGATGGTTTTATTTTAATCCATTAACATTAGAAATTTACTTTGGATCTGAGGTAGGGAACTACCTTTATTTTATTTAAATACTAAATTTAATACTTATTTAAATATTGAAAATTATTTAAATATTTAACGTTTAAAATATTTAGTATTTAACAAGACATTCTGCTTCCCCTAATACGATTAAGACAAAAATCACGTCCATGTACACTAATCTGAGGAGCTTAAAGTAAATCCCGGAGGCTGAGTTAACTGATGTTAAGAAGCTGGACGTGTCTAAGTAGGACTGGATGGTCATCATTCTCAGCTCAGCGCTGGGCCTTCTGGTGCTGTTCCTCCTGCTACTAAGCAAGCGTCTACAAATCTGCCAGAAGGCCTCAGGATGGCCTAGAGAATTCCAAAGTCGTCTATGGCAGTGGTCCCCAACCTTTTTGGCACCAGGGAATGGTTTCATGGAAGACAATTTTTCCACAGAGGATGGGGTGGGAGGGGATGGTTTCTGGATTACATTTATTGTGCAGTTAATTTCTATTATTATTACATCAGCTCCACTTTGGATCATCAGGTATTAGATCTGGGGAGTTAGAGACTCTTGCTCTATTGCCAGGGAAGCCCCACCCACATTTCTGAAAGGCATAAATCCTCTGAAACAAAAGCGGCTGGATCTGAACACTGCTCCCCTCGCCCTTCTTCCTCCGTTCCCTCCCCCTAGCTTTGCATAAAGATAACCCAGCTTTGGCGATTCTCAACAAGAATCAGACTGAAGTTCATCTAGGCAGGGCTAGAGGCTAAGTCGAATATACTGGCTTTGGCTCCTCCAGGTTTTAAATCTCAAAGTAAAGAGCACTTTCATTTGGAGTGTCTGGAACTAACCTCCTCCTGAGACACCTGCCCTGGGGAGAGGGTGAGCACTCATGAATCCCACCCGCAGCCCCGAGACCCACGTGGGCTGGATAGCCCGGTCAGGACTTACATCGAAGAGGAGAGGGTTGTACACGGTGAGTGGGAGCTCGATGTGGCCCAAGTGCCCAGAGCAGTGGGTGAAGTCCTGCACGCAGGTGGAGCACACCTCTTTGGAGTCGGCGGGTCCCAGAGCTAAATCATACAGGCCATTTACCGAGGGGTTCCCCAGGCTGTCCAGGTACCGAGGGTTCGTAATGGACTTCACACTTAATTTCCTAAGGATATAAAAACCATCAGGGAAGACTAAGGTTACCCAACTTCTCAGATGTTTCCTCTTTGGCACTTACAAATTCATGCTTTAACATCCAGACCCTTAGCTGCGCTGACAGCTCCAGAGGGCAGACTTGGTGTCTGCCTTGCTCCTCACTGCAGCTCAGCACTTAGCACACAACAGAGGCTGAATGAAGAAGAGTGAGTGGTAACATCTCTGAAAGCCAGATTTAGTACAAATCTTGCACTAACTGAGCACTGGAAGGCTTCATACGAAGGAGTTAAGTACTCACTACACGACAAATGCTCTATAAGCAGCAAGCTACCCAGTATTTTCCAGTATTCTTGCCGGGAAAATTCCATGGACAGAGGACCCATGGGGGGGGGCTATAGTCCATGGGGTCACAAAAGAGTCTGACATGACCGAGCGTGCATGCATGTGTGTGTCTTTAACCCTCCGAGACAGGCACTATGATGTGTGTTTTTCAGAGGAACAAACAGGCTTAGAGTGGTCAGGTGACGTAATCCAGGTGACAAAGCCCAGAACGGTGGAGGCGGTGTTGAAGGTAGGAGAGAGATGTGGACCAGACTTAATGCCAAAGCCCACACAGTTCAGAAAAGGGGAAGTGTTAGCACTCAGTCGTGTCCGGCTCTTTGCAATCCCATGGACTATAGCCTGCCCAGCTCCTCGTCCATGGGATTTCCCAGGCAAGAAACTGGAGTGGATAGTCATTTCGTACTCTAAAAGAAATCCTATACACATTACCAGTCACTCTCCATCCATCTTGATCTCCCTCCCACCAGTCCTAGGCAGTGACTGACTTACTTTTTGTCTCCAGAGAACTGTCCATCTAGACATTTCACATAAATGAAATCATGTGATATGTGGTCTCTTAGAGCTGGCTTATTATACTTTGCATGCATTTTTTAAAATATTTACTTTTATTTATATTTATTTTGGCTGTGCCACTCTTAGTTGTACCACACAGGATCTAACTGCCTGACTGAACCCAGGTCCCCTGCACTGGTAGCCCAAAGTTTTGGTCACTGGACCACCAGGGAAGTCCCTGCATAATTTTAAGACTCATCCACATCATAGCCTGTATTTATATATTTTTTATTTTAAATAGCCAAATAATATTCCATTTTGGGTTTCCCAGGTGGTATTCGTGGTAAAGAATTTGCCTGCCAGTGCAGGTGATATAAGATATTAGGGTTTGATTCCTGGATTGGGAAGGTTTCCTGGAGTAGGAAATGGCAACCCACTCCAGTATTCTTGCCTAGAGAACCCACGGGCAGAGGAGCCTGGCAGGCTACAGTCCAGGCGGCCGCAAGGAGCTGGACACGACTGAGAGACTGAGCACATACACAATATTTCATTGTACGGCTATACCACTTTTATTGGCTTACTTTTACACTTTGGCTATTATAAATAATGTTGACAGAAACTTCTGTATACAAGTTGCAGTGTGAATATATTTTGTCTATTTCTCATGGATATATACCAAAGATTGGAATTGCTGAATTACATGGTAACTCTATGTTTAACTTTTTTGAGACCCTGCCAGACGGTTTTCCAAAGTGTGGCTGCACCATTTTACATTCCCAGCAGCAATACATCAAGGCTCTGTGTGTGTGTGTGTTAGTTGCTCAGTCACATCCGACTCTTTGCAACTCCGTAGACTGCAGCCCACCAGGCCCCTCCATCCATTGGATTCTCCAGGCAAGAACACTGGAGTGGGCTGCCATTTCCTTCTCCAGAAGGACTACAGAAAGAAAGGGAAGTCACTCAGTTGTGTCCAACTCTTTGCAACCCCATGGACTGTAGCCTACCAGGCTCCTCCATCCATGGAATTTTCCAGGCAAGAGTACTGGAGTGGGTTGCCATTTCCTTCTCCACACCAAGGCTCTAATTTCTCCAAATCCATGCCAGCATATTTTGTGATCTTTCTGTTTCCAGTCATCTTAGCAGGTATGAGGTAGTATCACACTGTGGTTTTGATGACTAATGATGGTGAGCATCTCTTCATGTACCTATTGGCCACTGGTATATCCTCTTTGGAGAAATGTTTATTCAAACCCTTTACCTATTTTTTAACTGGGTTATTTGCTTTTTTATTACTGAGTTGCAAGACTGCTTTAAATATTCTGAACACATGTGTTTTATCAGACATAAGATTTGCACATACTTTGAGTCTTGTCTTTTCACTTGATGATATTGTTTGCACAGTTTAAAAATTTTTAATGATTTAAACTCACTACTATTACTACTTTCTCCCACTACCTTTAGGCTAAATCATTCTTCACTGGACTTGGAGAAACATTCATCTACATTTCCGTCTCTCATTTTACTTGGAGCTCTAAAACTTAACTGGAATTATAAATAAGAAAAACATTTACTGTGTCAGGCAAACACAAACTAATTAGAATAAGGCAAACACTAATTAGGTCTGGGTGCAAAGCCTTTACCACTAGATCCTCTTTCTATCATGTTCCATAAGTTGGCACTTCACTTCCCTTGCCTGGAGCCTATAATGATGGAAAAAGAGTTGGCAGGTGGGTCCAACACAGACCCACGCCAATTGGCAGAACTCTGTCCTGTGCTTGTAAAGACTATACAAAGAGCTCACATCCAAACTGAATGTATGTTTTTGTCTTCATCCTCAGTCTTTCTACGGTAAGGAACAAAGCGCCTCTCTCTAGCTAGGGAAAAGGAGAAAATTCCTCTAATTATTGCAGGAATGGGATACAGAGGAAGGGCAACCAGCAAGAATTCCACCAGAGAGAACAGAGTTTAAGACTAACAAACTTGGGTTTCAGGATGACCTTTGCTGCTTCCTAGAGTCACCTTCGGAGAAGGCAATGGCAACCCACTCCAGTACAGTTGCCTGGAAAATCCCATGGATGGAGGAGCCTGGTGGGCTGCAGTCCATGGGGTCACTAAGAGTAGGACACAACTGAGCGACTTAACTTTCACTTTTCACTTTCATGCACTGGAGAAGGAAATGGCAACCCACTCCAGTGTTCTTGCCTGGAGGATCCCAGGGACGGGGGAGCCTGTGGGCTGCCGTCTATGGGGTCGCACAGAGTCAGACACGACTAAAGCGACTTAGCAGCAGCAACAGAGTCATCCTGTTCTCTGGAAAGGAATTTTTCTCCTATAACTAGAGTCACCCTCACAAACGGTTGTAATAAAAATGGAGAGGACCAAGAGCTGAACAGATAGCTCCTCCGCCCACCCATGCATGCACTTAACAAACAGTGCTTTTAATGTACCAGACACACTTTTAGATGCTGGGAAAACACAAGAGTCCCTGCGCTCATGGGCTTTACATGCTATTGAAAGCAGGCAGACAAAAACCAAAATTGGTAAGCACACAGTTTATTAGATGGAAGAAAATGTTATGAAGAAAAGCAAGCAGAAAAGGGGAGGATAATAGAGTGGGCCAATGGTTGGGGAGAGTCCGTACTGAGAAGCTTATACTTGAACAAAGGCCTGAAGATGAAGGAGCCAGCCATCACAGGAGGTCACCTTCACAGGAGGAAGAAGCAGGGAGTGCAAAGGTCCTGAGATAGATGTGTGCCTATGGCACTCTGGGAACAGCTAGGAGGCCAGGGTGAGTACAGAGGTAAGTTCAGAGAAATAACCAGGGGGCAGAATGACCTTTCTGGGCCATTTTAAGGACTTGGCTTTTACTCCAAGTGAGCTAGGAAGCTACTAGAACCTAGCACAACAAAAGGTAGCATAATTACTGAAATTTCTCAACCCTAGACTCAAATAGATCAAATGTTAGTAATGGGTATAAATTTACTCATGCAGTTCTCTGAAAACTCCACAATTCACTTGTAAAAAAAAAATCAATTCTCTTGCTTTTGAATGAAATAGTATCAATTTATGGCTAGTGATGATACAATTGAATTTCAGGAGCAGCATACTGTTGTACCTCAGGAGTTTATTCATCCAGTCAGTCAGTGAGAGTTAAGGATAAAAGAAAGACCAGTGGAGAGAGACAAAAATACAAACAAGCACAAAAAGTAACCAAGGAACCATGATACAACTGTACTAGGTGCAGAAAAATCTCAGAAACGAGGGAGGCTGAGTGTAAGAGATGCTCTCCAGGTGCCTCCAGTGGGGGCAGTGGGGTGAGAGCAGGGAAGCAGACCCCTCTGGCAGAGGGGATAATGCATGTGGAGGAAACAGCTTGAAGAAAGGCACAGATGATGAAACCTGATGGCAGTTTATGGAACGTGCAAGTGGTTTAATAGGGCGAAAGAAGGGATGATGTTACACCTAAAATCAGCACTGGCCTGATCATGGGTAAACCTGTAGGCTAAGCTAAAAAGTATCATTTACCTGAGAGGAAATGGAAAGCCTTTGGAGGATTTTAAGGGGAACAGGAGCATCATCGCATTTGCACTTCAGAATAATTTTAACAGCAAGGTAGAGGAGGGACTGCAGTGGTGTAAGGGCAGGGAGACGGAAGAGAAAGACAATTCAAACAAGAGATACGATGTGATGAAAAGGAGGGTAGAGAATAAAGAAATACACAGAGGACACACAATAAGAACCCAATAAGCAAATAAGATGTCAGGAGAAATGGGTCTAGAATTACAGCCCTGTCACGGAATAGTGAACACTTTGCACTAGATTAAGGTATACCATTTTGGAGGGACAAGTTCTCCCTCTCTGTAGGGATAGCTGTTGAGTTTTTGGTATATGAGTTTAAGATCCCGGTGTGAAATTCAAATAGAGATGTCCAACTGCTGCTGAAAAAAACAAGTCTGAAAAATTAGGGAAAGAAATTTGGGTTGGAGATTTATATTTGAGAGTACAGATCATGAAAGTGGTGAAATTGTCTAGGGAGGACATTTTGGAAAAGAAAAGCTATTTGACTGGAATAGAATCTCAGGGAACAGCAATATTTAAGGAAAGGAGGAATCAGCTAAAGAGCCTGAGATGAATTCGAGTATAAGCCCCTCCTTCACCAATGTGTCAGGAATGCGGCTCAGACGGTAAAGAATCTACCTGCAATGTCAGAGACCTGGGTTCGATCCCTGGGTCAGGAAGATCCTCAGGAGAGGGAATGGCAACCCACTCCAGTATTCTTGCCTGGAGAATCCCACGGACAGAAGAGCCTGGCGGGCTACAGTTCACATGGTCGCAATAAGTTGAACAGGACTGAGAGAATAACATTTTCACTTTTCATGAACACCTAGCTTGCTGCTGCTGCTGCTAAGTCGCTTCAGTCGTGTCTGACTCTGTGCGACCCCATAGACGGCAGCCCACCAGGCTCCCCCATCCCTGGGATTCTCTAGGCAAGAACACTGGAGTGGGTTGCCATTTCCTTCTCCAATGCATGAAAGTGAAAAGTCAAAGTGAAGTCGCTCAGTCATGTCCGACTCTTAGCAACCCCACGGACTGCAGCCTACCAGGCTCCTCCATCCATGGGATTTTCCAGGCAAGAGTACTGGAATGGGGTGCCATTGCCTTCTCCAGAACACCTAGCTTAGTGCCTGGCAAAAACTGGATGATCAATAAATGTTAGTGGGTTGATAAACTGAGTCAGGAAGGAAACAATACATGTCACAGAAATAGAAGAACCTGAAAATAATTAAGTTCTGTCAAACGCTACGGCGATGAAAAGGAGGGCTTAAGAGGGTATTTTTGATTTCGTATTAATAACTAGGCAGAGAATACAGACGGTCCAACCGAGAAGTTGTCCCATGAATTGAGTCTTGAAGAATAATCATCTTATAGACAAGAGGAGACTCATCATGCGCTTAATAAACTACGTCAGAGACATTACAGTAACTCCACAAACCAGGCTGATCTAACGAGGAGACTGGCGAACGATAACGCTTCCATCTGGGAACCCCCACCTACCCAAGTGCAAACCAGCCACACCGGGCTCTAGGCAGGGCTCACTAGCCCAAGACGTCCCCAGAACTATAGGTCCCAGCAGGCCATGCGCTACACAGCAATGGACTCAGGAGAAACTGGGCGCAAGACCTGCTGGGAACAGTAGTTTACGGCCCCGACCCCAAGAGGCTCTTGCATGCTTCCCACCAACTCCTTACTTGAGTTCTTCGGCCGAATACATCCCGAAGGAAATGCCCTGCAGCCGCCGCCAGGGCATGTTCTTTGAACCCAACATCCTCCAGTTCAGTTCCGAGCTCCTACACCCAGAGACACTGCCCAGTCACCACTGTGGTACTTTTCACACCACCTCCGGTCCGCAACCATGTGATTTTAAACTGCGCTTGCGCGCGAGAAAGGCTCGCCTTAAGATTTACAGGGACAATACCATTTCCGCTCGAGGTGCGGGGGGGGAGGAAATAATTTCACGACTCTCGAGCGCCCCTTTATTTTGAAAATAATCGAACATATATAAGAAATTAAAATAATCTTTTAGGAAAGATCTTCGAGGGAAATGAGGCCTACTGAGCCTTTAACTTCTGAAGCAAAGTCTTTCAAACCATGAGCTTGTAACCTATTTTATGATTGATTTCTTCTTGTTCCGTCTCAGCCAATAGCCGAGCCATTCCCCGCCCACCTCTCCCGCCTTAAGGTGGAGGGCGTGCTTTCCCAGCATACTATGCAAAGACGCCAAATATGGCGTCCGTGGCGTCCGCAAGGTGGCTGAGGGTCAGCTGTGGGCTTCGCGTACCGCTGACGGCTCGGCGGGCGGGTCCCTGTGGACGGACCCCTAGTAGCAGGTAAGAGAAGCTTGGAGAACCCATGAGAAAGAACCGGGATCATCTTGGCTCTTTGTATCCCCTTTCCCACTTACTGCTGGGGAACTAGATGCGGTGGAGTGGAATGAGCGCGCTCGTGGCCGCGCGACCCGGCAAGCCAGCACGCGGTGCGGCACGTTTTTGAGCAAGGGCTCCAAACACGCTTTTTGGGGATGGAGATTTCTTACTTGGCTGGTCTACGCCGGGGTTAGAACTCTCGGGAAGATTAGGCTTCTTCTGTGGGGGAATCCTGCATTCTAATAAGTGTAGCTATTACTCATCCCGTCCCACGTATTTTTTTAAAAAAGAAAACTTTATCCGCCCTTACTCTTTTTCTCCCACCCGGGAGGAATGGGGGGAAATCAGGTTTTCCCAAATTAAAGGCCGTTTACGAGTTCCACTGGATGTTGTGGGGATGTTTGACGGAAGAAATTTTCCACGTGTTCGTAAAAACAGGAAAGCCCAAAAGATGTGAGGACAATCTGAATGAAGTCGCTGTGATTGTTGAAACTTTGCACGTGTATCATTTGTGTAATTTCTTTTCAATACAAACAATATCGTTGTGGAAGTATGAAAGCCAGCAATTGCTTGTGAAAGTTGGAAATAACCTACTTTTAGATTGGATGTTTGCATTTCCTTTGCGAGGTGATAGTAGACAAATTACCTTATGTGTAGACTGGAGCTAGTAGTAGCCATGGGAAAACAGTGACGAATAAGTGAGTTGTGTAATTTACAGTGTACATTTTATATTAAGGCCTTCCCTAAACTCGGCTCACAAAAGAGAAAATTGCTCCACCAGGTAGTGCAGAGAGGGGTTGATTTAAGAGGACACTGGAGACCAAAACCAGTAAAGGAAGTAATTTTCTATCTTAATCACATCTTGACAATTTTCTGAAGGGTATCAGTGCTGTGTACGAGGAAATTACTTACAAGATAGTGTATGTGATCTGCGTGGTATGTTGACTTTATTTTTTTTAAGTGATAACATTTTAAAACTCATTCAGGGGTCAGTGGTTCTATATTTTGGGTTAAAAAAATAATAGCAGTTCCAAGTTTATATTAGGACACAGGTATTTGGTACATTCCTGAGTGTTGAAGGAAGTGGAATGAAAAACCATGCTGATCTTAGTTTCATAATTTGCTTTAAATGGCTTTGTCTTTTATTATCATTAGATCATTATGATCATTAGATCATCATCCATGTATAATCAGGAGCCCATTAAATCATTTCTTTTAGCCCCAGTGTTTTAGGTCTTCAGAGTTGAAAGTCCTTTATATTTCAGGTCAGCTGTTAAAATGTTCAAGTACTACTAAATGTTTCCTTTTTTTCCTATGATTTTATTTAATGAGACTGCCTGATTTTAAAAATTGTTGGCCATATTATATCTGTATCTTGTACTTATTTTGTCATGGTTTTGAACTTGCCATTGAGGCCATGTCTTCTCAGCATACCTTGATATGAATTATCCGATCAGTTTGATCCATGATAATTGGAAAATTTTGGCTCATTTGCACATAGTTAGGGGTGAGCTGGAAAGTTCATTAATGAGTATTAGCTTTAGAGCTTTTATTTATTTATTTATTTATTGCAGATTTTATTCTGGAAGTGCAGCTGTCCCAAAGGTTGAAGGAGCTGATGTAGCAGGTATATAAAAATGTGTTGAAATAACTCCATTTTTATGTTGATGCATTATACTTCTTTATATATATTGGAAACTGATTTTCTTTTATTTTTCGCATTAAGGGACTGAAGAAGTAGTCATCCCAAAAAAGAAAACTTGGTGAGTATTCAGCATTCATTCAAAAAGTGGTTAAGTGCTTATGAGAAACGTTGTTAGATAAGAAGCCAGTGACAGGAATAGCAATTGGAGGTAGAGAGTAGTGAGTGAATGGGGAGTGAGATTTACTTAAAAGACCTATCTGAACTAAGTTTGGGTTAATATTTATGTAGTGATGGTCAGTCATGAGATATCATTATTAGAATAATTTCTGTTTTTCTTTCTTAAGGAGGTTTCACATTGTTAGGAGACCTTAAAAAATTATCTTTGTGGTCTTTAGTAGGTAAATGGTGCAGACTGCAAAATTTAGCTTTTTTAACCCACTGGATAGATCCTTGAACAAATTGCCTTATACATACTCAACACTTGTTGAATATGTAAGAATTAAAACTTACAAAAACTCATGTAGTAATGATATTACTGAATGCATTGAAAGATCTTTCAAAAAACTAGGTCTTTTTTGAGTATGACTTGAAGATTCAGACTCATTAAAAAAAAAAACCAAAACTCTTAAATTAATGATCATTGCCAAAAGGGGAGTGGGATAAATTGAACATGCAAAAAGGAAAATATAATTACCACCAATGACCCTATTCAAAGACAAGTTACTTAATCTGTCTTTGCCATAGTAGAATGTAGGTAATATACCACCTGCCTCAGAGGATTACATGAGCATTTCAACAGTTAATACCACATAATCAGATCTCAGTAGATGGCAGCTATTATTTTAAAGTTCTGCAGTATAACCTTTTATATATAAGTAGTATGTGGACATTTAGTTTAGTAGTGATTTGTTAGATGTACTGTTCTGTACTCTGATTTTAATTTTGAGTGATTACATAGTATTTTATTGTATGGATATATTCAGGTTCATTTTTACCTTCCCTAATGGCTCAGTGGTAAAGAATCTGCCTGCCAATGCAGGAGATGTGGGTTCCAGCCCTAAGTCGGGAAGATTCCCTTGAGAAGGAAATGGCAACCCACTCCAGTATTCTTGCCTGGGAAATCTCATCAACAGAGGAGCCTGGTGGGCTACGGTCCATGGGGTAGCAAAGAGTCAGATACAACCCAGTGACTAAAACGTGGGCCTAAGAGTCAGAACCAAGATCAGAATAGGAATATACATAAGCATGAATGAGGCATTTCTTGAATGGCATTCATGTCCAGTGCGCTTTACCAACTCATTGTGCCTCTTTCCCTTCTGACAAAGGTCCCACGGGGAATACAAGAGAGGGTGTGTTCAGATGGCCTACAGTCTAGTTAGAGTGCATATTTTATACTTTATTGCTTCCCTGGTGTCTCAGCTGGTAAAAAAATCCACCTGCAGTGCAAGAGACTTGGGTTTGATCTCTGGATTGAGAAGATCCCCTGGAGATGGGAAAGGCTACCCACTTCAGTATTCTGGCCTGGAGAATTCCATGGACTAGTCCATGGAGTCCTAAAGAGTCGGACACAACTGAGTGACTTTGACTTTTCTTTATTGATAACGCAGTTTAACTGAACCTTAAAATGGGTCAGATGATTTTATTGGCATCAGAGTCACCTGGGAATTTTGTTTAAAATGCATGTTCCTGTAGGTAATTCTTTTGTATAAGCCCCACAAATCTGGTAAACAGTAAGGCAGGATGGTGTGTGATCATGACCTAACTGTGGTGGTGGGAGGTCATGCAGGCCAGTCTCTAATAAATGCTCTTAGAATAGGAGAAATAGGGTAGTTGATATAGAGCCTTGGTTAACAGATTGAGGCCTGTTTGTTTATAGCCCATTAAGTAAAGGTTTAAAAGAAGACTATTTCATAACACAAATTTCAGTGTTAATTAAATTTCTTTTTTTCTTTTTTAGAACACAGCCTCAGTCACTTAATAACTTACTATCTGTGGTTACTTTTATGCTCCAAAGGCAGAGCTGAGTAGTTGTAACAGAATCCTTACGGCCCATAAAGCTTAAAATATTTACAGTCTGTTCCCTTAGAGACAAAGTGATTGATAGAGGTTCTCTAATAGAGAGCCTCTGCTTTCCAGGCTCAGGAATTTGTGCTTTTAGATTGAAAAGAAACTATAAAGACTGAGTTCTTCTTGCCTTATTTGAAAGATAAAGCATCTTTCAAGGCTGTGATTTCTCAGATCACAAGTGCTGTAGAAGACGTTAACAAATTGTAGAGGGTTATTCTGAGTTTTTATATACACTGTTTTTTTTCATATACACATATATTTTTTTCAGAGTATTCTGAGCACATTAGTCTGTGTTGTGTAGTTACTTTAGGGAGAGCATGGAGCCCAATTATGATCAGTGCATAGGTGACTGGACTCATTAAAGAAATGGATGTTAAAATTTACCACACTGGCAAGAAGATGTGGAAAATGGTTACTCAAATACGTTTGTTGATAGGGCAGTCAACTGGAACAACACACTGGAGAGAAATTTGGCAGAACCACAATTTTAAAATGTGCAATACTTAATTGGTTAGCCATTCTGGAGGAATACTTGCAAATATACCCAAAGAGACATGGATGAGAGTGCTCTTTACAACTTGGGAATAATAAGGTGAAATGGCCCCAATGCCCATAGTAAGGAGATAATTAAAAAATGGTTATCATACAATATAACATTTAAAGAAATTAATTAGATTTTCACATAGTAACATGGATAATGCAAACTTATGGAACACATACCCAGAATGACGACATGTTTTTTTGTTTTTGTTTTGTTTTTATGGTAGTGTGTGTGCAGAAGTACCCTTTAAAGTTCTGGAAATATAAACACTAAACCTACAGTAGAGTGGGGGCAAGGGGGTCACAAGATAACATCAGATAGAATAGTCTAGTTTTTTTTTTTTTAATTTATTTTTTAATTGAAGGATGAGTGCCTTATAGAATTTTGTTGTTTTCTGCCAAATTTTTTTTCAGTATTATGTGTTCATTGAGATTATTTTTAAAATAACCCTTGAAGGTGGTAATGATAACCCTGTATGCGAGACAGCAAAAGAGACACAGATGTATAGAACAGACTTTTGGACTCTGTGGGAGAGGGTGAGGGTGGGATGATTTGGGAGAATGGCATTGAAACATGTATAATATCATATAAGAAACGAATCACCAGTCTAGGTTCAATACAGGATACAGGATGCTTGGGGCTGGTGTACTGGGATGACCCAGAGAGATGATATGGGGAGGGTGGTGGTGGGAGGGGGGTTCAGGATTGGGAATTCATATACACCCGTGGCGGATTCATGTCAATGTATGGCAAAACCAATACAGTATTGTAAAGTAAAAAAAAAATTAAAAATCAAAAAAATAAAATAACCCTTTAAGAAACTGGTGACTGATTTGAATGTTCCTAGTGTTTTCACTTGCATTTGTTGAGTATGTTATGAAGATTACTCACTTGGTAAGACTTAAATATGCTGATGAAAAATTTAGTTAGGGAATACTGAGAAAAGAGTGTCTCTCTCTTGCTAAAATTACATTAACTGCTATTTTAGAAAATCCAGTAGATATTGTATACATCAGGGAATAAGTCTTAACATGTAAAGTTTTGTAGATGTTTTCTTTTTTTTTTTCATATGTCTATTCCCATATATAGCTGAATTGGGAGTCCCCAATTTAGATAATAAAGGCACGAATATTACAGAAAGCTGCAGTGAGAATGCAGAGGAAAATGGATACGACATAACATTCAAGGTTAAGAAAGTTTTATGAGATGAGAGTGGAAATTGCTAGCCCAGGGTGATGGTTATAGAGACCAGGCCAGAGAGGGTAGCAAAGCATAGTAGGAACATGTACTAACCACCTTTGGTCAAAAGAATTGAACAGTTTTCTCATTTTCTAACTTATTATTCTAGTGATATTATTCTAGAGATCAGAACTGGCTTTACTTGAGACATGATCTTTGTTAATGGCCAGTCCACTGAGAGTAGAGTCACTTGTTCACGTTGTGAGTGTGAGAAGCCCTGATGAGGGTTAACTTGTGATTCTCGTTCTTAGGGACAAAGTGGCTGTTCTTCAAGCACTTGCATCCACGGTGCACAGGGTAAGTAGGAATTTCAGGTTTTTGTATCTAATTCAGCTAATAATAAACTTAATGTTCATACCTCTTCTTTATTCACAATTTAACTGTTGTGGATCTAGAGAGTTTCATAGCACTATCTAGTCCAGACTCTTCATGTGACAAATGAGAAATCTAAAGCTTTTAAAGTGATTAGCCCAGGGCTGCTTAGGATATTAAAACCTTGACTTGGTGCCATGGTTTTTTCCCTCCAGATTCAGTGTTTTTATACTATGCCAGTGATTTTTAACCTCCTGAAGAGCTTGTTGAAATACATGTTCCTAGGGAATGGTTGGGTATGATATTCTAATGCAAGTGACCTGTAGAACCACTTTGAGAACAGTGTACCCACCATACTCAAATTCAGTGATTAAGAATCTGGGTCTTGGGACCAAATGTTCTGTTTCATCTTTATCCCAAAGTTACCTTTTGTCTTGATACATCAGGGAATTAGTTTTGACATGTAAAATTTCCTACATGTTTTCTTTTTCTTAATGGCATATATTATGAATGTTATATCAAACTTATTTAGAAAAATACATCTGGTTTATAATCTGTTTTCTTATCTGTAAAATGGGTGTTTACTTATAGCACCAAACATTGAGGTTTCAGGTGAGAAATAAGTTAGTACACGTGAAAGGGCCTAGAACGTCAACTGGCACAAAGGACATGCTCAGTAAATGCTGGCTATTTTATTATTGCTCCAGCTATCTGATTTATTTGTGAATAAATTCCTCCCTTCACAATTCAAGAATAGGGCCTGTAGTCTTGATAGATAAACTGAAACCATAGTAAATGCCTCAGAGATAGAACTTTCAAGTTCTCTTTTTTTTTTAACCACAATATCTATGTGGATTCTCACCCTCCTTGAGGCGGTTGTCACAGATTTCCGGAACTGTTTTTCGACTGTGGGTGTTAAACTTATGGGCCAAATACATCCTGGAAGTTTCTGAGATTGGTTTTATAATACTGCATCTCCATACTAGCAAGATACTTAGATTTTCAGCTCACATATCCATAAATAGGCCCTTGAAATGTAACCTCAGAGATTGTTGTCAGTTTTTCAGTGAGATTGACCCAAGGGGCATTTAAGTCAAAGAAGTTGTAGAATTATGTGCACACTTGTCTGATTGGGGCTTGGGCTCTTAAAATCCAGGGGACAATTATTCATTCATTCAGAAACCACACATTCTAACCCTTAATGGTGCTTACCAGGTCATCCAAGCCACCATCATCTCTTACTATGTTGGATTAATTACAGCAGTCTCTGTTCTCTTGACTTCCTCAACCCAGTAAGCAGCCATAGTGACCCTGCTAAAACGTTGACTCACATCACTCTTCTCCTCAGAACTCAAATGGCTTCTGATTTGTTATAAATGAAACAGAAACTGAAACCCCTCCAAGGGTGCCTGAGGCCCTACGTGATCACCCCCATCCCCACCCTAGCTCTAACTGCATTTTCTGCCATCTTTCTTGTACCCTGCTCTAACCAGGCAGCCTCCTAGCTAATTCTCAGTTTCTTATCAGGCACAGGTCTGCCTCGAGGCTTTAATGCTTCCTATTTTTTCTGCCTAGTTTATTTTTCCCTGAGATAATCCACATAATTTCTGCCTTTATCTCTTTAAGTCTTTTCCTTGAGATCTTCCCAGACCACACCATATAAAATTGTATGTTTATTTTCTGTGACAGCTTATCCTCCCTCCCTTCCTTTTCCACAGCAGTTATTGCCTTTAAATTTACTATATGTTTTATTTGCTTTGTTTTCTGGAGGTTTTATTCCCCACTAGATTATGAGTTCTGTGGAGGATAGGATTTTGTTGTCTCCCTGGCACATATGAGGTGCTCAGTAAATATTCAATGAGTGAATAAGGCAGGCACTGAACTAAGCCAGTGGTGGCTAGGCAAAGGGACAGTGGAGTAGGTAGAGGATTTAAGGAACTGCAGTCAGCCACAACTGAATGGAAGTAACGGGAGAGGATCTTTGATTTGGATTGCAGAATGCTTGGTACCCTTCACTGAAATGGAGACGATAAGAGGGGAGGGCAGAGAAGAACAGTTGGAGGTAGATTTGGTGTGAGGCATCTGAGCTACAGGACCAGAGTTGAGGAGGAGTTTCTCAGAAACCATTAAGGTCTTGGAAATCACTGAGGGAGGAAAATGTGGGAAACAAGAATAAAGTCTAGTGAGAGAGGTCCAGCATGTGACCCAAAACTAGAGGCCCAGACAGGTGTTTGATAAAGATGGTGGACAGGACAGAGCCAGGCAGCGGTTGGGAATCATGGAGTGATGGTCCAAGGAAGCCATCCTAGAACTGCTTCCTCTGAGTTGTCCTTCATACCCGTCACGTCTTAGTAGAGAGTGGGTGCACGCGTGCTAAGTGGTTTCAGTTGTGTCCAGCTCGCCAGGCTCCTCTGTCCATAGAATTTCCCAGGCAAGAATACTGCCGTACCCTCCTCCAGGGGATCTTCTCAACCCAGGGATCAAACTCATGTCTCTTACTCCTGCATTGGCAGGCAGGTTCTTTACCACTTTCGCCACCTGTGAAACCCAGAGATCACCTGTGAACCAGATGAAGTGAGCCTCAGAGGAAGGTAAAGGGAATACAGAATTTGAAAGTGGTATCAGGAACTGAGAGCCCTAAAAAGTACTGCTTCCAGGTCCTAGGTCAGAGCATCCTTCTATTAAGAACCACAGGGAAGCTCTCCCCCAGAGAGTCCAGGTGAATACTTCAGGGTGGCAAGGGGACTGTCAGAAGAGATTCAGGAAGTAGGTTGAGTTTGTGAAAGTTGCCAGAAGGTGCAGAGAAGGGGGCTGTGAAGGAGAGGGGAGGAATAGAGGAAGTAATTTGGGGGCCATTCTAAGGGAGACTGCTGGTGCCAAAGAGTTAATCTTGCTCAGGGTTCTACCTGAAACAACTTAAAGAAGTTTGGAACCTTGGGAAACAGGACACTGGAGATGCTGCTGTTGTTCCCGCTTCCTGAGAGGGCCATGTAAATGTTATCCTCCATTTGAAGGAGCCTCTTGGGTGGTTAGTGCCATGCGTTGAAGGGACACCCTAGTTCAGGAAACTGGTGCCCAGGCTGGTTAATTCAGAGGCTCTTCACTTTGCATTTAAAATGGTGATATCCCTGCTGATAGCAGCCTCTAGTTAAAACCAGTCATGGAGATTTAAACCATTGTTTGCTTTAAATTGTGCATAACTATAACCAAGTCTCACAGAGCCTAGGGTATAGCGTAGGTGTTCATGTCTACCAGCATACATATTTCTGCTTTTGTGATACATGCAGTTAAAACTTCCACAAGGTCCTCTTAATAAAAGCCTAGCTAAAGAGACTTGTGTGTCTTCACAGGATACCACAGCTGCACCTTATGCATTTCAGGATGATCCTTACCTCATACCGACATCCTCTGTGGAATCTGTGAGTATTTTTAGGTAACTTGCCTAGTGTTATGTTTTACCTTGTTGGTTTGGGTGACAGGATAACACATAGGACTTATTTTACTTGTAGACACCTTTGAAAAATTCATAGAGGCTAATAGATAAATTGGTAGATTTTCTGATTTCTTTACTACTTTATCAAAAAGTTTTAGAGATTGGCTATGGAGAAGGTATTTGGTTTGGATTTTTAGTACTTTGAGATCTTTCCCACTATAGAGCAATTCACTCAGTTTAAAGGTATTGTTTTTACACACCTCAAGCTGTATGTAGGATCTAACCTGAAATTATGTCACATTCAGCAGAATAATAATAATAATTAGGTACTTTAACTTGGAATTCTGTGTATTACAGTGTTCTTTGGTTGGGGCGGGGGAGGGCAGAATAATTCTTGCTGAGGGTATAACTTTGATCTAAATTGTATGTAGTATAAATTTACGTCTTTTTCTTTATACAGCATTCATTTTTGTTGGCAAAGAAATCCGGAGAGAATGCAGCAAAATTTATTATTAATTCATATCCCAAATATTTTCAGAAAGACATAGCTGAGCCTCATATACCGGTAAGTAGAGGTAATTGCAGTTTTCAGATAATACTATGTAAATATAAACTAAGCTGTCACAACTAATGTTTAAGTAGCCATTTGAATGCCTACAGTATTTGGGTGAAATATTATTTCACCCAAATAGTATTTGGGTCTAATATTATTTTGCCCAAATAATATTTGGGTCTAATATTATTTCACCCAAATAATATTTGGGTCTTTTAATATTTATGGTTATCATTGCTCACAGTACTCACCTTTATTATCATATTTAAAACTACATGTATTTGCTCTTCATTTTGTTTTCTTCATTTGGCTTCTGCAACACCAGGCTCTCAGATCTTCACTTCTGACTGCCCTTTCTGGTTCCCTTAGTTGGTTTTCCATCGACTCCTCAGACCTTGGTGTCTTTTTCTCAGGATTCCGTACTTGGTCACTCTCTCTTTTTTCTGACTGTAATCTTCCTGCTTCACTAACCCTTATACTCCATTTGGCGTTCTTGTATGTTGGCCTCAACGTCTCTACTTTGGACTCCGGACGCTTTTTTTTTCCAGCCCCCTCTGTTCTGTGGGCATGAGGGGTGAGTGTGGAGGGCCTGCTGGGTGTTCGGCATTGCACTTGGTGGGTCCCACAGTGCTCAGCTGAGCATGGGCTCTGCCTCTGAGCTAAGTAGCAGAAATAGTAACTCAGACTCATTGTATCTAAAACTGCTTCCTCTCACTTTGTAAGCGCACATGGCCAGCCACCCAGACACCCCTTGTGCTTCTCAAGCAGCAAATCTTAGGGACAAATTAGGACGTCAGTGTGATTGTGTCCATAAAGATTGAAATCCTGAACTAAAACAGTGACAGCAGTGGAATGGCCATCTGTAGGGCCTGCTCTCTCCCCTCTATGTTTCTGACCAATAGTTACTCTTCTGTGTGTAGTTCACTTCTGCTTGAAGCCTTCCCTGGGTCCCTAAGTATTTGAATAACTTGGTGAGTGAGGTAAAATCAACATACCTTGGTAATACTGAATGTTTACAGTAAAAGAAGTTATCAGGGATGGAAGGTTTCCGTCTTTACAAACTAGATAGACTGTGAAACCTTCAGCCAAGATTGAGAGGAAAGTAGGAAGGATGGTTTTAGCAAGGGAAAAATAGTAAGTTCAGCTTGAAATTAGGGAATTTAGTTCACTGGGAACTAAATTCACTGGGAAAAGTGAAGACTTTTAATTCAATAGGCTGTAGTTCTTCGATATAGGATTCTTCAAATACAGACTAAATATTTATAATTAGGAGCTTTTAAATTCTTTGCCCCAACTTAGGAGATCTCTAAGTAATCTTGTTTTGGTGACTAGAGAGGTAGAGTTAGATTCCTTAAACAGACATTCATGTTAAAATGATAGGTAGTATCTCATGCATGAAGCATGAATATTATGGTGTGTTAATCAAATACTACGGTTGTGTTGTCTTACTCTGTTGTGCTTTCCCATTGACCTGTTTGCGCTGACTTTAACCATCTTATTTTCTAGTGTTTAATGCCTGAGTACTTTGAACCTCAGATTGAAGAAATAAGTGAGGCCGCTCTGCAGGAACGAATCAACCTCAAAAAAGTCAAAGCTTCTGTGGACATGTTTGATCAGCTTTTGCAAGCAGGTGACTAAGTTCATTTGAAGCCCCCACGTTCATGTGAAGCTCCCCTGGGCATGTGGGCGTGGAAGTAGGCCACAGTTGTGCACGTGATCTAGATAGTTGTGAGTACGAGTTAAAAGTGCTGTGCTACTTCCTCTGCTTGGTAGCTGTTTTTATATTTTTTATAGTTTAAGAAGTCATATTTCAAGTTCTGCTTTAGTGTCATTTTAAAACTGTGGGTAGGATAGAGTTGTCCTTGCTGGTGTGTTGTCCTCTTGTGCAGGTAGAGAAATCTTAGAGCCATTCTTTCTTAGCTTCTGTTTTAACGTGAGGTTTGTTCATACTGTATTCACATTTCTTATATTCTTTAAGTATGTTTGAGAGGCAAAAAACAGACTAGAAAGAAATACTTAAAAAGGAAAGAGCACTAAGCTGCAGGATCAGAAGCTTGGGTAGGTTCTGGCACTAATTAGCGCTGTAGCCTTGAAAAACTCAATTCCTTTAATTCTTCTGTCTCTCAAATCCTGTGGCTCTCTGAATTTGATGTGGATGAACCTCCAGGGGTTTAGGTGTCAGGGCTTGTAAGCTACCATGAGATGAGAATATACCTATAGTAGCATGAAAGCAGCAGCAATTGCTTAAGTTTTGGAATCTGGTGTGCTGGTCAGTGGTTTAGGATAAAAATCAGCCAGACATACGAGAGAGAGTGAAACTGGACTGAATCACTCAATATAGTCTTGAATATGGCAAGAAACATTTTCAGAAAACTTTAAGAATTTTGGTGTGTAGCCTGTTAAAGCATCAGGTGTACAAATGAATTGCTGATGCAGATTGTCATTTAGGGAGGCTTTTCCCTCTGCTCGTTGAATATGATAAACATCGTTATATTAAGACTTGTCTTCCTCTGTTTTACACACTGTGTGGTGTAGATGCAAGCAGCTGTTCGGTGAACCTTAGTAAAGACAGGGTCAGAGCCGTAACACTCAGCTCATTCAGAGTAATGGAATGAGTCGACATACTAGGAGAGGAAATATAGAAAATTTTAATATCAAGGCCTAATAAGTGCCAAGCACTTTGTAGGCATTTAATTCTGTAACACCTTATGAGTTGGTGTGCTTGTAGTCATAAAGGAAACTGACTGACTTCAAGTAATCTTCAGGGTCACAGCTTTGAGATGCTATGAGGCAGTCAGGTTATACTCCATCACCTGTTTTCCCCCCACTGTGTCTTTTGTCTTTTCTAAAGGCTTTTAAGTTTCTGATAGCCATTTGTATTATCAGTATATTTTCTTAAGAAAAATTTAGCTACTTTTCTTTTTAAAGCACTAAATTCATACTTCTTCCTGTTCCCTTTTCTTCCTCTTGATAAGTATCAAGTTGGGAACATAATGTTTGGAACAGTAATTTTTTAAAGGCTACTATCTCTAGGCATGTATTTCAGCGAGGGCCTGGATCCAAGCGAAACAGTTCTGATTGCGTTTGTGAAGACGGAACTGGGCCCTGGGGGACTACATGGCAATCATTTCCAGAGCGTTCATTTCGAAGATGATAGGTAGAACTGTGAGAGAGTTTCTCTGGGAATATGAGTACATAGAATAAATGAGCCCAGGGTCAAACTTGGCTCTGGCATTTTATCTCTTCTGTCAGCCAGCACTGTTAGGGATTCTGTGCTGTCTGCATCACTCCAGATGTTTAAGCTGATGTGCAGTGCAACTCGCCCTTGGAGAATGGAATCCAGTAGGCTTCAGTTCTTTGATGTTTCAAAGTTTCTCCCCCTCACCCTTTTTTTCCCCCACCCACAGGAACCACTGTATCTCTGGAAACAACTAACAGTCTCTTGGATTTGTTGTGTTACTATGGAAACCAAGAACCCTCCACTAATTATAATTTCCAACAACAGGAACAATCGGAAGAGTTGGTAATGATTTTTTAAAGTTTCTTTTGGTAGTAATTCTTTCTCATTTTAAGGTGAGTTCTTAGGCCTTATGTTAGAGATTTGTGCTGAGGTGTGATGTAGCACAGTATGTAGCCTGGACAAAAGGTGATGTGGAGGAAGAGATGGATTTTAACAATTGTTTTACCCTGGTTCCCTCCTTAAAAGTATTTTGACCTTGCCTGCCACATGCAGAAACCAGTGACCAGAAATGTTTGGATGGGCCCCTTTGTTGTTGTTCCTCAGAGTGACAATATGTTGTATATGGGACAGAAGGGAAAGCCCCTGGCCCCAGCCCTCTTGAAAATTCATGCATATGTAGGCAGGGTCTCCTTTTTACCTTCTACCAAATCTTTATTTCCTTTGCTTTTCCGAAATTTCCTCTGCCTTACCGGTTCTGAGTAGTGTAGCTTGGAGAATGCTTTCCGTTGTTGTATTCTTTTTTATATCTGTTGGTGATGGCTCATTTCAGGAAGAGGGCGAAGAGGGAGATAACGTGAAGTCTAAGAAGAAGGCTGGTCATCAGCTTGGAGTTACTTGGAGGTATGTTACAGGATAATTAGAACATTTATGGATCCTTACGGTTGTGGAATGTTCTCCGTCACCCCCTGAAGAAGACACAACCCTGTAGTATTCTAAAATGCAGTTTGTTCTGTGTGCAACGTAAATGTCACAGTTGGTTTTCATATGTGTTTGGACCATTTTTTATTAGATCTTTACCTCCAACCAGCTAGAGGTACAGGACTGGTGTTGATTTCTTTTTTTCCTCCCCCGCCTAACTCCATGTACCCATCATGGTATGGTTCTTTTGGTAATTTCATTAATAGTCCTACCTTGCACTATATACCTCTAACTCTAAAAAGGTTCAGAATTTTAAAAACTATGTTAGAATACACATATGTCAGAGCATAGTTCTAAATTAAGACTGCTGGCTAACAAACAAAAGTATTCACTACTGAACAAAAGATAAATATTTATGTAATGATTCAGAATTCAAATGAACGGAGTAAAACTGTCTAAAAGGTATTTCGTAAGGGTGTCTGGAAAAGGAAAGCTACTGTTAATATCAAAATGAGTAGAATAAAAAATTAAACTTCTTCAGTAGATACTAATAATTTCTTATAGTGGTTAAGAACAGGGACTTGTGAGTACCATTTTGGCCCAAATCCAGGCTCTATTTTCCAAGATGTGTTGGTAACAGAGAAAATGAAGGTGCAGTGTGATTTGTATAACATAGCACATTGACTGACTGAAAGGGCCAGATTATATAAGCTAGAATAGGACAATGGATTCTAGGGCACCACATGTCTGCGGTTGCCTCTGGTTATTTATATCCAGTTGAAAGAGGGTGGAGGAATTTCACTGTGTACCCTGCTGTGCAGTTTGCTTTTTGTTTACAATGCTGAGTATATATTTGGAGAAGGCAATGGCACCCCACTCGAGCACACTTGCCTGGAAAATCCCATGGATGGAGGAGCCTGGTGGGCCGCAGTCCACAGGATCGCTAAGAGTCAGACACGACTGAGCGACTTCACTTTCACTTTTCACTTTCATGCATTGGAGAAGGAAATGGCAACCCACTCCAGTGTTCTTGCCTGGAGAATCCCAGGGACAGGGGAGCCTGGTGGGCTGCCGTCTGTGGAGTCGCACAGAGTCAGACACGACTGAAGCGACTTAGCAGCAGCAGCAACCAGATCTCCCTCTCTGGGTGGGAAGAATTACTTGCAATTATATGCAGAAAATGCTTGGAACTTTGCAAATACTCCACATGGTAGCTGTTACTGGTTTTATCTGTTTCCACCGGTTCACGTTTACTCTTGTGTCTAGAGCCAAAAACCATGCTGAGAGAATTTTTGCTCTGATGCCTGAGAAAAATGCACATTCTTACTGCACAATGATTCGAGGAATGGTGAAGGTAACATTTGTTCTGGGTAGTTTTATGTTTTTGTCTTTAATTTCTAGTGAATCGGGGTTTCTCAGCCGCAGAACCCTTCACAGCTGGGCCACATGGTTTGTTGTCGCTGGGGGTTTCCAGAGCCTTGAAGGATGTTTGGGAACTGCCTCTACCCACTTCATGCAGTGATTCATCCTCCCATCCCCCAGTTGTGACAACATAATTCTCATAGTTGTTTTTTTCATTAAAATAAGATACACTTATCGAAAAAAAATTATTAGGAAAGTTTTTTAAAATTGAAATCATTGTGTTGAAGTAACAGGAATAGAAACTGTATTATACCACACTGCTCATGTAAAAGGAAAAACACTATCCATTCTGGTCTATCCTTTTACTTCTGAGAACAGTAGATATGCAAATATTTATTAAAGACAACTTTTATGGTGTTTAATTTTCATCCTTTCCCTCTTCTAGCACCGAGCTCATACACAGGCATTAAGCTTGTACACTGAACTGTTAAACAACAGACTCCGTGGTGAGTTGTGTCTGGAGAATTCATCTCTGTCCTTCCTTTCCTTCTCGTATGTGGGCATGTGTGCACGCTCAGTCATGTCCTAGCTCTGCACGCCATGGACTGTAGCTTGCCAAGCTCCTCTGTCCATGGGATTTCCCAGGCAAGAATACTGAAATTGGTTGCCATTTCCATCTCCAGGGGATCTTCCCCTCCCAGGGATTGAACCCGAGTCTCCTGCATTTGCTGGTGGATTCTTTACCTATGCATCATTATATCAGGAGTCTATAAAATCGCAGGATTTTACCTTAATGATTCGCTCATTCTTAATCTTTTCCTCTGATGTTGGTGATTGAAACGAGAGTCCAGAGCCAGAGAAAAGAGTGGTTTCCTACTTTTGTGGACTCGTGCATGACCACTTGGCCTTTAATCACCGACCCCAAATTTTGTTAAAGTAATTTTCTTCTTTTATAGCTGATGTGCACACCTTCAATTCATTAATTGAAGCAACAGCATTGGTGGTGAATGCGAAATTTGAAGAAAAGTGGAATAATATATTGGTAAGGAGGAACCCTCACTTTGGCTACTAATAGGCCAAAATATCCTTTGCTGGGAGTCCTGAAATGCAGGAGACACGAGTTCAATCCCTGGGTTGGGAAGATCTCCTGGAGAAGGAAATGGCAACCCACTCGAGTATTCTTGCCTGGGAAATGCTATGAACAGGGGAGTCTGGTGGGCTACAGTCCATGGGGTTGCAAGAGTTGTACATGACTCACCTACTACACCACCACCAACCGCCATCCTTTGCTCGGAGTGCATGGGATGGAGAGAGCATTCACTGAGCTTCTTTGTGGTGGTCATCTTTGCACTGGGCACTCCACTTGCAGTGGCCTGTTCACACCCTTCTAGCAACCCTTAGTTTAAGTAGCTGTATCTGACATGTGACCCAAGCATACAGCTAGAATCCAGGAAGACCAGTTTGCTATATAATATTCATTTATTTCCTTATAATCGTGTGGGTTTTTTTTTTTAATATTAAAACATTTATTGAAAAAAATTACTCGGAAAGGTTTTAAAAATTGAAATCACAGGAACGAAGTAAGGAATAGGAACCACACTATACCATTCATTGTTGTCCAGTCACTCAGGTGTGTCCAACTCATTGCAGCCTCATGGACTGTAGCCCACCAGGCTCCTCTGCCCGTGGGATTCTCCAGGGCAGAACACTAGAGTGGGTTGCTGTTTCCTTCTCCAGGGGATCTTCCCGACCCAGGGATCGAACCCACGTGTCCTACATTGGCAGCTGGGTTCCTTAACACTGAGCCACCAGGGAAGTGCATACCATACCATACCGCTCATGTGAAAAGGGAAAACCAGTCTGTTCTAGTCTCTACTTTTGCTTCAGTTTTAGACTCGTTAGGCCACGAGAGACAGTTAGACACGGACATCACATGGGGGTTAGAGCGACTGTTGAAAGGGCCTTCTCTCAGGGGCACTAGATAATTCTTAAATGGGGGACTTATTTATTAATCTGCTTTAAACATAGGCAGACAGCCCAGTTCTTTTAGTGTGTTCTGTTAGTTTATTGGACAAATTACCAACCAGGCATTAAAAAAAATAATACTCCTGCTTTTGATTCAACTAGGACCTGCTGAAACAAATGGTTGCACAGAACGTGAAGCCCAATCTACAGACTTTTAACACTATTCTCAAATGTCTCCGAAGATTTTATGCATTTGGAAAATTGCCAGCCTTACAGACCTTCCGGGAAATGAAAGCCATCGGGATAGGTGAGGGGTGTCCTCATGTCCCCACTGGAGGCAGTGCTGACCTGAGGCTTCAGGTCCAGGTGATCCAAAGAGAGACTAAACTTTTCTGTGCTATTTACATAATATGGTAGGAATTTCCTTTCCACCATTAAGCACACTTTTTAATGATGTATATTTAGTATAATGGGAGCTCTTCTTTATCATCTTTTTGCTATTTATAGCAAATTAGACTCTTGGGATTTTAGATGCTTTTTAATGGATTTCTTGATTCTAGGGAGAATTGTTTACTTATAGTTGGCTGGTTTTAAAATCTCGTGACGTTTTCTGGCATAATTAAGTATTTGAACCCAATTGTGTGCTAGTATGTTCTATATTTTTCAGTATTTATGTTATTGAATCAGTTCACTTCTATCTTTTAGTGTTCTTAAATGAAACTCACAAGAGTATTGACTGTAATGTTTTAGTGATAGGTGTCTGGACTTTCTAAGAGGAATTTGATCTCTATGACACCTTTCCACCTTTACATTAATCACATCAGCTGGGAAATGTCTTTGTTCAGAGGAACGGAATGCATCTTCTACTTATGTAACACCACTAATGTTTTTATTCACTATACCTCAGTAAGCTATATTTTGTATAGCTGTGTTTGACATTTTTTTTCTTTTTTCTATGTACCTGGTAACATAAGAACCCTCGCTTGCAACATATCATCATATTATTCAGCTGTTTTATCAACATGGTATGTATGTCATTATGTTATTTATGTAGAGATTAGGCTAACTTCATTGCTAATGAATTAAGATTGGATAGTTCACGGAATAGCATTGTCTACAGCCTGAGCAAAAAGTTACTCTTGAGGGTAGTGTGAGGGTAGTGTCATCTTTTTGTCATGTAAAACTTTTAAGTTGGAGTGGAGGAAGGTCATTAAATGTACTAACGGGCAGTGTATGGTTTTGGCCAGAAGGTACTTGAGTTTGGAATTCCTTTTGCCCTCCAGAACTGTGCTGTCCAATACAGTAGCTACTTAGCTACACGTGGCTATTTAATTAAATTCCTTCATAGCATTAGTGCTCAGTAGCCACTTGTGACTGGACTGCATCATCAGTGATGCAATTATAGAACATTTCCGTCTTTGCAGGAAGCTGTTGGATAGTCCTGCTCCACAGTAAACATTATTTTGAAGCCTCATGGGAGAACTTCAAGGCTCCATTTGTTACCTAATTTTAGGTCAGCTGTGCTCTATTGAATGGATTTTGGAGCAAGGCACACCTGAGTTGAAGTTTCATCTCTACCATTTACCAGATGTGTGGGAAGGGACTGGATATCTTACCCGAGTAATGCCATCACGATGTAATGATGAAATGAATTCTGTGTAGTGTCCCGTTCATGTTTGGGAGGCATGTAGTAAGTACTGTAGGTTCTTAGCCATTTGCCCCAACCTGAGAAACAACCCTAGCTTTAGAAATGACAGTTCCAGTCTTTCTCTCCTGTAATGGGCTTTTTGTGTGAAAACAACAGAAAATCTTTATTTTGGAAGGGTAGTTTTGCAAAATTCACATTCTCACACATAGGGAAGTAGGAGCCGTTAAATGACTTTATCTTGAAAAAGGGAAGTAGGAGCCGTTAAATGACTTTATCTTGAAAACAGGTGAACTGTTTCCACAGTAATTTTGTCATCTAAAATTTTATTAAACTTCGGTGGTATTGTACTGCTACTACTAAGTCACTTCAGTCGTGTCCGACTCTGTGCGACCCCGTAGACGGCAGCCCACCAGCCTCCCTCGTCCCTGGGATTCTCCAGGCAAGAACTCTGGGCTGGGTTGCCATTTCCTTCTCCAATGCGTGAAAGTGAAGTCACTCAGTCGTGTCTGACTCTGTGCGACCCCATGGACTGCAGCCTACCAGGCTCCTCCGCCCATGGGATTTTCCAGGCAAGAGTAGGTATTGTACTAAAACTAAGTAATTCTCACTCTAAAGCCTATTCCACTATAACATCACACATCACCTTGGCTAACTAAAGTCACTGGTACTTATGTTTCCTAAGTAACACCCACGGTCATAGGGGCAGGAGTGTCAGTGTGTCTTAGGGATATAAATCTATTATTGTCTGTAATAATAGTTGCTAGGAATTTACCCAAAGGAAAAAGCCTAAAATAAGAGATGATACATATAAAATAGGCTATTAGGATATTAGAATGATTAGAACTGTAACAAGTGCAAACATCCTTGAGGAACTTCAGAAGTACATCTATGCTGTCACTGAAACTATATTATCACTTGCAGGTGCATAGGTGGCGAAGGAAATATAGATAAATAATGTGAAATGTTCAACTGAAAATGTCATAGATGCATTTTGATTCTACAGTTTTCTGTTCCTTGGCTCTCATCCTGGTTATATTTAAAAGGAGCACAAATGTTTATTAGCAAGAAACATGTTTGTTTTCTAAGTAGGCAGGCTTGGTGAGGGTGTCCGTCTGTCTCCCGTTTCAGTGCAAGTCCGCCTTGTGAGGAGACTAGGAAGGAGGGGCTGCATCTGTTGGGAGTGCTGTAACTGACCCGGGCCTTGGGGAGAGCTGCACTCAGCAGAGGGTGCACTCATTCCTCTCACAGGGATATGCCTGGCCAGCTCCTTGGCTTGGGTGGAGGAATGAGAAAGGCGGCCTTAGGACTAGTTCTGCCAACCCCATGGTAGTGCAGGAAGTGGGCTTCTGAGAAAACCCAGTTGCCTTCTTTTTCTGCAGAAAGCCCTTCAAAAGGATCATCCCTCATCATCTATGATATCATGGATGAAATAACAGGAAAG
Source organism: Oryx dammah (assembly GCF_014754425.2). Lineage (NCBI taxonomy): Eukaryota > Metazoa > Chordata > Mammalia > Artiodactyla > Bovidae > Oryx > Oryx dammah. Next base: position 47,958,220 of record NW_024070209.1, on the reverse strand, counting down.
AAGTTTTCTCCAAAGGACCCGGATGACGGTACGTGCAGAAATTGCTGCCGTAAGACGGCCAGCCTCTTTTCCTGACTGCGGTTATAGAGCCTTGGGATGAGGATGGGGTTTGATTTAGTTTAGTCATCTTTGGGTGGTTATTCTGAGAAAGCAGAGTGTCAGTGGCTTGTGCTGTATGTTGCTTCTCCTTGTGTTTTCATTCTTTTAGGTTTGTCCTACACCTTACCAGTTTTGTTGCCAGGATTTTTAATTAATGTTACTGACCTGAAAACCTACTTTATGCATAGTAACCAAGGCTCTTCTGAACTTTGATTTTTCAGATATGTTTTTTCAGTCAGCCATGAGGGTTGTAAGTACCATTTCTTGCTTAAAACTTTTTTTTTTTCTTTTATCCATTTCCTAAATTCGTCATTGGTGGTTGGGAGGACTCTCCATGATTCTTTCACTTCCTAACTCTTGTGTTCATGTCATTAGTCCTAATTTTTTATTCCTCTAAAATCTCTACAAAATCACAGCATTCCTACTGTGTTGATTGTGTTATCTTTTTTCATACCTTTCTTCAGATAAGCTTTCAGAGTTTTTCATATTTGCCAGTTGGTAACTTATTAGATTGATGGTTATGTCTAATTTTGTTTTTTCAGCTTATCGTGCTAATCATAGGAAACATTTTCAAGCAGTTTCAGAATGAATTTAGCAGTCTTATTCCCTGAGAATAATTGCTTTACAACTTAGTGTGTGTCTTTCCAGGTTCTTTCCTCTGGGTATTCAGACATGCATGTCCACACTCATTTCCATAGTATCTTGTTTGTTGTTGGCAATATAGTATTTCATAGAAGGGAATGACTTCTTGTTGGGCGGGTTCTGGAGTTATTTCTTGGGGATTTTTGCCAGCATAGTGATGCTAGAGATAGCACTCCATCTGTCTTAAGCATGACATCCCAAGTGTTTCTGTCTAATACTAAATACAGGTGTCATTACTAGATGAACATTATTTTGCTTTAAACTTCACTGACCTTGGTGATTTTATCCCTACCCCCCAATTTCTTACAATTCATTTGCTGTCAGTCAGTAAAATGTTAAATCAGTATACGTGTTTCCCCAGGTATCTACTTTCTTGCTTCATGTAGTGAGCCACCTTTGGCTGATAAGGATCACTGAGTGATGGTTATTTACTACTTCTACATTTTCAGTGCTCTTCTCTCAGAGATCTAGAACTTGCTTACCAGGTCCATGGCCTTTTAAACACTGGAGACAACCGGAAATTCATTGGCCCCGATCCTCGGCGTAATTTTTATTAGTAAGTGAATTGGAAATGTATCCTTTGCATTAACGGAACACCTGTATGCAACCAATGGTCAGTTCTGCAGGTGGGAGACTTGGCAGTCTTATTTTAGGCAGCATGATTCTGACTTTAACAATACCAGTTATTTGAACACTTGGAAGATTCAGTGGTAAAACTGATTTTTCAGACTGAGGTGTCCACTGTGTATTTTTTAATCTATTTGTAACTTTAAATCCATGTATCTTTTCCTTCTGCTGTTCTGTGATTATTCTCTCAGTCCTGTCAGACTTTTTGCGACCCCATGGAGCCCACAGGGCTCCTCTATCCATAAGGATTCTCCAGGCCAAATACTGGAATGGGTTGCCATGCCCTCCTCCAGGGGAATCTTTGCAACCCAGGGATAGAACCCAGGTCTCCTGCGTTGCAGGCGGATTCTTTACCCTCTGAGCCGCCAGGGAATCCCAAGAATACTGGAGTAGGTAACCTAACCCTTCTCAAGGGGTTCCTCCCAATCCAGGAGTCGAAATGGGGTTTCCTGGATTGCAAGTGGATTCTTTACCAGCTGAGCTACCCAGGAAGCCACACTGTCCTATTTCATATTTTCAAATTCATAGCAGGGTGAATCCCTAAAGATTTCATCTTAGCCTCTCTTGTTTTTAAAGATGTTGGAGCCCAAAGAGACTCCTTACATGGGTTTGCTTTTAGGCAGATAAAAACAAGAACATAAGAAGGCAGCCTGTTCATAGGTGCGTGGTGGTTCTCTTCCATGTGTCCAGATCCTCTCTTCACATTGCACATTTGTTGAGTAGTATCCTCACTCCTCTCCACCATGAGCTGAGAGTGTATGGCGGTGGCATCAGTGACCAGTTGAAGATAAATGTCAAACTGGAAAGTCCAGAAAGCACCGTTGGCAGCACCTCCTGGGTCATGCATTGACCTGTGTCACTTGAAATTGTAACTTATAAATTGTCTTTAAGTTCTGTGTAATATGTCATTATATGACTGTGCTGTAATGTAATCATTTCCCTACTAGGCAGGGATTGTAGACTAAACGTGTTTTCTTTCTCCATCACAGTTCCAAGTTCTTTAGTTTGCTTTGTCTGATGGAACAAATTGATGTCACCTTGAAGTGGTATAAGGACCTGATACCTTCAGTAAGTGATTCATGACTTAACATTTGTAGATGTTTGTGTGTGTCTTAACATCATTGTAGATGTTTGTGTGTGTCTTAACATCATTGTAGATGTTTGTGTGTGTCTTTGCTGAGTAATACTTAAAAATGTATTTGTATTTTTCTTAACCAGGTCTTCTTTCCCCATTCCCAAACATTAATAGATCTTCTCCAAGCATTAGACGTAGCCAATCGACTAGAAATGATTCCTCAGATCTGGAAAGGTCAGTTTCAGTCTGTGTGTCCCGACCCATCTTACTCTGTTGTCTTACATTTTGATTCACAAGAGTGTTAATGTGGTTAGGGAAGATAGCTTCCATTTTTTCACTAAATTAAACTCTGTAGTTGAGGCCTCCTTCAGGGTGACTTGCTCGTGTTTCATGTTGGATTGCATGAGTAACAGTGGGGTGGAAAGGACTTCAGTTGGTTGTTTTGTGACCAGGAAAGGCTGGGTTTTGTGCACTTGTGTTAGTTACATGGGTCACCCGAAATCGCAACCTGCAAAACCTGTGCCATTCATTCACTGGACTGTGATGCATCTCTGTGCTTCAGTAGCTAACAGTGATACTGGTGATAGTATGGTTTCTAAGGAGCGGCCGTGACTGTGTGTGTGTGTTACGCATGTAAACTGACTGCAGAAGATGCTGTAGCTCACCCATTAGGTGACTGTGATCGTAAAATCCGTTCCTGTTTGCCTCAAGTTGACATGAGACACTGAGACCATAGCCCTGCCATCCTGCCTTACAGGATTGCTCTGGTGACAGTGTACAAGGACCGTTGACGATTCCCACGTGCTATAAAACCACGGGGAGCGGGAGTCTGCTTGAGTGTGGCCCACATGCTGTTAGCAATTGCCCAGGAGCCAGTTACTGGCGCTGGCTTTCACTACTCTCTTGTCCTTTTCCTATGGTGAATCATGCTAGTTTCTAGAATCCTGGAATACGTGTCAGCAATGAATTTTCTTATTTTTTTCTCCCTTCCCCCACCCCCCACCCTCTGCCCCAATATGGATGACTGCTGACAATGGACAAAGGTCAAAGAATGTTGGTTTTACATGATGGTGATCACGTCTCACTCTGTTCCTTTTTGTTTTAAGATAGTAAAGAATATGGTCATACTTTTCGCAATGACCTAAAAGAAGAGATTCTGATGCTCATGGCAAGGGATCAGCACCCACCAGAGGTAGGCTTGTTTTGCTCTCTTTGTTAGATATACACTAGCCAGCATATCCTCTAATACTGAGCACTTAGGGAGGGTAATTCCCATGGTTTCATCTACTGTGCAGAATTCTGCCACCTAAACCCAGATTTAAATCTACACATCTGACTTCCCTGGCAGTCCAGTGGTTAAGACTCCATACTTCCATAAGAGGGTGCCCAAGTTAAGATACTGGATGTGTGTGGTGTGGCTGAAAAGATAAAAAAGACACATCTCAACATACCCAACCAATTAGAATACCCTCCCTTCCTTTTTCTTTCCTTTTTTGTCTCTAAAGAGAAAACCCATGGTTGGATTTGAAATACATGGCTAAAAAAATTATCACATCAACGTCGGGTGCTTTGCCTTTTTTTGTTGTTGTTAATATGTATGTGCTGTACATGCGATGTGTTCAGATGGTAAGATGCAATGCTCAAAAATTTTAATGGTCCTGTGGAGTCTTCTGTTCTTAAATTGTCATAAAACTAGCGAGGCAGTTCTGCTGACTCTTGGGGCCTCTCAGCTGCAGGCGGCGTTTGCTGACTGTGCTGCAGACATCAAATCGACTTACGAAAGCCAAGATGCTAGACAGACTGCTTCAGAGTGGCCAGCCAGGTCTCTGAACTACATAGCCATCCTCTTCTTAAGGGCTGGGAGAACCCAGGAAGCCTGGTGAGTACACACAACACCACACGTGTCACTGAAAGCATCTCTAATGTGGCTGTGTGATGTGTGGTCTCTCAGGAGACAAACGGGTTTCTGCACAGTGAGGTGTTTTCTGGTTTCGGTTTTGTTTTTTTTAATTTTGGTTATGCTGGGTCTTCGTTGCTGCACCCACTTCTCTCTAGGTGCAGGAAGTGGGGCTCCTCGCTAGTCGTGGTGCACAGGCTTCTCGTTGCGCAGTGTGGGCTCACGGGCTTCCGTAGTTGTGGCTTCTGGGCTCTCGCGCACAAGTTCAGTAGTGGTGATGCACGGACTTGGTTGCTCCATGGCATGTGGAATCTTCCCACACCAGGGATCGAACCCATGTCTCCTGCATTGGCAGGCAGATTCTTTACCACTGAGCCACCAGGGAAGCCCTATAATGAGTTTTCTAGGGGAACGTCCAAATTACTAACTAAAAAGCAAACTTGGGGAAGAAGAATCAATATGCATGTGTAAGAAAGGATGTGGTTCAGTGGGCTCAGTCTCTTTATCTTCATTTTCTGTATCTCTAGTCACCTAAATCAAACACAATGACGAGAGAATCTTAATTTTGAAAGTGTTTTGAGCATTGGTATCTCATTTATGGATGGTTTCCCCACACCCACAGCCCCGGCTTAAAATGTGGGCTATATACTGGAACTTGAGGAAAGTGGCATTTACCAGTATCGACTAAACCTAGCCTTGACTAGAACCCATCATTGGTTTGTGCCACTGTATTCTATTTCTGTGTGTTCTTGTTGGCAGTTCATTCTCATACTCATTTCTAGTGTTTAATTGTGAATGGAGACTTACGCATATTCATTTTTCCAAAAGCAGAGAAGTCAACAAAGGAGTACTTGGTTGGGGTGGTTATAGTTGTATGGTTCCGCTTTATGTTATTTTGGATGTAAATGTTAGTTGTTAGGGCCAGTGAGGGGGTAGTTGTGGATGGTTGTTCCCAAAAGAGGACCTTATGTTGAACATATGACTGTCAGTCCAAGGTGTGGGTGTTCGCTCTCTCTAGGAAAAGCCGGTGTAGGCTTTGCTGCTCAACTGGTCTTGACTGGTGGTGAATCACACAACTTGCACAGCTGCTGACCTGTGATGTCTGGAGTCGTTGACTCGGGCAGGTTGACACACATTGTGAATCAGGCTGTGATGATTGGCGCAGGGGTACGGACCTCAGCTGATGATGGGAGCTGAATGTATGTGCTTCTCCTTCATCCTGCATGTGGCAGGATGCTGGTGAGCACTTACATGAGACTCGTGCCTTAATCTGAGCCTGCTCTTCATAATGTCAGCCTAAGACACACTGGATCACGAAAGAGAGAAGAGATTGTACAGCATTTGCCTCCCTCCCTTCCCTCTGCCCACGTGATACATTCCCTTCCTGGGAGAACTGAAGTGATCCTCTAGAGGAGGGTGAACCCCAGCAATTCTCAATGCTCATAACAAAACACATTTGCCTGTGCAGCATGTAATGTTCACACGTGAAGTTGGAGAAGAGGGTTGAGGCACCTGGAGTGATTCTTACGTAGAGATGAGGCTGGGAGCTGGTAGGGCTTCCAGATGTTTGTCTTCGGGAGCTTCCACTGTAGGTGGAAGGACACTTAGTGTCTGTGTCCGGAAGAATAGCTCTGGTCACTCGATTGCCATCTGTTCTGTTACTGTTCCTAATCTCTTTCCTATCTCATCTTGACCAGGAAAATGCTGGGGCTTTTCAGGAAACATAATAAGATCCCCAGGTAAGTTCAAGTTAACAGGCCTTTGTGCATACATCCTAGGTTAGCCATGTAGGTTTCACTCTTACGGGGTGGGGGGTGGTGTGGAATTTCTCACGTACCTTAGTGGTGGCAATTGGGCACTTTTCTGTTAGGCAAGCAAATGGACAGTCACTCCCACCACCTAAGGCATCCTGAGGCAAGTGCAGTTTTCTTACTCTGTGCTTAGTGGTCACAACATGTTGTTAATATACTGTGGATAGATCCACATGAAAGCATGCTGAATCATGTTGAAGATGGTAAATTTGATGATGAAGATGTTGAGGATGAAGGCACGTTGAATTAACAGTATTCATTATCTCATTAGCCCTTTAAAGTTAAACTTCATGTAACTGTCTCCAAAGGTACCGATCTTTGTAAGATACTAGATTTTGTATGTAAATCTGTGAGGGGCGTAGCTAGCAGATGTTGACATTTTGCCTTTTACAGGAATGAGTTGCTGAATGAGTTTATGGATAGTGCCAAAGCATCCAGCAGCCCGGCCCAGGCCATTGATGTTATTAAGCTGGCGAATTCCTTCAGCCTGCCTATTTGTGAGGGCCTCACCCAGAGGTTAATTGCCGACTTCACCCTCAGCCAAGAACAGAAGTAAGTGGGCTCTTGGGCTCTGTGTCATCACCATGAAGAAAAGTTAAGAGATGAAGCAGCCCATCTATCTGCCCATTCACATGTCTGTAGCTTTCCAGCCCTGAATTCCCTTTCTTTACAGAAAGTCAGAATGTGTTGGTTTAATGCTGTTTTTTGTCATACGAGTCAGGGAGGCCTATACATTGACTTACTGGATCTTGTCCTCTGTTGCTCTAGTGCAGCTGTAGAGACCCCCAGCCCCCAGGCCTGAGTTTCAGTGTGACCCTTCTATTTATTTTTCTTACAGGGAAGCCCTGGGAGACCTAACCGCACTGACCAGTGACAGTGATAGTGAAAGTGATAGCGATACCAGCAAAGACAAATAAAATAAAAAGTGTGTGAATCAGGAGCAGCTGTGACCAAGCCCAGCTGTGATTACACTGGATACCTGAGATGTTAATATCTGTAATATGAAGAAAACTGTACAGATTTGGTGAACCTTGAAATACAGTTGATATACACTGGCTTGTTTAGGTTAAATTCCCAGGCTAGCCACCTGTGTGAGGGTTACCATGTGGACAGAAGCAGCGCCGCTGTCCTCACTTCTGTGGCCACACTGTGGGGTGTGCAGCTCGTTTGAGCACACCTGCGGCAGGCGTCTTCTGCGCTGACGTCAGCGCCATTTGCCCTCCCCTGCTGTGGACTGTACCTTGTGTTGGCTGATGCTATGACAGTGGCACTTCCTCCAATTCACAGAGAGAGTCTAAAGGAAGATTTTGTGCAGTTTCATCACATTGATACTGGGTCAATAGTATCCCAAGTTCAGGGATGTTTGTATGTGGAACATGGTGCATCTGAGAACTGAACAATCACAGGACTTTAGGCTGCACAGCTGGGAAGATGAAAGCTGTAAATAAATAGTTACTAAGGTATGTTTGTGTGCGTCTGCCTTCTTTCTGCACACCCCAGTCTCCCAGTAGGCTTGGGGCTGACACAGGTGTGTCCTTTCTCCCTTTCTCTGAGCGTGCTGGCACCTTCTTCAGGTGTACTGTGCTTCCAGTGATCTGAATGAAGGCTTGTGAAAAGAGGACTCAAGTGTTTCCTTGACATGACTGCCTGTTGCTGGTCATCAAATCATCATGTAAGTGTATCTGGTCATGATGTAAAGCTGTTTTACTGCTGGTAACAGGACCTGCTATGAGACAGCAGTCATTAGTGTGGATGGGTAGGCAAGGTTTATCATTTAGAATCATTTAGATCTTAGTGGAAGAGTGGCAGTATACCAGAGAAATGGGCTTATTTCTTTGAGATAAGGCAGTGTGTTAGGGCATGGGATGCTGAAATGAAAGGTATGCAAAGGAGGGTGGGAGGTGCTGAAGGAGTCTCCAGCCTGGCCCAGGAAGGAGACTAACCTGTAAAAGAATGCTGTCTAGCTGACCTGCACAACCATGGGCTTTATAAAAGATTTTAGAAAGGTGAAACCCAAAAACAGTTCTATAGAGCTCAGGAAGACTTGAGGGACTTCCCTGGTGGTAGAATGAATAAGAATCCATCCACCTGCCAATGCAGAGGACATGGGTTTGATCCCTGGTCCAGAAGATTCCACATGCAGCTGAGCAACTAAGTCTGTGCACCACATACTGAGCCTGTGAGCTGGTGCTAGAGGGTGGCCGCTGCTATCTACAACTAGAGAAAACCCTCCAGCAGCAACGAAGAACTAGCACACCCCAAAATTAACCCCAGTTCAGTTCAGTCGCTCAGTCGTGTCCGACTCTGCGACCCCATGAATTGCAGCATGCCAGGCCTCCCTATCCATCACCAACTCCCAGAGTTCACTCAGACTCAGCGTCCATCGAGTCAGTGATGCCATTCAGCCATCATCCTCTGTCCCCTTCTCCTGCCCCCAATCCCTCCCAGCATCAAAGTCTTTTCCAATGAGTCAACTCTTCGCATGCCAACATCTGCTGGATCATGGAAAAAGGCAAAGAGAGTTCCAGAAAAACATTTATTTCTGCTTTATTGACTATGCCAAAGCCTTTGACTGTGTGGATCACAATCAACTATGGAAAGTTCTGAAAGAGATGGGAATACCAGACCACCTAACCTGCCTCTTGAGAAATCTGTATGCAGGTCAGGAAGCAATAGTTAGAACTGGACATGGAACAACAGTCTGTTTCCAAATAGAAAAAGGAGTGCGTCAAGGCTGTATATTGTCACCCTGCTTATTTAACTTATATGCAGAGTACATCATGAGAAACGCTGGACTGGAAGAAACACAAGCTGGAATCAAGATTGCTGGGAGAATTATCAATAACCTCAGATATGCAGATGATACCACCCTTACGGTAGAAAGTGAAGAGGAACTAAAAAAATTAACCCCAACCCAGCCAGGCCTAAACAGTCTACTGGATTCCCAAATCAAAGGACATTAGATGCCATGCAGACGTGAATATAATAATCATTAGCTGGTATCAGTTCAGTTGCTCAGTTGTGTTCACCTCTGCGGCATGCCATGGACTGCAGCACACCAGGTTTCCCTGTCCATTACCAACTCCCAGAGTTTACCCAAACTCATGTCCCCTGAGTTGGTGATGCCATCCAACCACCTCATCCTCTGTTGTCCCCTTCTCCCACCTTCAATCTTTCCCAGCATCGGCATCTTTTTAGATGAATCAGCTCTTCGCATCAGGTGGCCAAAGTATTGGAGTTTCAGCTTCAACATCAGTCCTTCCAATGAATACCCAGGACTGATTTCCTTTAGGATGGACTGGTTGGGTCTCCTTGCAGTCCAAGGGACTCTCAGGAGTCTTCTCCCAACACCACAGTTCAAAAGCATCAATTCTTCAGTGCTCAGCCTTTATAGTCCAACTCTCACATCCATACATGACCACTAGAAAAACCATAGCCTTGACTAGACGGACCTTTGTTGGCAAAGTAATGTCTCTGCTTTTTAATAGGCTGTCTAGGTTGGTCATAACTTTCCTGCCAAGGAGTAAGCATCTTTTAATTTCACGGCTGCAGTCACCATCTGCAGTGACTTTGGAGCCCCTAAAAATAAAGTCTGTTTTATTTGCCATGAAGTGATGGGGCCGGATGCCACGATCTTAGTTTTCTGAACGTTGAGCTTTAAGCCAACATTTTCACTCTTCTCTTTCATAAAAAGGCTCTTTAGTTCTTCACTTTCTGCCGTAAGGGTGGGGTCATCTGCATATCTGAGGTTATTGATATTTCTCTCGGCAATCTTGATCCCAGCTTGTGCGTTTGATCCCAGCCCAGCGTTTGTCATGATGTATTCCGCATATAAGTTTAATAAATGAAGCAAAAGTAGATGTTCTGGAACTCTCTTGCTTTTTCAATGATCCAGCTGATGTTGGCAGTTTGATATCTGATTCATCTGCCTTTTCTAAATCCAGCTTGAAAATCTGGTCACAGTTCACATACTGTTGAAGCCTGGCTTGGGGAATTTTGAGCATTACTAGTGTGCGAGATGAGTGCAACTGTGCGGTGGTTTGAGCCTTCTTTGGCATTGCCTTTGGGATTGGAATGAAAACTGACTTCTTCCAGTCCTGTGGCCACTGCTGAGTTTTCCAGATTTGCTGGCATACTGAGTGTAGCACTTTCACAGCATCATCTCTTAGGATTTGAAACAGCTCAATTGGAATTCCATCACCTCCACTAGCTTTTTTCATAGTGATGCTTCCTAAGGCCCAATTGACTTCACATTCCAGGATGTCTGGCTCTAGGTGAGTGATCACACTATCATGGTTATCTGGGTCCTGAAGATCTTTTGTAGTTCTTCTGTGTATTCTTGCTACCTCTTCTTAATATCTTCTGTTTCTGTTAGGTCCATACCATTTCTGTCCTTTATTGTGCTCATCTTTGCATGAAATGTTCCCTTGGTATCGGATTTTCTTGAAGAGATCTCTAGCCTTTCCCATTCTGTTGTTTTCCTCTACTTCTTTGCACTGATCACTGAGGAAGGCTTTCTTATCTCTCCTTGCTCTTCTTTGGAACTCTGTATTCAGATGCTTATATCTTTCCTTTTCTCCTTTGCCTTTTGCTTCTTTTCTCAGCTATTTGAAAGGCCTCATCAGACCACCATTTTGCCTTTTTGCTTTTCTTTTTCTTGGGGATGGTCTTGATCCCTGTTGTCCTGTACAATGTCACGAACCTCTGTCTATAGCTCTTCAGGCACTCTATCAGATCTAATCCCTTGAATCTATTTGTCACTTCCACTGTATAATCATAAGGGATTTGATTTAGGTCAAACCTGAATGGTCTCATGGTTTTCCCTACTTTCTTCAATTTAAGTCTGAATTTGGCAATAAGGAGGAATTCGTCATCTGAGCCAGTCAGCTCCTGGTCTTATTTTTTGCTGACTGTATAAAGCTGCTCCATCTTTGGCTGCAAAGAATATAATCAATCTGATTTCAATGTTGACCATCCAGTGATGTCCATGTGTACAGTCTTCTCTTGTGTTGTTGGAAGAGGGTGTTTGCTATGACCAGTGCATTCTCTTGGCAAAACTCTAAACCTTTGACCTGCTTCATTTTGTACCCCAAGGCCAAATTTGCCTGTTACTCCAGGTATTTCTTGACTTCCTACTTTTGCATTCCAGTCCCCTATAATGAAGAGGACATCTTTTTTGGGTGTTAGTTCTAGAAGGTCTTGTAGGTCTTCACAGAACTATTCAACTTCAACTTCTTCAGCATTACTGGTCGGGGCACAGACTTTAATTACTGTGTGTGATATTGAATGGTTTTCCTTGGAAACTAACAGAGAACATTCTGTTGTTTTCGAGATTGTATCCAAGTACTGAATTTTGGACTCTTGTTGACTATGAGGGCTACTCCATTTCTTCCTGCCCACAGTAATAGATATAATGGTCATCTGAGTTAAATTCACCCATTCCAGTCCATTTTAGTTCACTGATTCTTAAAATGTTGTTCACTCTTGCTATCTCCTGTTTAACCACTTCCAATTTGCCTTGATTCATGGACCTAACGTTCCAGGTTCCTATGCAATATTGCTCTTTATAGCATCGGACTTCACTTCCATCACCCGTCACATCCACAACTGGGTGTTGTTTTTGCTTTGGCTCTGTCTTCATTGTTTCTGAAGTTATTTCTCCATTCTTCTCCAGTAGCATATTGGGCCCCTACCAACCTGGGGAGTGTCGTACCTTTTTGCCTTTTCATACTGCTCATGTAACAATCATCCGCTGGTATACTCCTGCAGAAATATATAATCAATTATCTCCTTTTTTCATGATTTCCAGGTATGTTGCTCAGATTAAAATGCCTCTTCAATAATCTGTTTATGAACACATGCCTCCACAAAATTATGATTTTGGAAAAAAATGTTGACAGTGATTTCATGAAATGAAAAATAAAAGATAAAACATTTGTTAATGCTTACCCACTAGGAAATTGTTCTAGTCTTCAGAGAAGCAAGGTAAGCAAGTTCTCTGGGTCTGACAGCAATCCAGTTCAAATCCCTTTAAGATTCCAGGCTCATCACCCCACTTCATTGGAGAGATTCACAGTCCACACACCAAATAGGAACAAGGGCAGCTACCGGGGTGTCAGAACTCAGAGCCAGGAACTCTTCTGAGGGCTGTGGCATTAATTTGTGGGTAGAGAAGAGACCAACATTTCTCTCTGCCACAGACCAGAAGAGAGTGCATCACAAGTAGAAAAGAGGGACTTCCCTGGTGGTCCAGTGGCTAAGATGCCACGTTCCCAATGCACGGAGCCCGGGTTCAATCCTGGGTCAGGGAATAAGATCCCACGTGCCCCAACTAAGAGTTTGCATGACACAACTAAAGATCCCACGTGTCACAACCAAGACCTGCAGCCAAATAAACGATGCTAACAATAAAGAAGGAGTGGCTCCAGAAACTGTTTCAGGTACACACGCACATCAGGGTGTGTGTGAATGTACTGTGCCCCAGTGGGAAACACAGTTTTTCCCTGTGGTAGCAATCAAAGTTTGGGATACACGCTATTTCTAGTGCCTTCGAATCACTGGAATGATATATTTCCAATTATAAATATAGTGCCATTTTGGCTTATCTATATAACCCAATTCACAGCCTAGAAACTGAGCACCCAGGTGTTCCTACTTCTGTTGCTGCTGCTGAAGGAAATTTTCTATATACACAACAAACCAGAAATGGTACTTTTTGAAATGGGATAAGCTACTCAGTTTTCATCTTTTTATTTTATTCAGTTTGCTCCAAGGGCAAAATCAATAGTAACAGTGATCACAAACATTATTTGACTGGCTCACCAGCCTGATCAGTAAAACCTGAAGAACAGAAAATGTTACACAAGTTGCAAATAAAATACTCCTGGAGTCGACTGACATGATAGCAGGTGGAAATAATGTAAATGCAACAGGTGTTAACATTTACAACAGTACTCGTAACTTTCTCACTTCTAGACAATTCTAAGACCCTGTTGCAAACCCTTCAGGTGTTACTGCTGATTTCCTCTGATATAGACATGACTTTACGGGACTCCTCCTAGGCCTTCCTGCTGTTGCACTTGAGTGGTCCCTATCCCCACAGCACTGGCATATGCTGTCAGGATCTCCACTATCTGCCTGGTTTCCAGGGTTACACGGGCTTCCTTCAGCCAGCCCTGGGCTGCTCGTCTGGACTCCCCTTTCAGCTGATTGACGAACTTTGCTGCCAGCTCCAGGTCGCCGTGCTCAAGGCAATAGGAGGCGTATGACAGGAGCGTAAATGTATCTGCATCCTCAGGGCAGAGCTCTGCTGGCGGCTTCAGCTGCTGAGGGGGGAACAGAAGCAGGGACTGTATGTAGGAGAGGAAGTACTGGTATAAGCTATTTCTGGTCTCATCAATCATGGCTACCCTGCGGGCCAGTTTCTGGACGGCATAGAAACGGACTCTAAGGGTCTCTTCACTGTACACCCCACGGGTCAGGGACTCTGGAGGGAGGGCCGCGGTTAGCGCCTGGGCAAATTCACTATCGGAGCAGCTGGCTCGGATGGCCTCAACCGCACTGCCCAGGGGAACCGTGGGCAGGTCTGCAGACGCTGTCTTCATGCGGTACCTCAGGGCCTCCACTGAGAGCCAGAGCTGGTGCACTTTTCGGGCCTCCTCCTCAGCAACTGCATGACCTACAAAAAAAGACAGAGACTGTTTTCCCCACTTGACTACAAGTCCGTTTCATACATGCAGAGAACTGATGCACCTTCAACAAGCTGAGTCCACAAAAGGGGAAGATGGGGCTGGACAGAACCTCTGCCTCACCCATCCCACCACTTGCTTCTGGTGCAGTCTTTCCTAGCTGGCCTCTTCACAAGAGGCCACCAGGCACGACATACTTGGCTGAGGACTTCGTGGTGGTGGTGGTGGGGGGGGTTTGTACACAAATTTTCATCACAACTTTATTTGTAATCACTGGAAACAACCCAATGTCCATCAGTGGCTGAGGACTTGTTTTGACTACAGCCCTGGAGGGAACAGGGCAGATGGATGTACACAGGTGAGTCTCCCTTCCCTCTCCCTGTGACATCTGGGACAATGCATGGTATCTAATTCAGATATGTTTATCTCCAGAAATGTTTGAGAAAGAAACACACCTCTTAATCTAGGCTAAGACTTCTACTAAGGCCATCAGAAACTTCCTGCAAAGGAATGGGAGGCTACTGGATCCTGAAATTTCATGAGTACTCAGTTTGTTCTACTAATCTGAAAAAAAGGCTCCATCACACCCCAAAGAAGCCCGTTTCATTAACCACATCTCCACTGTCAGGACATTTCCCTCTCAGTGCGGCCCACGGAGGCTTCAGTATTAACTACTGTCCATCTGGTGGGTGGAACAGCAAATCACCCCCAGCTAACCCTGTGACAGCAGGGCTGGACGTGGGTCAGCAGAGCCTTGCAGGTAAGCAAGCCACAACACTGACCTTTTCTCCACTTGGTGTGGGACACAACCAAAGTGTGTAGGCTAAACTGCCATGTAAATGGTGACCTCATGCTGGTCACATAATGAGCATAACTGCAAGGTATTTTAGGTTTAAGTTTTAGATTCCTTAAGTTTTAGGCTTCCCTGGTGGCTCAGATGGTAAAGAATTTGTCTGCAATGCAGGAATCCTGAGTTCGATCCCTGGGTCAGGAAGATCCCCTGGAGAAGGGCATGGCAACCCACTCTAGTATTCTTGCCTGGAGAGTCCATGGACAGATGAGCCTGGTAGGCTACAGGCCATGGGGTCACAAAGAACTGGACACGACTCAGTGACCAACACTTTAACTTTTAGATTCCTTTAAGTTTCCTCTCACAGCTCTGTAATCCAAACTTAACCAAATCTGACACTAATTTTCTAAGAAATGAATAAAACTTATTAGAGTGATTTTGGCATCTTCATTCCCTAATGTCAATGCAGGTACACCATTATCCTCATAACGAGAATTTACTCTAAGAAGTAGGGCTGAATGAAGTCAGCTGTAAGAGGTTCCACGTGCTTACTCTGAACGGCCTGCTCGATTCCTCTCAGTCTGGCATAGGCAGTGTTTATATCCAGAGTAAAGTTGTCAACCTGCTCCTGGCTGAGCCGACGAAACTGTAATTCTTGTTCAGCAAGTTTCTCAGACAGGTCCTGAAATTATAAATAGTTGACAAAAAGTGACGCTACCTCCATGCATGTCACTTATTGGGTCACTAAGTCTTCCAACAACTGCTATGTTCAAAAGCAAAAAGGGCCTTTATCTCAAAACAGGTGTCATGAAACTCCTACAGTGTGTGTCAAGTTTCAAAAATTTCTTAACATTTATAGCTCATGTTTAATTTTAATCTTCTACAAATTTACAGGTGGAACCTAATATTAAGAGGAAGAAGACCAGAAGGAAGAAGTCTATTAAAATGAGAAAGTGACAACTTTAGAAAATAAAGTAACTATATAGCCACCCATATTTACATTAAATTCAGTATCTTCTTGAGTTCATTTTTTTCTCAGAAAAATATGCAACAAATAGAATTTAAAGTAATACACCTTTTCCTATCGGCATAAATTTCCATTTTCCAGAAGCTTTCCTTAGTTAGAAAACCTCATTCTCTTCTTGTGAGACAAGATAATAAATTAATGTATTATAAAATGGCCTGAGTAGAGACTAATTATTTTCTGTATTTCCAAACTTCAGCTCTCTGGGATGTTTCCTCAGATGTAAAAATCTGAGAACTACTATGTAATCCACAGAGTTTGTGGAGATAAAGCAGGAAGTGCATGTGCCAAGTGTCATCACCTGGATACCTGAAACCCCTGTACCAACACTCCTTAAAGCTCCGAAGTCTCCAATGACTAGGACATAGATATAAAATACATATCTGATCAGTAACACACAGGGACACCTTAATGTAAAAAGGAGCAGATTTGCAAATATACAAAAGCCCACCACTTCACCCACCCACCTCCCAACCAGGACTTCCCTGGTGGTCCAGGGGTTAACAATCTGCCTTGCAATGCTGGGCACTAGGGTTTGATCCCTGGTCAAGGAACTAAAATCCCACATGCTGAGAAGCAACTAAGTCTGCTCGCCACAACTACTGAGCCTGCGCACCACAACTAGAGTCTGTGAGCCTCACAAGGATCCCACATGCCGCAACTAAGACCCAACGCAGCCAAATCAATGAATATTTAGAAGGCAAAAAAGCTCCCCCCTCCCCTGCACTCCACGATGGTTACCATTAGAAACTTTTCTCTATGCTTCCATACCTCATATGAAAGGACGTGGAGACGTTAGATGAAAGCAGAGACTGTTTATAACATAAATGGGAAAAGAAGGTTGAAGAGGAGACAATGTTTTACAACAGGCCTCACCTGCTCAAACTCATACTTCAGTTCCTGCTCTTGGACCCTAAGGACGTCTCGTAAGTGATCAGTGTGGGCAGCAGCCTGCCGGCGAAGCTGGGTTCTCATTTCATTCTCCATGGCGTCTCTGACTTCCTCTACCTGTGAAGCCAAGCACAGTAATGAGGAGTTCTCAAATCTGCACAAATGCTTACGCAAACAAGGAAGACCAGTAACCACAATGATGGCAGCTTCTTGGTCTGGAACCCCTATGATTGGCTGTGAATGTGAACACACTTTATACTTCGAATGCTAATATGAATCAGAAAGCTAAGTGTGGGAAAGCGACTCATATAAGGTCACACAGCTATGTCACATGGCTATAGCAAAATCAGATTCAAACAGGGGCTTCTTTGACCCCTCCCTCAAACTCGTGTTTCTTCCATATCACCAGGCTGTCTCCTAAACAAACACTGTCATTTCCTGAATCACAAACTCCCCTGGGAATTAAGAAATCCAAGCTCATAGAAAAAACAACTATAAAGATTTGAGATCAAACACAGCTTCACTGCAACCATCTGTGTGCCCTCAGGGAAATTATTCATCATCTGTCTCCATTTTCTCCTCTGTGAATAATAATGCCTACCATGCAGAAGTGTTAAGAAAATTAACAAATATCTGGCAGTTATTGAACACAATCTCTCTCAACAAAGAAAGCTGCTCTGAAACTGCTGATTTTCATATGAATTTAGATTCACACAGGCCAAATCAAGGCAAAACTGAAAAGTCTATCAAGTCTGGCTTAATAATTAGACATGGATCATGCTACAAATTACTTAACACTAATTACCTGGAATTCATAACTTAATTTTTCTCAGAAACAATACAGTTAATGAATGAATCCATTCAGTCAATGGATAAATAGTGCCCTGTCCTGTGCCAAGTACTGCCCACTATAAGCGTGAATGAAATGGCGCTCAAGGTAGACAAACTTCTCGCACTATTGCCAAGGTATACATTTCAAGAGAGGAATGAGTGACATCTCAGACTGTGATACCTGTTTTTAAGAAAATAAATAGGGCAACAGACAAAAAAGTGATACAGAGGCTCTACTTTAGAGAGAAGGGAATAGGAATGGGAGTATTTAGTTGTTGGTCAGTCACTCAGTCGTGTCCAGCTCTTTGCAACCCCACGGACTGCAGCACGCCAGGCCTCCCTGTCCATTACCAACTCCTGGGGTTTGCTCAAACTCATGTCCATTGAGTTGGTGATGCCATCCAATCATCTCATCCTCTACTACCCTCTTCTCCTTCTGCCTTCAAAAAGATGTAGTCAAGGCACCAAAAAAAACATCAAGAAAAAAACTCAGGGAACCTGCAAAATAAAACAAGTAAGGGAGGGAGCCTGGCTCACAGCAAACAGGAATGAAATCAAGGGATTTCCAGGTATAAGTTACGAATTTGGATTTTATATTAAATGCAGTGGGCAGTCAGGAGAATTTTCAGTAGCCCAGTGTCTGATGAGAATATATTTTATAAATAAAGACCACCTGCCTGTGTAAACAAAGAAAGATGGGTATGCAAACAGGGAACCTGCCAAGAAGACAATGTGGACTAAGGTGGTGGTGACTGAGAGAGAGACTACTGGAGAGTTTGGCTCTCAGTGGCCTGAATGCGAAAGTTGATGGAAACAACCAACTGAGCACGATTTCTAGCTTGATCAACTGAGTGCGTGGAGATTTATTCGGAGAGAAGCAAGCTGAGGGGCTGGAAAACAAGTTGCACAGAATCAAGAAATTTGTTTTGAACATGAAATGACTACTGAAAATCCAGCTGGAGTCATCAAGTCAGCCCAAGAAACCAAGGCAGAGGTCAGAGCCTGCAAAATAAATGTCAGTGACATTGGCCACAGGACTAACTAAGAGCACCTGGAGGCAGCAAGATGGATAAAAGGTTTCAGGACAATGCAAATGCACACTGATATTTGAAAGGCTGAGCAACAGAGGCCAAAGAGTGTCAGCAAGGTGGGGGAAGGGCCGGCAGAGTGTGGTATCTGGCAGTCTAAGTAAGAAAGCACTTTTAGGAATAAGTGGTCAGCTATGCAGCTGAGACTATCCGAAGGTAGAATGAGTAGCAAGGTTCCTAATCAGTCAGTAGACACCTCTTTAATACACAATGTGCACAGGCAGAAGACCACAGCTATTTTATCCATGCTTAACCACCAACCACTCAGAAACACTCAGAAAAAAATATTCTCAGAATCCAATAGGGACTCCTGGGCTTCCCAGGTAGCTCAGTGGTAAAGAACTCGCCTGCCAATGCATGAGACATAGGTTCGATCCCTGGATTGGGAAGATCTCCTGGAGAAGAAAACGGCAACCCACTCCAGTATTCTTGCCTGGGAAAGCCCATGGACGGAGGAGCCTGGCAGGCTATAGTCCCTGGGGTCACAAGAGCCAGACACAACTGAGTGACTAAACAACAGAGACTCTTTCAACACTGCTTAAGGGGCTGAAAGGCTCCACTGGGAAAAGACAAGCTAGATAATCCTGGATGCTAGCAGCTCATTACTTTCTGGCACTTCTGCATCTGCTCAACATAAAGGCTTGCTGTTAGACCCGTCCTTCCCTAGAAGTTCTGACAAGAACAAGGGCAGAAGCTCCATTCAAAGGTGCAATGGCCTAATTGACAGCTAGTATTCTGAAGTCAGTGACTGCTGCTATTATTTTCGAGAGGTAGATAATCAAGCTAGATTCCCATAAATATTGGTTAACTTTACTCATTTCTTTACCTTTCTGTCCTGTTCAGCCTGTATCTCACTTCTGTGATGCTCTAATGCTTTTGCTACTGCAGAGTCAAACGCCCGCTTTTCCTCCAGCTTCTGTTTCTCCAAGGCTAAGGCAATGTGCTGCTTCTCTGTGGCTTTCTGTTCGGCCAGTGCTCTGTTCAGCTGGTCAATGCGGCGATGCGCATGAGCAATCAGGGCGTTCAGGTCGTCGGCAGACAGCTTGTCAGCTAAACCAAACCACATGAAAATGTCAATGATGTCACCCAAATCATACATCCAAGTAACTTGCCCCAACTGACTGCAATTTAATTTTCACAGCTAGAAAGAAAAGACAAGAGGAGCTGACATTTCATAAGAGATACAGAGGCTGCAGTGTAATCAGAAATGCACAGCTCATGCCCACCAACTAGATATTTCCAATTCCAAGCAAAACTGTTCAGGGAGGCCTTCAAGTATAGAATCACTTTTCTTTTCCAGTAACCCAAATTAGTACTTCCAATCTAAACCAATTATAAACTGGCTTTATAACTCAATCTAATTTTGCCTCTCAGGACAAGCTTACATACACAATCATTTTCTTTCAAGCATAACAGGAATCCAAATAAAGATTCTTTTCTGCTAAAACTTGACTCAAATTCAAATTCTCTCAGACTTTTCCCTAATCAGAGCTTTGTACTTTTTCTTACACAAGTAATATAATCCAGGACAGTCATCTGCAGCCAGATCTGTCCATAAGAACCATTTTTAGAGCTTTTCAAAATAATCATACTCAAAGATTCTGACTCAGTTTTTTTTTTCTTTCCCAATCTCACACTCCACAAGTGTTCATTCTAGAAAGCGGGCTACTTGAAGTCTGAAGCAACATTTGATAACACAAAGAATTATTGTTGAGGGTGACAATGGTTTGGTGATACAGTAAAAAATACAGAAAGTTTTTACAAGTGAAAGAATATGATATTTGGGATTTGCTTCAACATAAGCTGGGGGAATAAATGAGACAAAACCAGCCAGGTGTCGGTAATTGCCAAAGTTGGGAGACGGGTCCACAGGAGTTCATCACAATTTTCTTACTTTTTAATGTTTGAAATTTTATAAAATAAAAACTTAAAATATATATCTTCACATATATCACACATCTATAGGTTTCCGATCACATGGTAAAAACATTTTTGTTACTGAGAACATATGGATGGCAAAAATATCCAAATTAGATTTATGGCATGCAACATAATTCTACTTTATATTAATTTTGATAGTTTAGTATGAGAATCACAAGCAAAATAAAGACTTGAGCCTTTTTAAGACTTAAAACACAAGTCTTTAAACATAAAATGCATGTAACTACTCACCTAGGTCAGAAATACCTACAAAGGAAAAGAACAACGGTTTGAGAAAAAGAAAGAACATGTATCAGTTATTGATCACTGTATAGAAATATCCAAAAGACAACAAGAAGGAACCAGAAGCCAGTAGTAGAAAAAGCACATTTTAGTACTGAAAAGCGAAATGATGAGTGTATTTCCTAAAAAAGTTTTAAAGGATCATAAAACAATATAAATCAAGGTAAATTCTAACATTTCAGAAAATCAGAGAGTGAATGACACTGAAAGTAGTTTTGGTTTCTGGGGACTCATCTCTTTTCATGAAGCAATCATCTAAATTTTTACACAGGAACTACAATTCTTGTTTATTCGCCCACTTCACATTAGCTCGCAGGCTATTTCAGGAAGTCACAGTCCATTAAGCCAACCACTTAAATCTGGTTCTCAACCAAAGAAAGGGAGCTGACCCAATGCTGCAGGAAGAAGGGCAAAGATGGACAAGGTACACAGCTCTGTCTCAACCTATTATCAGACTAAACTCTGTGTATTTCTCCACTTAATCCTTTCATACAAATCCTGATTTTATTTTCTGCTTTGACGAGAAACCGCTATCTATCTCCCTCTTAAGTGGGTCAACCACAAGAAAAAGAAAACTAACTTCATGTCTGAGTTATTTTTTGATAGCCTTGATTCTACTTCTTGCCATTAAATCGTTCTCGTTGGCCCTGATGCCGTTAAAATCCCTGCACTGGTATTATTACCTGAGCTACTGAGACCAGCCTTGGTTCTGTGATGCAGTTTCAACACGTTCACCCCAGAGAGGCCTGTATCACTAGTTCTTCAAATGCTACATGATGCTCAGTTTCTAAAAGACACTGGCATTTAAGTACTATTTTGATCTTGAGACTCCAGATCCCTGTGATTTCAGTCACACAGCGCTTCATGCAGATGTGACTACTCCCTGCAGTTACAATGTGTAATTGCCACCAAATTCCCTGCAATCTGAGCTATTTGCAAGCTGAAGGCCACACAGCCTGACCTTCCCTTTTCACCTAATGTCCCGGGGTGAGTTCTCAATCACGGTTGTCACAGAGCAGTCACAAGGTATGCTTAAGTAATTCATTATGAATATTTTTAAAGTGCCAAAGGTGTTCAATAATTTTATATATAACAGGCAAATAGAGTCAAGGTTAAAATGTCACTTCACTCACTAAGATTCCACACTGGCTGGAATCTGTGTTCACCATTGCTAAACCGGGTGTGTCACCTGTCACAGGTATGACTGAAACAAAATGCTGAAAACACTATACTGCACACGAGATGAAATATGCATGCCAGACGGGTTTAGACCAGAGAATGGAGCTGACAAGTTTAGATCAGATGATCAGTTGTTAAAAAAAAAAAAAACTGAAAAAGTAAAATACCAACACTTGAGTTGCACTTACTCATCCCCTTCCACCCCGGCAAGACTTCTGGAGTAATACTATCCAGCTCTCGTTTAAAGTCGTCCCGGGCTTGGACCACGAGCTCATGATACTGAGACACGACCTTAGCCTCAGATTGAGCTGCCTGAACCTGAACAAATACAAGGGGTATGTGGTTAAAGTGAACAAAAATACCATAAACACTCCAAAAAATATGTCATATTCATGTATTTATTTACATTTGAATATATAAGTAATACATAGGAAGAAATCTAAAGGTCAGAGAAAGGAATCTAAGTCTTGTCTTTGTTTCCATCTAATTCTGTTCAAATGCCACGGATAAACCCTTTCTCATCTCCTTACGCCATTGGCTCTCTTTCTCTGGATCACGGAAAAACTAACCACACAGATCAGAAGTGCAGACAAAAGAGATGCCACAAAATGGAAATTTCCATAAGCAGTAATGACCATGAGCAAACACTTACCTGTTATAAAATGTATCAACAATACTGAACAATCCACTTCATGTCCAAAGCAAGTTTCTAAAATTAGTAACAACTAATATTCTTTTCCAGGGGAAGGGAGAAAGATGAAAGGAATCTTAATATTTTCCTGAATTCTTAAAAACTCCTTGACAAAACAACTACATTAAAAAATAAAAAATACTTATAAAAGACCTGAAAAACCCACCTTTTGGACCACATTATCCAGATCAACGATCATGTTGTGAAGCTTCCCCTCTGCAGCGGTTATATGAGATTTGGCCCCAGCAACCTCTTCTTTCTTTGCATTTTCAATTACACTTTTCATCTTCTCTAACTCTTCTCTGGAAACCAATAAAACAAAGGTTTAGTATTAATCCTTGGCAACTTTATTAAAAAACTGAAATCAATACAAGTTACAGCCACAATTGTAACAAGTTACAATTAAGTCTATGAAACATTTAATTTGAAACAACTACTCAATGCTTTTTCACACTCAATAGGCAGAGAAGTTTTCCTCACCAACAACTGAAAACACCTCAGTTTTTTAGCACCTCAAGTTAGATTTAAAGAGTGGACCAGATAAGTAGCATGGTGTACAGGAAAAGACACAGGCTTCAGAACCCTGGATTTATTTAGCTCCCAGACCAGCCTCTCCTTTGTTGCTCACCCTGGCACAGGGATGAGAGGTAATTCATGAGCAGTGTTTTGCACAGTACCTGCTACTGTGCTATTGAGAGCACTCAATAAATGGTAGCTTTTGCAAGGATTAGACTGATTCCCTTGCCAATGAGAGCTTGAGGAAGACAAAGGCAAGGGAGAAAATCAAAGAGCTCACTGAGCATAGATCTGCGTCTTTGGGAGCCCTCTCGATTCAGGCTGGGGGGACTATAATCTACAAACCACAAACAGAGAACTCAGAGCCCTGAATCATAATCTACTGATGTGATGAACATCATGCGGTCAGTCTCCTAAAAGACATGCTGGCTTTAACAGAAAGCTTCCCTTTCTCTATCAATTATAAACATTATGTTAAGACAACAAAATTCTGAATGACAAATAACAGTTCCATAATGTTGATGAGAACCCATTTTCAAATATAGGTTCCTATTGACAGAGACTGAACTTATATTTGGTTTGCTTGCTTGATTCTAGTTTTAGCCAACTTTCAGGAATCAAGGTCAAGGTAGCATAAAACTAGACCTATTATATGCTAACTACTTTGGTAGTTAAGGCAAAGAGAGTGTGACACACTCCTTAAATTCTTATAAAACTGCTCAACCCATCCCAGAAAAACCTTGAAATAATGGCAGAATCTCTGTAAACTATAGACATATCACCTAAGTAATACTGCAAATAAAATACAAAATTGTTTATGTAAGTTTCTGCCAAATTTATTTTGGCCAGATTATATACTTTATTCTCTCTTCCTTTTAAATTGTCATGTTCCTAAAACCAAAATACAGTACAGGTGGAGAAGGGAAGGGTTTCTCTGCCTCCTCTTTCTATGTAGACAGTACAAAGAAAACAGAGCCAAAAGAAAGCCACCAGGAGGCCCTAATTACTTGTCAAAGTCCATGAGTAATTACTTGGCTTTGAGAAGGGCATCAGCAGCCTCATCTACTGCCTTTCTGCGTTCTTTCAACGCACCCTCCACTGTGCGCCACTGAGCTGATTTCTTGTCACCTGCAATCTAAACAAAAAGCTTTAGTTATGAACACATGAATAAACACTAGTACTGTCACAATAATGTGACTAAATACAGAAAGTCAAAGGTTAAGAAAATATATATAACATTTCTCCCAAACAGGAACTCTTAATCTAATGTTCATGAGAGGTTCAAAGAAGTCCATGAATCATCTCCCATCAACCAACCCACCAAAACTGTAAGAGTGTGTTCCAGTGCACAAGTATACTATAAGGAGAGAGAATATTTTTACTAGATTCTCAAAAGGAGATATGAAGCAGAAAAGATGAATAAGAACAACTTGTCACGAACTGTCTGTGAATTAAATCTTTCTTCAATGAAGCCCCAGTACATAAAATTTTCTTACTTGCAGGTCTACTGAAATATTAGTAAGTATAATAAAAAGTTTACACACTTGTGGGGTCTCTACTTCCCTAAAACATTACCCCCAAGAATGACTCTCCATAATCTTTAAGGAGAAAATCAAGTCTTGTCAAGAACCCCACTCCACTTTGAGCTGGTTTTACACAATGTGTTCTTTATACAAATGTCTCCCTTGAAAATTCCTTAGGCAGGTTTAACATTTTTTGCTCCAGCATTGGAACTGACTGCCACCTTCTTCAGCTGAGCAGAGCTGGCTCATATTTACAGCATGTATCATACCAAAAACAAAAACCACCTCTAGCAGAATAATCACACTCTATGCAGCAAGATGCTCACACAAGACATGTAAGAACCCTTGCAACTGAAGGTGTGGCACAGATGAGTCCAGCTTCCATCCTCCCCCTCACCCTGCATCATATAAACAATGAGCAAGATGCTATTTGCAACTGTTTTAACTCTTTAAAACTACTTTTAAAATTAGTTATTAACTATTTTAAATGACCTTTCTTTCTCCCTTTCCTTTGCCAAGTAGATATAGGTTAAAGTAGTATATTATGTTTAGATATGACAAAACCACCTTAGGGCTTATCTTCAAAGAACAGCTGACCCTTTAACAACACAGGTCTAAACTGCACGGGACCACTTATATGAAGATCTTCTTTCAGCAGAGTACTACACAATAGACAGCTGGCTCAATCCTCAGATGCAGAAGAGCCAATTATGAGACTTGAGCGTCCCTGAATTGTGGTATCCCTGGCTGATACTGGACCCAATCCCCTGTACATACTGATGGGTGACTATATACTATACCAGGACCTTGGTGAAAAACAGAACTATTAAATTATCAGAAAATAAAATATTTATTGTCAAGGAAAAAAATGACTACAGTAGTTCAATAATTATAGTTCACAAGTCACCAAAGAGAGTCACCGCAAGGGCTGCTGCACACCCAAAACATGAGTGCCCTCTGAGTTAGGTGTCCTGGGCCTTGGATGACCATCCTATTTCTTCCACTGTCAGAAACATTTCAAGTGGTTTTGCCTCTGAGCCCCAGGCCTGCTACTTGAAGGGGAAGATGACTCAGTAATGCGCTTTGGATCATTCACAACCAATTCTCAACCTTATGTTCCCCTTGACATCAAGTGTGATCTTCATTTTAAAGGTACATTCATTATCAACAGAAAGTTTAAACAACCAAGTTCCTTAAGGCAGGATTAACCTGGCCACTGGACCACTGTGGCAGTCTGAGGAAGCCTCTCTGAATAACATTTCTAAATGCTTAAAATGAAACTACGAGATTACAAAGGAGCCCAATTACACTGAAATTTGATTTAAAAATATGTATTTTTTAATTCTTTGACACACAAACCAAGATTTAGTGGCAGGACTAATAAATACCCTAATCTAGAAGTAGTGATGAGCATAAATAGTATTTTAACAGTCTGTAAGTACCCATAATGTGATAGGAAAATACTTGTGCTCTCTCTTGGTAATAAAGTTATGAATACTACTAACACTACTGCTTTTGTTGTCAATATTCATAAATGAAGGAAAAGCTTTTGAGGCCAGTGAAAATAAAGATATTTTCCATCCAAGTTTAATGAGCCCCTGAATTCTATCCAGACTTGACCCTAGGCTAAGAACTGCTTTTAGAAGAAATACTTGGTACTTTTTACCTTTGTATCTCACTTTTGAACTTTTTATGTTTTACATAGATTGCTGTAAAGTAACAAAACAAAGTTATTTCATGGTGCAAATAATCAAGCTGAGGTTTAGGTAAACTACCACTCTAGCCATCCTGCAAAATAAAATATATCAAGAAAGCATGCTGGGGTTTCCCTGGTGGTCTACCAGTTAAGAATCCACCTGCCAATTCAGGGACACAGGTTCGATCCCCGGTCTGGGAAGATCATGCCTCGGAACAACTAAGCCCATGGGCCAAAACTACTAAGCCTGTGCTCCAGAGCCCAGGAGCTACCAACTACTGAGCCCCTGGGCTGTACTACTGAAGCCTGCACGCCCTAGAGCCCAGGCTCTAAAACAAGAGAAGCCCCTGCAAAGAGAAGCCCACGCACCACAACCAGAGTGCATTCCCTGCTTGCCACAACTAGAGAAAAGCCCGGACAGCAAAAAAGACCTAGCACAGCCAAAACTAAAAAAATTTTTCCAATTACTAACAAAAAAAAAAAAAGAAAGAAAGAAAGAAAGAAAGGATGCTGGTTTGGGCCATGTCAGTATCTTGTCATGCGCAAAAAATTTTACAAGACCTTACTGTATGCTGTTACAAGACCTTGATATTAATTAGGATAACTCTTCATAACTAACCCAAATAGACTCATGAATCATGTAAGTGTCAATAACATATCTGGGAGCCAAAATGGATCTCCCTCCACTTGTAGAGATCTAAAGATAAGCTGTCCTATAAAACAGACACCAGATTCCCCTACAATCCTCTGGTCCAACTTTCACAGGCACTGCCTTTTAGAAAGTAACTCAGTATATATTATAGAGTGAGCCTACATGCACCTACAGCTTTTTACTAGAAGAAACAGAGTTGGGATCAATTTTTAACATTCCAAAACATGTGCTCGTACATTTTTCTGGATTATTTTGTTAACACCAGCTAACTATGCCTAATCTAGTTAACTTCTACTATAAGGTATCCTTTAGTTGTAAAATCTAAATTATAATAGATTTTGTACTGTTCAAGCGACATGCACCACATGTTATATGTTCAGTGGAGAGAGGAAATACCCTCTTATGTACAGCCTTCCACCAAAGTAATACCATTGACATTTTAAAGTTTCTCATCACTGTCCTTCTGAAAGAACTCACTTGGGTTCACACTCAATTTCCTGATATCATGCAACTTCGAGCTTTCTCACATGTGTATAATCAGTATATTAAATATTCCCTGTGTTGTTTCTTAGAATGAACTTTAAGATTTAAGCTTTCTTCTTGGACTTTAAATAAATAGAATCTTCTTTTAATTTTTCCAAGGCTGTAGTTTCTTGGCTGTTTGCAACAGAAGTATAATTTAACTGCTTTGTGATGTATGTGCATATGCGTAAAGCAATGTAAAGTGTATTTAACTTTTTAAAAAACCTCAGTCATGATGGCAAAATAACTTTATTGATGATGCAGAATCCTGATCCCTGAGATTTATTAGGTTCTCTATTTTATTCTTTAAATGACTTGATGTCAAGATGCATTTTTATACATTGAATAACTAAATGTAATGATAAAGGAAATTTACTAAATCTCAGTATTACATTTTAATTAGTGTAATTACTTTATTCTTTGAAGTGTGTAATGCAAATAATCAGCATAAACATTTAAAGTAGCTAGTGTTTTGGGAACCCTGGGATCTCTGTATTATTTCTTACAACTGTGTATCCATCTCAAAGTATCTCACAAAAAAGTATACTTTAAAAAATGGTTGGCAATTTTAAAGCAAAAAAAAAATACAAACAACAAACACATTCAAGTAGTATTAAAACATAAGAGCAAATCTGAACTAATCTTAATACCACATCATGGTTGTGAGATAAAGCATTATATATAAAATTCATTAAAAAGAACATTTCAAGTTTTTTTTTTTCCATTTTTCTAAAAAGACAATCATTCTAGTTTGCTTTCACTTAGTGAGAGAAACCCAAACCTAGGAGGCAGGAATCGTGTGTGACACTCTTTGCACACCTCAGAGTCATCCATGGCTGCCTTCAGGACGTTCGCGTGGGCAGTGACAGCCTGCACCGCAGCATGCTGGGCCACAATGGCCTGCTGAGTGATGCCGGCAGTCTGGCTCAGAGCATCTTCTAAGCTCTTAGCTAATGCTGAAGTTAGAAGAAAAAAAGGTTAAAACCAGATCTTTCCCCACCGATTACTTTAATCTTTCCCTCTTTACCTGTTGAGTCTTGTGTCACATTTCCCCCCAAAATGAACAAACAAAATACAGTTTTAGAGAATCAAAGTTACACTTAAAAGTATGATAAAATTATTGAATCCAGGGACTTCCCTGGTAGTCCAATGGAGGGAGCACAGGTTCAATCCCTGGTCAGGGAACTAGATCCCACATGCTGCAACTAAGACCCGGTGTAGCCAAATAAATAAATTTTTTAAAAAAATTTATTGAATCCAGATAATCAATCTATGGGGGTTATTATACTATTTTTACCTTTATGTATATCTGAATTTTTCCAAAATAAAACATGTCTGGGGTTTTCTATACACAAGGGAAAATCACAACGGGAAAGACAAATGTATGAAAGGATTGACGGTCACTTAAATAAGTTAGTGCATAGTTTAGAAAATAATCCAGAAAATTCTGTGAAAGCAATTATAACTACAAGGAAGAGCAAAAGGATAAACATGAAGATATAAGATGTCAAAATGAATAAATGTGGGGAAGGGGAGTAAGAAAACAGATCTTTTAGAATGTGTCTGAGCTTATATCACTGTCAGCCTAACACAAGTACATATAGTAATAAGCTAACATACTTGAAAACCTGGGTAACCAAAAATCAAAAAAACATGCCACAGATTCACAAACACCAAAAAGAAAGGAATTCAAGCATAATACAAATGAAAACCATCAAATCACAAAAGTGAACACACAAAGAAAGAACTAGTACATTAACTGGAAAATAAGGTTTAAAATGGAGATAAATACATATACATCAGTAATTATCTTAACTGTCAACAGACTGACTAATCCTAACAAAAACACAGAGTGGCAGTACAATGAGAAGTCTGCTCACCACAACTAGAGAACAGCCCACATGCAACAGCAAAGGCCCAGCTCCTAGAGGGGTGGGATGGGGAGGGAGGTGGGAGGGATGTTCAGGTGGGAGGGGACATGGGCAAACCTATGGCTGATTCATACTGATGTTTGGTAGAAACCAATGCATTATTTTAAAGCAATTATCCCTCAATTAAACTTAAATTAAAAAAAATAAAAAGACCCAGCATAGCCAAAAAAAAAAAAAACAAGAGTTACAGATTGGATAATAAAACAAGAATCTACAATATGCTGCCTATAAAAGACCCACTTCAGGGTGAAAGATACACACAGATTGAAAGTGAAGGGATAGGGATGGAAAAAGATATTTTCATTTCATGTGAATGGAAACAAGAAAGCAACAGTAGCAAAATTCATATCAGATGAAATAAACTTTAAAACAAAGGTCATAAGGAAGGACAAAGGTGGACACTAATGATAAAAGGATCAATAGAAGTAGAGGATATTTTTTATACTCATTAATATATATGCACTCAATATAGGAAAACCTAAATACATAAAAGAAATACTAACATATATAAAGGGAGAATCTGATGTGAATACACTAATAGTAGGAGACTGTAACACCTCACTGCCATTAACGAGCAGATCTTACAGACAGAAAATCAGTAAGGCCACAGATACTGTAAATGACACAATAAAACAGACTTAACTGATATCTATAGGACATTACATCCAAAAAATCAGAATACACATTCTTCTCAAGCATGCATGGGAACGTTCTCTAGGATAGACTACATAATTGGACACAAAACAAGCCCAACAAATGTGCTTATACTGGCCCATCTACTCTTTACACAATTCTAACAAACTTGCTTCCTAGGAATAAGACAGAACCAGCAAATTGAAGGAAACCAAAAATCATTAAAGGGAGAAAGACAAACAGAAATAAATGGAAAGAAGACAAAAAACAAGAAAAAACACCTACAAACAGCTGTCATAAGAGTTTAAAACTAACAACTCTCAGTCCAGCAAAAAACTACATGCACACTACCTCCAGGGACATCAATATCCTGCAGCGTTATACAATAAATTATGTTCCATGTGCCTTAACACAGGAAAATACATTTTTAGATAACTAGTATCTTTTTTCTTTAAACTTTCAAAAAACCTAATATAAAACTGAAACCTAAAAAAGGAATAAGCCTCCGCTGGGTGGAAACCACAATGTGTGGAACATTCCATCCCTCAACAATGTCATAAAAGAGGACGATGATACTGAGTCCAGAGGCCAGGTAACAAACTAGAGAAGTAGCCATTTCTGACTTGCACAAATAAATGTATAAGTGTAACAATTAGAAGACTTTTAGGCAAGGTGTCAAAACATAAATTATTCCTGTTCTGCAAAGTATATAGAATGTTCAGCACTAACCATACTAAAACAAATGAAGAGAGTACATGTATCACTTGGAATTTACACCAATTTTACACTAAGAATAACCCCTTGTCACCTGGGTAAAAGTTTAGATGGAAAGAACACAAATGATGAAATAAAGGTGGTGAATAGGAGCAATGCCACTAAAGAAACCACATAGCCGACAGATGAGAAACTTGCGCAAAGGTTGAAGAAGAAAGCAGTTGAGAGACATGACCCAAGTACTTAGAAAGCGTCTGGTTACATACACTCAATCTTAACTTGTTCTTGCTTCTCTTGTTGGGCAAGTCGTGCTGCAACTTCTTCAGGTGGCCGCTCCCTTACAGAAGTTGAGGATGCTTCCTCTTGCAGCAAAAGTAAATAAGAGGAAATCAAATTTCAGCACAGAATTTCAACAGCTAATGGGGACACAAAAACACCATCATTTGTATTTGCCAGCTATATCAACTTGAGGGCATTTTTGTGATCAAGACTATAAAACCACATCATGACTGAATGATTCTAACATGAAGAAATACAGGGTCAGCACTAAAGCCCCTTGTTTTCAAAGATTTATTCTCTGAAATATCAAAAATTAGCTAAGCAAGGCTGCAGACCTAAAGCCAGTATAAATGTGCACTTAAGAGTGTCTAGCAATTGCCTAGACAGTACATAGTTCTGATGAACACATCATTTATAAAACCACATATACAGATAATTTAACTACCTGAAGTTGCAGGCTTGGGTTTTCCTTCACCAGTTTCAGGGTGATCAGTTTTTATAAGTTCCTCATGCTGAACCACAGGGGCTGGGACCGACAGTGTGTCACCTGCTGCAGAGATAATTTGAGCTGCCTCTGTAGGTGCTATAAATATATGTTACACATGGTATATAGTTCCTGGGTTAACAGAGAACACACAGGAATCTACTACTACTCCTTAAAGGAATCTAACTCCTTAAAGACACAAATGCATGTGATGCCACTACTCAAACACACAAATTAGTCAGAGGCTCTGTCCACTGCATAAATCCACAAGCAATGAACAATGGTTGGGAAAGCACAAGAGAAAGGAGTCTGGTCAGCATCCATATGTATTCTAACCATCATTCTCAGCCAAGGCTTCTAGTAATAGTACTAAATGGTACTAATACTTAACATGAGAAGGGGACATAACATGTGAGAATAATAACAAAGGTGGGAAAAGGAGCCTGTAATGAAGACAGTAAGCAAAAAAAAAAAAGTAACCAAAAACCATTTAATTGCTTTGAAAAATGGTAGAGATGAATAAAGAGGTGTGAACAAAAACAAGATGGCAATTTTAAACACAGAGGAAAAAAGTTCAGTTTAGATGGTGAGTTAGAGAACTAGTCAAAAAACTTAGGTCATAGACATATTTTTAAAGAAAGGAAGGTTTAAAAATCAAGAGCCTGTAAATTATAAACAAAAGTGTTGATGGAAAAGAAAGTGATTAATTCTGAAGATAGAATAGATGCAGGGGACAACAAAATGGAGAAAAAAATTTCTTAAATAAACTGAAGGTCCCATTTAAGAGTTATAGTTGGATTATCACAAAGCCCACTAACTGGTCTCCTTGCTCCTTGTTTCCTTTGTCTATCCTCCACAATAGCCAGCCTGCATATGTGCTTAGTTGCTTGGTAATGCCCAACTCTTTGTGACCCTATGAACTATAACCTGCCAAGTTCCTCTGTCCATGGGATTTTTCCAGGCAAGAATATTGCAGTGGGTAGCCAGTCCCTTCTCCAAGGTATCTTCCTGACCCCAAGATCAAACCCAGGTCTTCTGCATTGCAGGTGGATTCTTTACCATCTGAGCCACCAGGGAAGCCCACAGTAGCCAGTGCCAGTAGTCTTATTAAAATAAAAGATATCAATCCCCTGACCCATAACCCTCCCAAAAGCTTCCCATCTTACTCAGACTAGAAAGCAACACTCTTACGATGGTCACTAAGATCTGACATGCTGCCTTTCTGCTCCCTCTCTGACCTCATTTGCTGTTCTCCGCTTACTCCAGCCCAGCTTCGTTTACTCCTTGCTTGAACATGCCAAGTCTGCACTAGCTAATCCTTCCACCTGGATGCTCTTCCCCACAAGTCTTTTACATGACTGACTCCCTCATCTCTTTCTGGTCTTTGCTCAAAAGACGCCTTCCAGAGGAACTTTTCTGCCCACTCCATTTAAAACTGCAATATTCCCTCCCACATTTACCATTTTATGCCATCCTATACATAAATTATTTGTGCATCTATATACAATTTCCCTCCCCTCATCCCACCAAGAAGTATGCACAGCATTTGTATGCTTGTTTTTACTATTTTGTTCATGGCTATAATCTCAGAGCCTAGAAGACACCCACCACTTGGCACACAATACTCAGTATTTACTGAATGAAAGGTGATTTCATCAAGGCAGAAGTGAGTACAGAGAAACAATAAATTCAAATGTATGCTGAACAGGTGAGGATGAGGTAAATGCTGTAAACTGGTGTGGGATTACTTATAAATCAGGAAGACAAAAAATACCTGCATATCAAAACCTAGATCAAGACACTTTAATCACTAAGACAGAAGAGAGGAGAACGAATTGGTGAACGAGTAGAAAAAAGAAGTGGGGACAGAGAGCAAATCTTAAAATCTAAAGAGAGGGAAAACTAGGAGTCAGAGAAAAGGAAAAAAAAGTACCTGTGTTTCAGGCAAGACCGAATCTTATTCTTACCAGTACTCAGTAGCTGTTCATAAACAAAAGCCCCATTCCATATCCCACTCAACCCCTAAAACGAGGGCCAGGAAGACACAAGAGAATATTCCTTTCCCAGGGTGAGGGAAGACTCCTTCATGGGGACAGACCCCCTCACCTTTGACCATGGGTACAAATACATTAAAACAATTCATTTACCCACAATTTTAAAGGAAGGATTCTAAATATAGGTACCTGTTGTTGAAGCTGAAGTATCTCCCTTTTGTTTCTGAGGTGGCGAGGCAGGCTGTTTTGATTCTTTCATTACCTCTGATACACTAGAGATTTTCAGTGGACCAGACTCAATCTTGGAAATGAAAAACATTTAACGTTTCAGACATAAATAGTGTTTTTTTAAAAGGCAGCATACAGTAACTTGTATTATTTAAAAAGTCAAGTTTTTCAAGCTTGGGAGTTATCAATAATTCACAACAATGTATTTTATTAACCACAGTAGGAGAACCCATCATACTAGGAAAATGCAGTCCAAAAGTAGTCCATATTTTAATACTAACAAAAACTTCTCCTAGGGTAACTAATGTACTTGATATATGACATTCCCTTTAAATACCATTACTTCTATGTATACAACACTGAGAAGGCTATTTCCATTCATTTTCTAAATCCAATTATGGTGTCTTCTAAATACATTCAGTTAGAAACAAACATTTTTTAAAAAGCTCTGAGTAAAAATAAAAATTCGTTTTTCCTTTCTTTAATCTCCAAGATTCACATACCTGCACTTCCAAGATATATGATGCAATTTTAATACCTGCTTTCCTCTTTCTTAATAACCATTTGCTTTAAGTTTAAGGCACCATTCATGAACAGGACTGTCAAATGATATGCCAGAGAAAACTACTGAGTAACAGAAATATTTTCATTTACCGCCTATGTGGTCCCCCTTTTTGCAAGAACTTGGTATTGGGACTCGGATATCCTAAGATGACTACTCAACCATAATAGAAATGGTTCTGAATTTTGTCACTACCAGAAATCAGAAATATACCCATTTTCTTTTTATTAAAATTTTATTACTTTTATCTCATAAAATGCATGCTCATTGTAACAAGCAAAATAGTTATCAAGATAAAGCATTGTTTTATTTAGGCTCTTCATTGCTCCTTCCAGGCTTCTCAGGGAGCCACTGCTAATGCCCTGAAATCGATCCTTCCACTCATGAGCTCAGGTATATACACATATGCGGTTTTTCATTTCTTTAAACAATCTAAAATAGGTAATTCTATATTATACAAGTTATCATACAACTTGCTTTTTTCATTTAACAACACAGTAATGTATTTTTTTCATTTAACAACAACTCATTTGCTTCCAGGTTAAGAAATTCTTTTTAACTGAATAATACCCCAATTTAATCTGGGTCTATTATTCCA
Source organism: Oryx dammah (assembly GCF_014754425.2). NCBI lineage: Eukaryota > Metazoa > Chordata > Mammalia > Artiodactyla > Bovidae > Oryx > Oryx dammah. The sequence goes on along the minus strand of NW_024070209.1, from coordinate 47,923,332 downwards.
CTATTTATGGACATTCAAACTGTTTCCTGTTCTTTGTTAAGCATTCTTGTCCATAGACAACTGAAAAGCACTAGAGTATGATGTCTGCAGGATAGTTTGCCATTAGAAACACTGGGTCAGAGGACTTGTATATTTTTAAGATATTATCACTTTTACATGAGGTTCTAGCAACTCACATTCTCACAATGAACATGTACGTGTTTGTGTACAAATATGATCTATTTGTAGACTCAGTTGTTCTATTTCTCTAATTTCTATTCCTACGTCAAAATCTTCTTGTTTACAACAGTAGGATTATAACAAAATCAGTATCTGGAAAGGCAAATGTCATCTGACTCCCTAACCCAACACTTTCAAAATGTCCTTGACCAGTCTTGTACATTCCTTATTCTTCCATGTGAACTTTAAATCTTGTCTAATTCTTCACCCTCTGGAAAAATCAATTAGAAATTTTATTAGATCTGTGTGTGTATTATGTATACACACATACAGGTCATAAAAATATTACTTCTCTCAAATACATACATATTTAAGAGATTTGAGAGAAACACATATATTTTAAAAAAATGCCATTTTTATAGTACTACATTCTATCCAGATACATAACATTTGTCACTGTTTAGGGAAGTTATTGTCTACACTCATCAAAAAAATTTTAGCAGGGGAAGGAGGGGGTGGAATAAATTGAGAGAGCAGTATTAAAACATATATACATTACCCTATGTAAAACACAGAGCTAGTGGGAAGTTGTATATAACACAGGGAGCTCAACCTAGTGCTCTGTGAGGACCTAGAGGTGTAGGATAGGGGTGGAGGGAGGTTCAGGAGGGAAGGAATATATGTATACTTAAGGCTGATTCACGTTATTGTACACCAGAAACCAATACAACATTGTAAAGCAATTATTCTCTAATTAAAAGAAAAAAGAAAAAAACTAAATTCAGATACAGCATTTGTATCTATAATGAGACAATAAACTAACCATGTGAAAAACATTTTATGATTATCTTCTCTCAGTATTTACTGTCTATACATAAATAACCATGTTGACACTAAAAGAGTTACCATCAAATGAAGTGGTTTCTAAAATCAACAAGTTTGTAACAATGCACAACAACTGAGAGTACTGAATAAATGGGACAAAATAAAAACACTAACTGCTACTGGAATTCAGAGGTGAGAGAAAACTGACTTTGGTCTGTGTAGTGAAGAATGCCAGTCTTAAAGAAAACAATAGAAGACAAAAGAAAGGAAGTCATTCTGGGTAGAAGACAACCATGGGAAAAGGTATACAAATAGAAAGATCTCTGTTTAGTCTTCTGCTTTACCAAGGACCTTGGAACAACACCTGGTACATAATAATCACTTGACTGACATCTGAGTAAATGAATGAATGAAAAGTACAGGCATATCTATACGGTAAACAAGTATGAGAGCAAGGATTTATGTGCAGGACCATACAGAGATAAAGGCAGAAGTGTAAGTAAGAGCCACACTGCCAAGGGTACTGAATGTCAACTGAAGAACCAGCAAAAACCATAAACCACAGAAATAAAGGAGCCAATAGCCAGCTCCTAGGCTAACATTTAACCCCTCTTGGCTTCACTTTTCTTATTCATACCATGAGACAATCTCAAAGCCTTACTTGTTTTTATATTCTCTTTAAAACAATAGGAATCAAAGTCACTGATTAAGTGATACAATGAAAATATCACGAAAACACCACAACACTTATTCTAGAGGATTCTCTAAAACTGATAAAAGGATGGCCTAGATGATCTTAAGAGTGACTGGGGGGTGGAGCCTGGAGGTGGGAAAGAAACGCTGTGTTAGGGAGGAACAGCACTACTGATCTGCTGAGCACTTCCACTTGTCAGCTCTGCATGTCTGCATTACACCACCTCAAAATTTGCAGTCTTTTTTAAAATTCTTATTTTTCAATAACTTTATTTATTTTTAGTTGTACTGCATCTTCACTGCTGCACGGGCTTTTCTCTAACTGCAGTGAGCAGGAGCTACTCTTCACTGCAGTGTGCGGGCTTTTCATTGTGGCAGTTTCTCTTTTGAGGCACATGGGCTCAACAGTTGTGGCTCCTGGGCTCTAGAGCACAGGCTCAACAGTTGTGGCACATGGGCTGAGTAGCTCCCCAGCATGTGAGATCTTCCCAGATCAGGGATCAAACCTGTGTCTCCTGCACTGGCAGGCAGATTCTTTACCACTGAGCCATCAGAGAAGCCCTTGCACTCTTCTTAATTTGCTTTTTTTAATATTAATGATTGTACCAAGCTATCAGGTAGCTAGGTTAGAATTCTTGGATTCACCTTCACAGTTGCCCATATTTTGCTTGCTATCCTCTCTTGTTTAAACTCTAATTACTTTACAATGTTGTATTGGCTTTGCCATACATCAACATGAATCCGCCACGGGTGTACACGTGTTCCCCATCCTGAAGCCCCCTCCCTAAACTCTAATATTTATTCTTTTTCTTGCCACCATTCTTACCCTATTTCTGACCTTAACAGCAGGGTAGCAAAAGTGGAGCAAGAAGAGGTCAAGGCTATTGAGAATGACACTTGGAAGTCATGTCCAGGGAGGAAAGAACACTACTCTGAACTGTGTAGCCTGACTCTATGCTCCTGGATGCTTCCAGCTATTTCTCCCAGGTCACGTAGCTCAAAACAGACCCAGGACTTTAGCCACAGGATTCTGCTTCTACTGAAGCTGCAACTCTATCTTCCTGAGCCAGCATAAACACTCTAAAGTTCACATGGATGAATAAATCTTGTAGAACATTTTGTATCATTTGGGGAAGGAGCAGGAGAAGTCAAAGGACACCTGCTTTTCCATACAGTAACTCTGTCACAGGTCTGGTTTCAAGACCTTGCTATATACTGGAGGAAAGACTTCTACCCAGTTTCTAACAAAGAACTGGTCAGCCATGTTCAACCTCACAGACTAAGGAAATATCCAATACCAAATCAGCAGAATTCATGCTCTCTTTCATGAATCTTTTTTTCAAGCACCTGTTTGAAAGAAGGAATATGTATGATGTTAAAAAAAAATTGTAAGCCTCATGGAGAAAAGACAGATGAAACTGAAGAAAATGCACAAAGTTCCAGGAATACTGGAAGATATTCCTGTCACTGAATCAGTATGTAGCTGAAAACTCTGTGACTGCTTTGTGATTTAAAAGGGCCATTACTAACTATAACATGGGATCCTGGCGTCATGGCCATTCTTCATTTACGCTTTTAGCGTTCTAAGTCAGAGTCTGAGAGCTGCAGTGCTGGAGGCTGACACAGAATCCCTGGGTCCACAGGGCAGCCAGGGTTACTTCTGCCCAAGCTGCCCTTCCATTTAATCTGTGGGCCACATAATTATTTTCCATGTGATGTGGACTAAATGAGAGCACTTATGGGACTCCAAAGGGATAAAAATCCTTTAAAAAACATTAGTTCAAGTTAAAGAAAAATGACAAACAATGCTACAAACAATGCTGGCAAAATACTTTCAGGATGAAAACAACCTGCTTTTTAAACAGGATAAACTGAAACTGTTTACAACTCTTACCGGTTTCTTTGGCAATGGAACAGTGTAAGGTGGGGAACCAAGGACCATCTCAAAGAGTTTATCTGAGTAAGGTATGGTTTTCTCTACATTCTTCCGGAAATGGGAATCCCATTTGGCATACAGGATGGTGCCACCAATACCGCCACCAACAAATAAAATGCCAGCTCCAGCAATTTTGCTAGCAGACAACCTAAGTGAAAGAGATAGGAAACACAGGTTTATTTATTCATTTTTTACTCTCCTAAACCTTCTTTCCTAGACCAGTAAGTCTCAAAACCCTTTAAGCTCCACTTCTCTACCACTGATTCAGATCATAGCAGTCCAGTTTATCTCCACACGCTGCGCATCACCTTCCCCTGGTTTTTTTTTTAACATGTCCAAAAAAAAAAAAAAAAAAAAATTTCTTTATGGATAACTTTTCCTTAATACAGTAATATATAGGATAGGAAGAATGAAGCAATCGGCCCTTTCATACTTAAAACTTAGCATGTTCACACTCATGAGGCTTCCTTTGAACCCGAAAAACAAGTATCACTAATTTTCAAAGCCCCTTAATTAACCATTTCTGTAAATAAAATAAAATAAATATTAAGAACTAACAAATACTTTTTAAGCTCCAGTGTGCTGAGTTCTAGATATAAATCTATTTGCCATATAATGGAAGCCAGCACAGGGGGCAGGGGATGTCTACCTTGGATGTCTACCTTTGGTGGATATCCAACCACCAAAGAGCCAAAAAGAGCACCATAACAAATTTTCACCTACAAATACATATGCTCCAAAAGTATTATAAGAAAACTCCAGTGTTTCTACCCTTTAAAAAAGAAGATTTTAAGTAGATATTCCCATATTCAAGGAATGAATACACACACACACACACACACACACTTCGGCACTTTTACACTTCCCTGTAAAAGTCTGTTTACAGGGAGGTATGCTACTTACCGAGAACTGCCTGAAGCGGAGTATCTGCGGCATGGTCGCAATGGACGGAGGACAAACTTCCCACAAAGACAATTCTAGAGGGGAAGGAGAAAACATTACAACCAATAGTTACAGGAACCTAGAAGGCTTTTAGGGTTGGGAAGGCTTTTAGGGTAGGGAAGTAAATCCTTTTACTACAAATACAAATGTCTTTCTTAAAATTTTATTTTACTTTCATAAACCAACTTACCATAAAACATATTTACAGGTCCTTAAAAACAGTGATACGTCCTGTACCCCAAGACTCATATAAAATTAAAGATTTCAAAAAAAAAGGGACTATGAAACCACTTCCCCCTCCTCCCCCACTGCCTGCACCATGCAGCTTGCGGGATCTTAGTTTCCTGACCAAGGACTGAATCTGGGGTCCTGGCAGTGGAAGCATGGAGTCCTAACCAATGGACCACCAGGGAATTCTCCAGACCACTTTTTTTTTTTTTAACTGAAGTATAATTGATGCGGGCTTTCCCTGGTGGTTCAGTGGTAAAGAATCCATCAATCAATACAGGAGACATAGGTTCAGTTCCTGGGAGAAGGAAACGGCAACCTACTCCAGCACTCTTGCCTGGGAAATCCCATGGACAGAGGAGACTGATGGGCTATAGTCCATGGGGTAGCAAAAGAATCAGACACAGCTTAGTGACTAAATAACAACAACAACATAGTTGATGTACGATATTATGTTTCTGGTTTACAAAACAGTGTTCACAAATTTTTAAAGGTTATATTTCATTCATAGTTATTATAAAATATTGGCTATATTCCCTGTGTTGTACAATATACCCTTGTAGCTTATTATTTTACACACAGAAGTTTGTACCTCTTAGTCCACTACCCTTATCTTACCTCTCCTGGTTCTCTCTCGCCACTGGTAACCCACTAGTTTGCTCTCTTTATCTGTGAGTCTGCTTCTTTTTATCGTAAGCAAGTAAGTGTTAGTCACTCGGTCGTGCCCGACTCTTTGAGACCCCACAGACTGCAGCCCACCATCTCTCTGTCCATGAGATTTTCCAGGCAAGGATACTGGAGTAGGTTGCCATTTCCTTCTCCAAGGGATCTTCCCAACCCAGGGATCGAACCCGGGCCTCCTGCACTGCAGGCAGATTCTTTACCAACTGAGCTACAAGGGAAGCTGTAGCTTTTTTCTGGAGAGAAAAGGAGGAAGCAATTGAGAAGGTTCACACAGGGCTTCTAAGAATAATGCTACAATTTTTAAAAACTTTTACACAAGTGTCCTGTTGTTCATGTAAGTGATATTATATAGTACTTGTCTTTGATTTATTTCACTTAGCACACTCTGATTATAAAATAATCCTTGCATGATTTTACTCTGATGGTTTCATTTTTTTATGTTTAAATCTTTGAATCCAGTATAAAATATATATAAAATATAATATAATTAACTATTTTTTCCTAAATGTCTATTCAGTTATCCCTAAATCACAAACTGAATAATTCATTTCTTCCAACAATTTGAAATGCCACCTTAAAATATACTCTATTTCTTGATGAATTTAGATTTCCTAATTTGTTCCACTGTTCCACCCTATTCACATACTTCTATTAATAGACAAATACCACAATGTTTTAAAGACTGCATCTTACAATTAGGTTTTAACCTGATAGAGCTAGTCCTCTCTTCTAGTACTATGTTTTTTCCAGAATTTTTCTGATTTTCTTGCTTTTGTTGTTTTGAAAGCTGAGCTTTCAATTAAACAACTATAACAACTGTAATATGCACCCTGATTTAAGAAGAGAATAAATGTAAAAAAAATTACCTTTTATAACCAAAAACTAGTAGCAGTGAGTTTCATACCTCTATACCAAAAAAAATAAAATAACTGACTGTATCCTGACTCAAATTAATAGGTATTTTAAATCTGAAATAGTGGCTCCTGATTTTAAAAATTGGCTACCTGCATAGTCTATAATAAATTTTATATTCCAAATAAAGCTTTAAAAGTCAGGAAATTGAAGCTTTTTACAGTTTTATCATATAAGTATGAATCCCTAGATATAAAGTTTAATCTTGCCTATTAAATGTATTTATATACCTATATCTTCTAAGTCTCTTAATCCTCAAGTCTTTTACTCTAAAGATGTTTCCTCCAGTAATTATTGGAAGAATCTGCTTGTTTGGTCTGCAGAATTTTCCACAGACTGGATTCTGTTCAAGGTACAACTTAAAACATGCCAGTCCTCTGTATTTCCTGCAACATGGAGCAGAAACCAGACACTTGACCAGACTCAGGTTTACTCTCTTTGGCAAGACTTTACATGGTGCTGTTTTCTTTCACTATGGAGGCACACAACGCCTGCCTGTCTCTCTTTTTGTAATGTTATCAACTGTGCTCATCTACAATGTCTCAGTTCAGTTCAGTCACTCAGTCATGTCTGACTCTTTGTGACCCCATGAATCGCAGCACACCAGGCCTCCCTATCCATCACCATCTCCCGGAGTTCACCCAGACTCACGTCCATCAAGTCAGTGATGCCATCCAGCCATCTCATCCTCAGTTGTCCCCTTCTTCTCCTGCCCCCAATCCCTCCCAGCATCAGAGTCTTTTCCAATGAGTCAACTCTTCACATGAGGTGGCCAAAGTACTGGAGCTTCTGTTTTAGCATCATTCCTTCCAAAGAAATCACAGGGTTGATCTCCTTCAGAATGGACTGGTTGGATCTCCTTGCAGTCCAAGGGACTCTCAAGAGTCTTCTCCAACACCACAGTTCAAAAGCATCAATTCTTCAGCACTCAGCTTTCTTCACAGTCCAACTCTCACATCCATACATGACCACAGGAGAAACCACAGCCTTGACTAGACGGACCTTAGTCGGCAAAGTAATGTCTCTGCTTTTGAATATACTATCTAGGTTGGTCATAACTTTTCTTCCAAGGAGTAAGCGTCTTTTAATTTCATGGCTGCAATCACCATCTGCAGTGATTTTGGAGCCCCCCAAAATAAAGTCTGACACTGTTTCTACTGTTTCCCCATCTATTTCCCATGAAGTGATGGGACCAGATGCCATGATCTTCGTTTTCTGAATGTTGAGCTTTAAGCCAACTTTTTCGCTCTCCTCTTTCACTTTCATCAAGAGGCTTTTTAGCTCCTCTTCACTTTCTGCGATAAGGGTAGTGTCATCTGCATTTCTGAGGTTATTGATATTTCTCCTGGCAATCTTGATTCCAGCTTGTGTTTCTTCCAGTCCAGCATTTCTCATGATGTACTCTGCATAGAAGTTAAATAAGCAGGGTGACAATATACAGCCTTGACGTACTCCTTTTCCTATTTGGAAGCAGTCTGTTGTTCCATGTCCAGTTCCATTAATTTATTGGAAGTTGCCAAAAGTGGACTCTGATTCTACTTTTCATTTATAATTTGACATATTTAATAAAGAGATGCTTACCCTCATCTACAATTTAGTTACTCAGCAGTACAGTTTATGGAGGAAAGGAAGAATAAATGGTTGATTCTTTTTATCCTTTTATCCAGTTATCCTCTGATGAGGAACAATTGCAGGGTTTTTTGGTTTTTATTTATTGTGACAGATTGTATTTTCCAAAACTTGCCACATTTCACATGCTTTTCTAGAACCTTGCCACCTCCCCAGAACCCTGTAAGCTTATACAATCCCAAGAACCTCCTAATGTAACCTCTTTAGAAATGAAAGATAAACATTTACTTATATATTATTTCCTTGTATGTATATATGCATGCGTGTGTGCTAAGACACTTCAGTCGTGTCTGACTCTTTGTGACTCCATGGAATATAGCTCACCAGGCTCCTCTGTTCGTGGGATTTTCTAGTCAAGAATACTGGAGTGGGTTGCCATGCCCTCCTCCAGGGGATCTTCCCAACCCAGGGATCGAACCCACATCTCTTACCATCTCCTGCACTGGCAGATGGCTCTACCACTAGCGCCACCTGGGAACCATATGTATATATAATACAATGTAATCTTTATCTGTATAATAATAAATATAATTTACTGTAAAAGAACAAATAATGTTATGGTTAATTAATACCACTAAGTTTGGGGTGATCTGTCATACAGCTATAACCAACCATATGCTTGCACCTGGAAATGAGGTGCTACTATAAAACATAAAACATGTGGTAATGACTTTGGGATGGAACTGGGGGGTGGAACTGAAAGTTGGAAGGGCCTTGAGGAGACTGTTAGCAGAAGCCTAATGATCTTCATGGAGGCTGTTTTGGTGAGGGCTTAAGAAAAGCATGAAAAATATTTTGGGAACCTGGAGGAAAAAGGAATCTTTGTATGTAGTGGTAGAAGTTTATCAAAACTCTCACGATGTTAAGATGTGGAAAACAGAAAATTAGGCACTGCTGTACATAATGAAGGGGCTTCCCAGGTGGCACTAGTGGTAAAGAATCCTCCTGCCAATGCAAGAGGTGCTGGAGACAGGAGTTTGATCCCTGGGTGGGGAAGATCCCCTGGAGGAGGGCATGGCAACCCACTCCAGTATTCTTGCCTAGAGAATCCCATGGACAGAGGAGCCTGGCAGGCTACAGTTCATGGAGATGCAAAGAGTCAGGCATGACTGAAGTGACTTAGTGCACACTATCTAATGAACTGATGGATTTAGCTAGACAGAGTATCAAGCAGAATGTTCACAAGTGCCAAATGGTTCCTTTTCAGCAGAGTATAAAAAGGATAGAGTCAAGCTTCTAAAACATAAACCAAAAAAACTGCTTAGCTTACAAGCAAAATATGAAGAAAATATAAAAGACCCAGTACTTGGTGGGTTAAAAAATGAGACTGTTTCTCATTCTCAGCCTCTCCAGTTAGCAAAGATCCTTTAAAACCTCAGAAAGATCTCAGGAGGTGCTCCTCATAGAACTTTTCACACTGAGAAAAGGCTCGCTAAGGACAACCTTAAGAGTATGCAACCCATATTCCTTTCATTAAACAACAGGACTGCTGAGAATCTTAAGGGGTTTCAGACCACAGCAGCCTCACAGGGAGCCTAAAAAGGAGAACAGCTTATCCTGGTCAGATTTATGGGTGTGGCTTTTGTCTAATGGAGAAAACCCCAGAAAGACCCACAAGAAACCTACAAAGTCATTAAGATGAAAAACAGGCCAGCCTGGATCAAAGGGGAAAGAGTACAAAATGAATTGAAGTTTTTGGACTCCAGAACATCTACAGACAGACATTAGTCTGAGAAAACGATTCAGCTGCCAAAAGACTACGTTTCTAGAATAGGAAGGATAATTTAAGGAGTGAAACCTGAAGCCCAGAGGGTAGAACCAAGAGTTAAGGAGAAACATTCCCAAGCAGAAGGACTAAGTCCTAATTACGCACACAGCAACTCATGCCAGATAGATCTGACATTTGTTATGAACAGTGACTGCTGTGTGTCTTTTTTAATGCCTTTTGGGATGGGAGTGTCACACTATATTGTACATAGGACACATGGGGAACAAATAACTTGTCTCTTTAGTTCACAGGTCTTTAGACTGAAAGGAAAAGCACTTAAGGAACTGCACCCAAGGCATCACACCCAAGATGTTTTGTGTGCAAAGGGAACTGATCTGATGACAAGATCCTGGTCGGTTAGTCTAAGTCTGATGCTGTGATGGGATGAGGTTCTGGAGGGTTCTAAGGAAGGTTGTGAACACATCTGCATGTGGAAGGGATGCGAGTTGCTGTGGCTACAGGGTAGACTATATTATCCAAAACTGACTACAGTAGTACTTCCTATCAGTTCTTCCAGCAACTCACTATCTTCCATCAAACTGACGTCTATGCACCATTCCCTGGAACCAGGACAGGCCTAAGTTATCAATTTACTAATAAGGGCAGTGAAAGTGATACTCTGTGACATTTGAAACCAGGAGGACATAAAGGGAATAAAGCTTCTGCCTGGCTCTGCCTCTCATGACACTTGCTCTTGGAACCCAGCCAGCAAACAGTGAGGAAGCCCAGACATGTAAAACCCCACACGTAGGTGTTCCGGCCAACAGCATCAGCTGAGGTCTCAGCTGCAGCGAGTATCAACTGCCAGACATGGGAGTGAGGAAGCCTCTGAGATGACTCTAGCCCTAGCCACTGCCTGACTACAGCCTCACAAGGGATGCTGACCAAACTGGCCACCTGAGGCCAGGAAACCCCCAGAACTGAGTGAGGCAGTAAATCTTTTACCCCAAGATCAAGGTGCCTCATGTAGTTACCACAAACCAAAACAGGATCTTTACCAACTCATAGATTTAAACACTTTTGATGGACTTAAACCAGCTGCAATTATTATCTGTTTGAAAACTCAATTGTCCCAATTTTGGCCAATGGATACTACTTCAAGTATTTTATGTGTTGTATTACTTTAATATTACACACACACACATCTATTTATCTATCTTTAGATATCTACCTGGAGGGCTTCCCAGGTGGCGCTAGTAATAAAGAACCTGCCTACCAATGCAGGAGGGCTTCCCTTGTAGCTCAGTTGGTAAAGAATGTACCTGCAACACAGGAGACCCAGGTTCAATCCCTGGCTCGGGAAGATCCCCTGGAGAGGAAATGGAAACCCACTGCAGTATTCTTGCCTGGAGGATCCCATAGACAGAGAAGCCTGGCAGGCTACAGTCCATGGGGTCCCAAGAGTCAGACATGACTTAGTGACTAAACCACCACCAATGCAGGAGATGTAAGGGACGTGGGTTGGATCCCTGGGTCAGAAAGATCCCCTGGAGGAGGGCACAACAACCCACTCCAGTATTCCTGCCTGGAGAATCCCATAGACAGAGTAGCCTGGTAGGCTACAGTCCATAAGGTCGCAAAGAGTTGGTCATGATTGAGCATGCATGCACACACTTCAGGTATCAGTTCATTTCCACCTTCCTGGTGCTTTTCCTCTGCACGGTAAAATTCACTTATAAAAGTCACCATTTAGAGCGCACATGTCAGTGCCACTTAGTACATCCACAATGCTATACAACCCTCACCACTATTTAGTTTCAGAACAGTTTCATCACTCCAAAAATAAATTCCTGTACCACCAGGTCTCCCCACATTCCCTTCTCCCTAGCTCCTGGCAGCAATTATCCACCTTCTGGCTCTGCAGAGCCTGTTCTGGACTTTTCATGTAAATGGAATGATGCAATATGTTGCCTTCTGTGGCTTGTGTTTAAGGTTCATCTATGTGTCACATGGATCATGTGTGTAACTCGTACTTAATTTCTTTTTCTGAAATTAGTTTGAAACTAGTTCGAACTGAATGAACTAGTCTGTTGTATAGATATACCATATTTTGTTTATCTAGACATCAGCTGAACATCTGAACTGTCTCTATCTTTTGCTATCAACATTCACCTACAAGTTTTTGTTTGAATACCTGTTTTCAGTTCTTTGAGGTAGAACTGCAGGGTCATATGGTAATTCTATGTTTAACTCTGCACCATTTTATATTCCCACAGTGAAGTATGAGGGTTCCAATTTCTCCATATCCTCAATTATTATTTTCTGTTTTTATCAAAACCATCCTGTTGGCTACAAAGTGGCTATTTCACTGTGGTTTTGATTTACATTTCCTTAATGTCAAAGGATTTTGAGCTCTTTTCTAGTGCTGGTTGGCCATTTATATATCTTCCCTGGATAAATGTCTAGTTAAGTCCTTAGCCCATTTTTTATTTGGGCTGTCTTCTTGTTCCTAAGTTGTAGGAGATATTTACATATTATGGATACCAGATCTTCATCAGTTATATGATTTGAAAATATTCCCTCCTATTCTTTTCATTCTTGTGTCACTTGATGCAAAAAAATTTTTAATTTTGTGAAATCAAATTTATCTTGTATCTTTTGGTGTCCTGTGTTAAGAAACCACTGCCAAATCCAAGGTCTACCTCCAAAATTCTTTCTTAAGCACCAGACTAAACTCTCTCTTTATTCATACAAACTAAATATCCTAACTTTAACACAAAAGATACTGGACACCTCTTAATTCTGGAATACCTTTTATTAATAATAAGCAGCAATATAGAAAAGACATTACTGTTTCAAAACAATTTGCCTTGACATGTAACTTTGTAATAAATGTTGTAAGGTCAATGCTGCTGCTTCCAACCTATATAAATATGATTTTAGCAACAAACCAAACAAACAAAAGGAGAGATAAAACACACAATTTTCATGTGATGTTTTGGTACAGACCACTAATTCCTTAGCCTTGCCAAACTAAAGTGAACATAGAAAAGGAAACCACAATCCTGGAAACAGAGACTGTAATACAAGGCCCCTCATACAAACTCTATCTGGAGGTTGCAGGTTTCCTTTCTAGACTAGGGGGTAGCTGTAACTGATATTTTTGAAATCTGTCATAAGAATTCCTCCCACACAAACAAAAGACATCCAGACATTAATGCCCAGTTCTACATTTGAAATTCAGATTAATATGCAACAACTTTTTCTATAGTTAACTAAAAATACTTTATAGGAATCATGCATTAAGATTAAAAATATACCACACATAAAAATACAGTAAATTTGATATGAACGCAGTATTATTTCTCAGTAAATTCATATTCTAGATCTAGGAGAAAAAGGGCTCTTCAGTTATGATAAAGAAATGGCAGATATTCATCAGTACAACAGAAGGAGGAAGGTGACATTTCCCTAGTTTTCTCTGCATCTATGTGTGAATATACATTACCTATATATTCTCAATCCTGTACTCTAAGTCACAACGTAAAATGTATTTCGAAATGGTTTGAAACCAACTGATCTAGAGAAATAAAAATGAAGAAAAAAAAAAGATTCTAATATCCGTAGAAGTAAACAGGCTGCATCATATATTAAACTACTTTCTACCATGTACACCTCGCTACCTACATCTATCACTGAGCAAGTGTTTCATTATCCTAGTGAAAAGAAAGAATTCTAAAAGATGATAGCTAAAAATATCCACACACAAGTTCAGTCTTAAACTAGCCCTGCTATCAAACTTGGTCTTAGTTAAATAAATTAGCTTAGTCAATCCTCAAGAATAATAATGTCTCCTTCTCTTTTAAGATCAATGCATATGCAGTGAAGACTCCCAAATTTATAGTCTGGGAGAGGGTCAGGCTAGACTGAAAGCCTGGTTCCTCCAAACCCCATGTCCACCTCAAAAAAGGTTGGGCCTGGCCATGCAGTCCTGGGACTAAGAGAAGATGGATGGTGTCAGGTCTGGCAAGTGAGGAAGAATCAGAGCTCTGAAGCTCATTTCTGGGAAAGAAAGAGCAATTCATTCCTGCTGAATACCCACATGGATGACTAAGTCCAGACACTGAGAATCAGTTAGATGTCAGCTGAGGTGGTTAATTTTATATGTCAAAATAGGTGTTTCTGGACAAGATCAACATTTAAATCAGTGAACTATGAATAAAGTGGGTTGCCTTCCACAATATGGGTGGGCCTCATTCAACCAACTGAACGCTTGAATAGAACAAAAAGACCAGCCTGCCCAAGCAAGAGGCAATTCTCTAGCAGACTGCCTTCAACCAAAACTGCACCATCAGCTTTCCTGGGTCTCTGGCTTGCCAGCCTTCAGACTGAAAATGTACCATCTTCTGGGTATGTGCATATCAAGGCCGCCAGCCTCCATTACAGATGTTGGACTTGATAGCCTCCACAACTGCATGGAACAAATCTTTATAATAAGTCTATCTATATACGCATCCTAACAGTTCTGTTTCTCTTTGCGTGTTAGTCATTCAGCTGTGTCTGACTCTCTGTGACCCCATGGACTGTAGCCCACCATCTCTTCTGTCCATGGAATTTTCCAGGCAAGAATACTGGAGTGGGTTGCCATTCCCTTCTCCAGTGGATCTCCCCAACCCAACTATTGGACCCAGGTCTCCAGTAGAGCAGGCAGATTCTTTACTATCTGAGCGAAGTTTCTCTAGAGAAGTTCTAAAACCTATGGAGGTTTAAGGGAGGTCACATCAATACAGTGGCTGACTTGATTTTTCTGGGCTCCAAAATCACTGCAGATGGTGCAGCCATGAAATTAAAAGACGCTTACTCCTTGGAAGGAAAGTTATGACCAACCTAGACAGCATATTAAAAAACAGAGACATTACTTTGTCAACAAAGGTCCATCTAGTCAAGGCTATGGTATTTCCAGTGGTCATGTATGGATGTGAGAGTTGGACTATAAAGGAAGCTGAGCACCAAAGAATTGATGCTTTTGAACTGTGGTGTTGGAGAAGACTCTTGAGAGTCCCCTGGACTGCAAGGAGATCCAACCAATCCATCCTAAAGGAGATCAGTCCTGGGTGTTCTGATGTTGAAGGACTGATGTTGAAGCTGAAACTCCAATACTTTGGCCACCTGATGCAAAAAGCTGACTCACTGGAAAAGACCCTGATGCTGGGAAAGACTGAAGGCAGGAGAAGGGGACGACAGAGGATGAGATGGTTGGATGGCATCACCGACTCAACGGACAAGGGTTTGGGTGGACTCTGGGAGTTGGTAATGGACAGGGAGGCCTGGCATGCTGCGGTGGTTCATGGGGTTGCAAAGAGTTGGACATGACTGAGCAACTGAACTGAACTGAACTGAACATCCTCTTATGGAAATTAAGAAAAATTCACAGAACACATTAATCTTTCATTCAAACATGCCACACTTGTGACATGTTCATTTACTGAGCATCTATTAGGAGCTAGGGACTATTATGAGTACTGATATAAGTACAGTCCCTTTGAGGAGCTTCCATTTTAATGTGGAAAACACATAATTAATACACAGTATGTCAGGAAGTATAAAAGCTAAAAGTAAAACCAAGTAGGGTAAGGGTAGGTTCCAGAGTGATGCAAAGGAGAGAGTGATCAGAGGTGTCTTAGATAGGGAAGGCCTCTCTGAAAGAAAAGTGATATCTAAGAAAATATCTGAATGGAGTGAGCTAAGCAAAGATGTGTGGGAGGACTTCAGGGCAAACAGCAAATGAAAAGGCAGTCAGAAGAACAGAATGAGGCAGAGTTAAAAAATAAGACATGCAAAGAGCCAGATCATGAGGAGCCCTGTGGATAGGTAAAGAGTTTAGATTTTATTGTGATATGATGGGATGTCACTGGAGGGCACAGCATGGTCCAGTCCATGTGTTTTTTTAAAGGCCTTTGTTAACAACAAGGTAAGAACTGACCCTAGGGTAGACTGTTCAGTGACAACCATGCTGTAACCTTTGGGCAGAATAAGGAAGAGTGGGCCTGAAAGGAGGGCCCCAAAGATACACCTCTACAGTTTTGCCCTGGAAGATTGCTCTGCTTCCTGTATACTCCCAAGTCCACTTGGGCACTTTGGTAGCCCAGATTCTAAGATGGCTCCCATGATCTCTGTCCCCAGTGGTTAAGCCCATGATTAGAGTTGTACAGGCAAAAGGGATTTTATAGATATAATGAGGTTTCTAATCAGTTGACCTGATTTATCAAAAGGGATTTATCCAGGTGGGTTTGCCCTAATCACATAAGCCTTTTAAACCTAGGTCTGGAAATCAGAAACAGGGAAGAGATATTAAAGTCTGAGAGACAAGCTCATGGTAGCCTGCAAGAAAGTAAACATCTATGTTAACCGCTTCTGAGAATCTTGTGGCAAAGAACTTCGGGCCGCCCCCAGGTAGGTGAGGTGAGACCTAGCAAGAAAACAGGGACTTCAGCCCTACAGCTGCAGGGACTGAATTCTGCTAACAAACTGAAGGAGCTAAGAAGAGGACCCTGAGCTCCAAAGGAGAACCACAGCAGGGACATGCTTTGCACCCCTGTATGACAGCAAGCAGATAACTGTAACCATTCACCTCTAGAAACAATAAGGTAATAAATGGGTGCTGTTTGAGGCTGCTCCATCTGTGCTATCTGCAATGTACACACAGCAATAGAAAACTAATACACACTCCACTTTCCTACGGAAAAGCCTGCTTCTCTTACCCTGGAAACGAAAGGGGAGATGGAAGATAAGCAAACTTGGAGGAAATGAAAAAAATTGACTTTTCTGACCCACTGAGTCCAGGGACTTTGCTCAATTGCTCGAGTCACAGAACCTGTTTGTAAATTCCACATTTTGCCAAAACACAAATTCTCTTTCCATTGTGAGCAATGGAAGTAGGTTTACTATTTTAAATTTCAGTAAATTACTTTGATGTGTGTGCTCAGTCGGTCAGTCCTGTCCGACTCTTTGCGACCCCATGGACTGTAGCCTGCCAGGCTTCTCTGTCCATGACAGTCTGCAGGCAAGAATACTGGGGTGGATTGCCATTTCCTTCTCCAAAATTACTGTGATAATTATGCAGAAATAAAGGTAAACTCCCTGGACGTCTGCCAAAGTTGTCCTAGCACCTAGAGACAGAGATCCTCAGGCTAATCTCAGAAACGAGCACAAGGTCAGGCGTTTAACCTTCCTCGAGTTCTAGAAGCTCGAGCTCTTACTCTGTTTTTGTTCAGAGTAAGAATAGCTCAAGAGGCGTTCTCAGCTACTTAAAGAAAGGCAGTCCTTCCTGAATTACAACCTTGACCCCTAAAACGCGGTCTCTAGCAGTCCAAGCACCTCCTTAAGGTGCAACAAGCCAAGAACATGCGTGTCCCGCTGGGAACTGTAGTTTTCCCCCAGTCGACCTTCAACCACTGGATCCGCGAAACCTCTCACGCGCCCAACCGGCGACCCGGGCGCCAGCAGCCTCGATTGGTCCTAGACTAAGAAAGCGAGGGGCTGATTGGATGGCACGTCCCCAAAGCCGTGCCTCCCGTCCTACACCCGCCTCCCCGCCACCTTCTCTTCTCCACGCCCCATCCCGCTTCAGCAATAACCCTCCAGTCATTCCCGTCCACCGAACTCCCGAATTAACTGCCTCACGGGCCCACCCAGGACTCTCGCGATAAGGGCGGCCCGGAAACACGCCTCTGTCCTGGGGCCTAGACAAAGCCAAAGCCTCCCTTATTTTCCGCTGGTTGGCGAGAGTCAGTTCACCCACCATGCGCTGTCTCCCGGCGCCCCGGTCCTCACCTGGGCGGTGGATGTCACGCCGGATAACTGACAGGCTCGCAGCATCTCTACTGGGCGGACGCCGCTGCGGGTGTTAACTGGGAGCTAGGGCGGCGGCGCGTGTAGGGCACACGGTGCGTCCGTGCGTGCCTGCGTCCGTGCCGCCTCTCCGCGCCGGGCGTACCGGAAGGGCAGCCAACGCCACTGCGCACGCGCAGCCCCGTCTTGCTCCTGTCCCGGCCATTTGAAGAGGGTGGGCCATTTCCAGGCGGAAAGGGCGAGTTCTCCTTCCGGGTCGCGCTGAGAAGCCGGCTCTGTTACCCGAAGAATAGATTGTTAGGTAAGCGGGAGGGCTGGCGGTGGATCCGAAACTCCGGCTTTGGTCCGCCCAGGAACCAGGCAGGTGTGACTCGTCGAGAATTCAAGCAAGAAACTATCTCAGCCATTTCTGTCAGCTGGATGTTTCGTAGAAAGAAATGGATTTGCCGAAATTTACGTAAACAATGGTGTGGTCTCTGCGCGTTCCTTCTGTTACGCAGCCCTTCAGGAAGTCATCCTGCTTAAGGGAGATTCAGTTCAGTTCAGCTCAGTCTGATAGTCGTGTCCAGCTCTTTGCAACTCCATGGACTGCAACACGCCAGGCTTCCATGTCCTTCACCGACTCCGGGATCTTGCTCAAACTCATGTCCATTGAGTCGGTGATGTCATCCAACCATCTCATCCTCTCTCGTCCCCTTCTCCTACCCTCAATCTTTCGCAGCATCAGGGTCTTTTCAAATGAGTCAGCTCTTCGCATCAGGTGGCCAAAGTATTGGAGTTTCAGCTTCAACATCAGTCCTTCCATTGAACACCTGGGACTGATCTCCTTTGGGATGGACTGGCTGGATCTCCTTGCAGTCCAAGGGACTCTTCAAGAGTCTTCTCCAACACCACAGTTCAAAAGCATCAGTTCTTCAGCGCTCAGCTTTCTTTATAGTCCAACTCTCACAGCCGTACCTGACCACTGGAAAAACCATAGCCTTGACTAGACAGACCTTTGTTGACAAAGTAATGTTTGCTTTTTAATATGCTGTCTAGGTTGGTCATAACTTTCCTTCCAAGGAGTAAGCGTCTTTTAATTTCATGGCTGCAATCACCATCTGCAGTGATTTTGGAGCCCCAAAAAATAAAGTCAGCCACTGTTTCCCCATCTATTTGCCATGAAGTGACGGGACCGGATGCCATGATCTTAGTTTTCTGAATGTTGCACTTTAAGCCAACTTTTTCACTCTCTTCTTTCACTTTCATCAAGAGGCTCTTTAGTTCTTCACTTTCTGCCATAAGGGTGGTGTCATCTGCATATCTGAGGTTATCGACATTTCTCCCAGCAATCTTTATTCCATCTTGTGCTTCTTCCAGCCCAGTGTTTCTCATGATGTACTCTGCGTATAAGCTAAATAAGCAGGGTGACAATATATATCCTTGACATACTCTTTTTCCTATTTGGAACCAGTCTGTTGTTCCATGTCCAGTTACAACTTTTGCTTCCTGACCTGAATACAGGTTTCTCAAGAGGCAGGTCAGGTGGTCTGGTATTCCCATCTCTTTCAGAATTTTCCACAGTTTATTGTGATCCACACAGTCAAAGGCTTTGGCATAGTCAATAAAGCAGAAATAGACTTTTTTCTGGAACTCTCTTGCTTTTTTGATGATTCAATGGATGTTGGCAATTTGATCTCTGGTTCCTCTGCCTTTTCTGAAACCAGCTTGAACATCTGGAAGTTCATGGTTCACATATTGCTGAAGCCTGGCTTGGAGAATTTTGAGCATTACTTTACTAGTGTGTGTGATGAGTGCAATTGTGCAGTAGTTTGAGCATTCTTTGGCATTGCCTTTCTTTGGGATTTGAATGAAAACTGACCCTTTCCAGTCTTGTGGCCACTGCTGAGTTTTCCAAATTTCCTGACATATTGAGTGCAGCACTTTGACAGCATCATCTTTTAGGATTTGAAATAGTTCAACTGGAATTCCATCACCTTCACTAGCTTTGTTCATAGTGATGCTTCCTAAGGCCCATTTGACTTCACATTCCGGGATGTCTGGCTCTAGGTGAGTAATCACACCATTGTGATTGTCTGGGTCATGAAGATCTTTACTCTATAGTTCGTGTGAGTATTCTTGCCACCTTTTCTTAATATCTTCTGCTTCTGTTAGGTCCATACCATTTCTGTCCTTAATTGTGCCCATGTTTGCATGAAATGTTCCCTTCGTATCTCTAATTTTCTTGAGATCTCAAGTCTTCCCCATTCTATTGTTTTCCTCTATTTCTTTGCATTGATCACTGAGGAAAGCTTTCTTATCTCTCCTTGCTATTCTTTGAACTCTGCATTCAAGTGGGTATATCTTTCCTTTTTTCCTTTGCCTTTCATTCCTCTTCTTTTCTCAGCTATTTGTAAGGCCTCCTCAGACAGCCATTTTGCCTTTTTGCATTTCTTTTTCTTGGGATTGGTCTTGATCACTGCCTCCTGTACAATGTCATGAACCTACATCCATAGTTCTGCAGGCACTCTATCAGAGCTAATCCCTTGAATCTATTTCTTACTTCCACTGTATAATCCTAAGGGATCTGATTTATGTCATACCTGAATGGTCTAGTGGTTTTCCCTACTTGCTTCAGTTTAAGTCTGAATTTGGCAATAAGAAGTTCATGATCTGAGCCACAGTCAGTTCCCGGTCTTGTTTTTGCTGACTGTATAGAGCTTCTCCATCTTTGGCTGCAAAGAATATAATCAATCTGATTTTGGTATTGACCATCTAGTGATGTCCATGCATAGAGTCTTCTCTTGCGTTGTTGGAAGAGGGTGTTTGCTATGACCAGTGCATTCTCTTGGCAAAACTCTATTAGTCTTTGCCCTGCTTCATTCTGTACTCAAAGGCCAAATTTGCCTGTTACTCCAGCTATGTCTTGACTTCCTACTTTTGCATTCCAGAAAACTAACCAATCTGATCACATGAACCACAGCCTTGTCTAACTCAATGAAACTATGAGCCATGATGTGTAGGGCTACCCAAGAAGATGAGTCATGGTGGAGAGTTCTGACAAAACATGGTCCACTGGAGAAGGGAATGCAAACCATTTCAGTATTCTTGCCTTGAGAACCCCATGAAAGTGTAAGTGAAGTTGCTTAGTCATGCCTGACTCTGAGACCCATGGACTGTAACCTATCAGGCTCCTCTGACCATGGGGTTTTCCAGTCAAGAGTACTGGAGTGGGTTGCCATTTCCTTCTCCAGGGGATCTTCCCCACCCAAGGATCGAACCCCGGTCTCCTTCATTGCAGGCAGATGCTTTACCATCTGAGCCACTTGATCTTAGCCGAGAACCCCATGAACAGTATGAAAATCAAGGTAACGTGTTAAATATTGAGCAACATATTCAATACTATTAGTAGTAATAATGATCTTACCATCACAGTATAGTGGAAACTAAACTTGTGTATCTGTTGCATTTGCAAAGTACTTTCAAGTCTTAATGCTACCAAATCCCATTTATAAAATAGAGAAATAGATTTGAAAATTATCTAAAACCAGGTAATTACTTATGTTTGTATAGGTCCATTGCTTTTCAGAGTACTTTTGTCATTGTATTACACTGTTTCATACTGCTATCACTTAACAGCTTCCAGAGCAGCTCCCATTTTTTAAAAATTAATTTTGTGCTTGAACTGCCACCACAACCCCTCCATCCCATCCCTGCCCACTACTGTCAGTTTCTGTAGTTTCCTAACCTCTAGTTTAACCAAGTCCTTAATCCTCATCTTCCACATGCAATGTAAAATTTTTTATTTTTGCTTTAAAATGGTCTCTCCTAAAGTAACTTAGAAATTTAATTCATTCCCTTGTTCAAAACTATAGGTGACTCCCACTGGCAATTCAAAGATCCTTAAGAAATGTCTCAGAGTACTTTTCCAGCCTGTATTCATGTTTTATGGCTCGGAGTGGCCACCGTAGGTAAGAGATCAAGATAGCAATAACGAGGTTCATGTGGTTCATGCTCATCAGACTCTTGTCTACCCTAAAACTCAGAGAAACTGAAATATAACCAACTCAGAGGTTCTCAAAGTGTAGCCCAGGACTCCTGGTGAACCTGAAACCCATAAAGAGGGTCCATAAAATCAAAACAACCTTCATAATTTTAGATATTTGCTGTTTTTTACTCATTATTCATAATTGTAGAGTTTTCCCAGATACTAGGTGACAGGTGATACCACAACAAATTGAATGCATAAGCAAATTTCAAAATCCATCTATTAGCCCAGACCTTGAAGAGACTTGAAAAAAGGTTAAACAATGCCACTCTTCTCATTAATTTTTTAAAAATTTACTTTCTTGTTTGTGTCAGGTCTTAGTTGTGGCAACCAGGATTTTTTAGTTGTGGCGTATAGGATCCAGTTCCCTAACCAGGGATCGAACCTGGGCCCCTGCCTTGGAAACACAGAGTCTTAGCCACTGGATCACAGGGAAGTCTTCATTAATTTTGAATTTTGAAATAACTTTTCCTAAGATATTTGTTAATATGTCACAGGTTTATAATTTTTTTTCTGCACTACATCAGCATGTGGAATATCAGTTTCCCTACCAGGGATCTAGAATGCAGGTCAAGAAGCAACAGTTAGAACTGGACATGGAACAACAAACTGGTTCCAAATCAGGAAAGGAGTATGTCAAGGCTATATATTGTCACCCTGCTTATTTAACTTATATGCAGAATACATCATGAGAAACGCCAAACTGGATGAAGCACAAGCTGGAATCAAGATTGTCGGGAGAAATATCAATAACCTCAGATATGCAGATGCTGCTGCTGCTAAGTCACTTCAGTCGTGTCCGACTCTGTGCAACCCCATAGATGGCAGCCCACCAGGCTCCTCTGTCCACAGGATTCTCCAGGCAAGAATACTGGAGTGAGTTGCCATTTTCTTCTCCAATATGCAGATGACACCACCCTTATGGCAAAAAGTGAAGAATTAAAGAGCCTCTTGATGAAAGTGAAAGAAGAGAGTGAAAAAGTTGGCTTAAAACTCAACATTCAGAAAACTAAGATCATGGCATCTGGTCCCATCATTTCATGGCAGGTAGATGGGGAAATCATGACAGACTTTATTTTGGGGGCCTCCCAAATCACTGCAGATGGTGACTGCAGCCATGAAATTAAAAGACACTTACTCCTTGGAAGAAAAGTTATGACCAACCTAGACAGCATATTAAAAAGCAGAGACATTATTCTGCAAGCAAATGTCCATCTAGTTAAAGCTGTGGTTTTTCCAGTAGTCATGAATGGATGTGAGAGTTGGACTATAAAAAAAGCTGAGCGCCAAAGAATTTATGCTTTCAAACTGTGGTGTTGGAGAAAGCTTTTTAGAGTCCCTTGGACAGCAAGGAGATCCAACCAGACCATCCTAAAGGAAATCAGTCCTGAATATTCAGTGGAAGGACTGATATTGAAGCTGAAACTCCAATACTTTGGCCACCTGATGTGAAGACCTTACTCATTTGAAAATACTCTGATGCTGGTAAAGATTGAAGGCGGGAGGAAAGGGGACAACAGAGGATGAGATGGTTGGATGGCATCACTGACTCAATGGACATGAGTTTGAGTAAGCTCCAGTAGCTGGTGATGTACATGGAAGCCTGGCATGCTGCAGTCCATGGGGTCACAGAGTCAGGCATGATTGAGCAACTGAACTGAACCTGTCCTCTGCGGTGGAAACAGGTTCTTAACCACTGGACTGACGGGAAAATCCCTATAATTGTTTTGTAATAAGGTAGTAAGACCAACGGGCAGAATACTTATCTCCCAACAGGTCCACATTCTCCTAATCCCTGGAGCCTGTGAATATGTTACCTTACATGGCGAAAAAAGAATTTTTCAGGTGTGATTAAGTTGAGAATTTTCAGATGGGGATTGAGATAATTCTGAAATGTTTGTATGGACCGAATGTCCACACAGGGGTCCTTAGAAATGAAAGAGGAAAGCAGGAGGGTGAGTCTGAAAAGGAAGTGTGACAATGAAAGCAGAAGTCAGAGCGATGTCGCTTTAAAATGGAAGGAGGCAGTAAGCCTCTAAAACCTGGAAAAGGCAATGGAACAAATTTCTCTAGAAGAAACACAGCCCTGGATACCTTGATTTTAGCATTGTGAAGCCCATGTTGGACTTCTGACCTGCAGAACTGTAGGATAAACTTCTGTTGCTTTAAGCCACCAAATTTGAGTTAACTTGTTATAAAAGCATTAAGAAACTAGCAAAATAAATAGTTTCTGTTTTACTTTCAAATGTGATACATGTTAATAGCTATAATCAATATAATTATAAGCTCTTTGGGGTCTTCCATTTTTAAGCATGTAAAGAGGTTCTAAGACCAAAATGTTTGAAAGCCACTGCTCTAAGTAAATCCTGTGAGTCTCTGTCTTGGCTCCCTCTCTTTTCACCTTAGCTCTTGGTGTTCTTGCTACCAACAGTGACCTTGCTCTTGTTAAAATCCTCCCCATTCTTTAAGGTCCATATTATATTCCGTCTCCTTGTCCCTGACCACCTCAACCAAAAGCCTTCTTTCCTTAACTTTGAATGCCCTGTGAGTCAGTTATCTGCCGTGTATTTTTAGTCTATTCTTTAGTAAGTCCTGTTTGACTTTTGCGACCCCATGGACTGTAGCCTGCCAGGCTCCTCTATCCATAGGATTTCCCAAGCAAGAATACTGGAGTGGGTTGCCATTTCCTTCTCCAGGGGATCTTTCCCATCCAGGGATTGAACCCATGTCTCCTGCATTGCAGTTGGATTCTTTACCCCTGAGCCCCCGGGGGAAGCCTGTAAATAGTGCCATATATTGTATATGCCTCAATGGCACCCCACTCCAGTACTCTTGCCTGGAGAATCCCATGGACGGAGGAGCTTGGTGGGCTGCAGTCCATGGGGTCGCTAAGAGTCGGACACAACTGAGCGACTTCACTTTCACCTTTCACTTTCATGCATTGGAAAAGGAAATGGCAACCCATTCCAGTGTTCTTGCCTGGAGAATCCCAGGGACGGGGGAGCCTGGTGGGCTGCTGACTGTGGGATCGCACAGAGTCGGACACGACTGAAGCGACATAGCAGCAGCAAGTATCTTAGACAACGAAGATGGGAGAGAGTTGTTTATTTTCTGTTGGAATGAAACTTTTTTTTTTAATGTGTGATCAGTAATTCTCAGGAGTAAGATAAGGAATGTAAATTGTTCAGAAAGAGTTGAGATGCTTTTCTATCAAATGACAGTGCTATTGATTACAGAAAAAAAAAAAAAGTGTGTGTATGATGTCCTCAGGATATTTACACTGATTTGATTAGAGCTGGAATTCAATTTTTAAAAATTTCTAATAGTGTCCCTATTTCCTATCCATTTAGCCTAACATATACCAGCTTTGGGAGGATCCTCAAATAAATTGAATGAAATGAGCAAAAAGAAAATATTTCAAATGTGTTGGTACTTAAATACATCAATCAAATGCTCAGTAAGAATTTATTGAGAGCCTACTATATGCCAGGCACTATACTATAGGCACTTGTTTTACAGAGCTGGAGGACAGCCTGGCATATAGAAGGCATTCAATAAAGTTAGATCTGACCGTCCCTTTATTCATTTTTCTAACTCCCTTTCTTGACTCCGCCCAGGTTCGTTTTTCTAAAGTCCCTCTTGTCCTGAGGGTTTTAGACCCAACGCGGCTGCCGTACGGCAGCGTTGCAAGATGGCGGCCTCCGTGTTCGCTGGTGCGGTGAGAGCAGCCTCCGGTCAGTGAGAAGCGACGCTCGGTTTACGCCTTCATAGAAGCGGGGACTGGCGCGGGATGGAGTGGACGTTTAACGTGGGTGGAGGTTAACAGGAAAGGAAAAAGAAAAGAGAGGTGGTCGTTATTGAGGACTGAAGCTTGTTCCGAATTTTCTCTGGAGTGGCCTGTATTCGATCTCAGCTCCAGAGAGCGCCGAAATTCTTGGACCCTCGCGGACCTGGGGTTTCCCCCGGTTTCCTCTTCCTTACCGGCTCGTAGCCATTCCGCTTTCCCTAGAAAACAATTCCGAAGGACGAGGGTGGGGGTAGGGGGTTGCGAGGAAGACAGAAAAGTTCCACCAAGGCCAGGATCCGTCATTCCCAACCTTTGACCTTGAGGTGTTACTTAATATCTTTGAACTTCAGAGGCTACGGCTCTAAAATAGGGCTAACAGCATCCACGGAAAGTTCCTTGTGTCCTATCTGGGACGTGGTATGAGATTCAGGCAGTGTGCAGGGGCTGTGCCTGTTGGTTCCCTCAGTCCCAGAACAAGGGGTCTTAAGAAAAACAGGAGTGAAGGATTGCCTTCACTCTGAAGACTTTTGCAAAGGTTAGAGATCATTCAGATACGGTTTTAGAGAGTCCCATGGACAGAGGAACCTGGTTGGGCTATGGTTCATCCAGTTGTCGAACATTTCCATCATTCTGTGGAGTTTTATCAATATGCACACTCTTTATTATTATTTCTAATTTTTATTGGAATACAGTTGATTTACAATGTTGTGTTACTTTCTGCTATATAGCAAAGTGGATCATACATACATATACATATATCTACTCTCTTTTAGATTCTTTTCCCATGTAGGTCATTACAGGATATCGAGTAGAGTTCTCTGTGCTATACAGTAGGTCCTTATTAGTTGTCTATTATATATATAGTAGTGTGTATATATCCGGAGAAGGCAATGGCACCCCACTCCAGTACTCTTGCCTGGAAAATCCCATGGATGGAGGAGCCTGGTGGGTTGCAGTCCATGGGGTCGCTAAGAGTCGGACACGACTGAGCAACTTCACTTTCACTTTTCACTTTCATGCATTGGAGAAGGCAGTGGCAACCCACTCCAGTGTTCTTGCCTGGAGAATCCCAGGGACAGGGAGCCTGGTGGGCTGCCATCTATGGGGTCACACAGAGTCAGACATGACTGAAGTGACTTAGCAGCAGTGTGTATATATCAGTCCTAATCTCTTAGTTTATCCTTCCCCCCTGGTAACCATAAGACTGTTTTCTTCATCTGTGACTCTGTTTCTTTTAACGTGTGCATTCTTGAGTCCCTCACTAGTCTCAGTCAGAATCTGCAAGTGGAGCCCGAACTCTGTGAGTGATTCTGCATTGCAGCCATGGACTCTTGAGTCTGGTGATTGTGTGAAAGATTGACAGAGAAGACACCTAGACCCTCCATGATCTGCCTTCTGAGCTGCCACACTCCTCCATGTTAGGTCCGGTCCCTGCTCTCAACAAGGATTTGTCTCCGCTTCCTCACCTTTGCATGTGTTATCCTACCTGGACACTGTGCCTCCTCCATTTGTGGCCTGTTCATTTTCGAGAGGGAAACTCAAGTACCTCTTATGTTATCTCTATGAATCCTTTTTCTGCCGCTCTGGTGTCTCTCCAAGAAGCTGTGGAGCTCATGTCTCTGCCATGCTGTTTCCTGTGTATGGGAGTTCTGTGTCACCACAGTGTAAGATCTGGTGGTGGGAATTAACTTTACATATGTTTTGTCCTCTACTGTTGACCACAAAACTAGGACATATCAGACTAGATTTTGGTGGTGGTAGCATCTCTCTTAAAAAAGGATTGACTTATACACACATGGGTAATTTTGTAGTGTATAAGCTATATTGCAATAAGGATAAAAAGTTCCACGTGTGAGTCTAATGCTCAGGACCCATTAATTAATTATAGCACTTGGTTGCTTTGATGTTACTTCATTTTAAATATCTGGATGTGTATTTGTTTGTTTGTTTGTTTTGGCTGTGCCCCTTGGCTTGCAGGATCTTAGTTTCCCAATCAGGGGTCGAACTCAGGCCCCAGCAGTGAAAGCACCAAGTCCTAAACACTAGACTGCCAGGGAATTCCCTGGATGCATATTTTGGAGTGTCATATTAAGTATATATGCTTTTGTCTCTCTGCAGGAATTTTACGGCCCCTGAACATTTTGGCATCTTCAGCCTATCGAAACTGCACCAAGAATGTCTGTCTTAATTCTATACTGTCTTCCCGACATTTCAGTCATATTCAGACGCCAGTTGTGTCCTCTGCTCCCAGACTGATCACATCTGTCAGAAACCTGACATGTGGGCAGACTGCCACAGTCCTCAATAGGTTGAGTATTATATTTCAGTAAACATGACTCTTGGACAAAAATTCTAAAATCTTCATGCCTACCACAATATCTTAGGAGTAGATGAGATTCTGTGCGTACCAACAGTTGATTATATAGGCTTTGCTTGATAAGATTGGAGAATATGTATGTTAGCAGAGACGACTACTCAGGACCCACTTCTGATGTTCTAGATGTGGTTTTCAGGGTGGAAGCTGTCAGCCAAAGTAGAAACTGGATAAGATGCTCAACTTAACAAGGCTGGACTGCACATGGTGCTCATTCAGTCAGCCAAGGTTTAGTTTAGGCACTCCTGGGTGTCCAGCACCATACTCGGCAGAAACCATACAACGATAAAAAAGCTGAAGCCCTCAAGGAAGGTTTTTTATTTTTATTTATGTATATGACTGCATCAGGTCTTAGTTGTATCACGTGGGCTTCTCTGGTTGCAGGCCCTAGAGTAGGCTGGCTCAGGAGTTGCCCCGTGGCATGTGGGATCTTAGTTCCCTCACCAGGGATTGAATCCACGTCCCCTGTATTGGAAGGCAGATTCTTAACCACTGAATCACCAGAGAAGTCCCCTTCAAGGAGTTTATAATCTAGTGGGCAGATGGGTAAGAAATCAGGTGATTAAGTTATACCAGCATAAATTCTGCAGGGATTAAGAGAGTAGATTATGGAGGGCTTGCAAGTTGATGATAGTTGCTATTCTTATGGGTAGCATCATGGATCATTTGAAGTAGTAGTGTATACTGAAAGTCACCTTTATTCCAGTGGAGCTGCTGCTTTCATTTCTATGAAGTGGATTTTATCCTTTAATGTCTTATTGCTGAGTTAAAATTTTTTTAATGTATTTTAGAATGGCCGTCTTGCTCCCAAATGTCCTGAAGCCACCAGTCAGAACTGTAACATACTGCAGTTCGAGAAAAGGCAAGAGGAAGACTGTGAAAGCTGTCATCTATAGGTTTCTTCGACTTCATAGTGGCCTGTGGCTAAGGAGGAAGGTGAGTCTTCACACGGTGACTTGCTTAGAAAAGGAGTGTGAGGTTAGATGGAACTGAAGCAAAATTCAGTTAGCCTGTTCCTTGACACATCTTCCCCACATCTTAGCAGTAGCTTTTACAGTGCTGTGCTTGAGTCCCAGCTTTGTGGGCATCTCTTCATGTAAGAGAATCCATGTGAAGAAAACATGTTTTAGCATTCATATAACAAAATATTATTCACAATGGCAGAAGTCTGTACTGCAAAACAGGTTCATCTCAGGTCTCTTACACATCTGGCTTATCTAAAGATTACTAGAATCCCTTTGAGGCTCCTAATGTGCAGTATCTTGTAGGGAGGCTCTGTTTAAGCTCTAAGTGTTGAAACAGCACAGGGGACTTCAAGGTCTTAGCTCCATGATGAGGTTTGGGACTGAAGCACTTCCAGCTGACCCTGGATTAGGTTCTCAAGGTGACTTAATCTTTATGGCGGAATAGTAACCCCTCATAACCCCTGCCCCTTCTTTTTTTTAACTTTACAAGTTTTT
Organism: Oryx dammah; assembly: GCF_014754425.2. Lineage (NCBI taxonomy): Eukaryota > Metazoa > Chordata > Mammalia > Artiodactyla > Bovidae > Oryx > Oryx dammah. The sequence continues at coordinate 47,894,117 of NW_024070209.1, read as the reverse complement.
CTCTGTCAGTGTGTATGACTGGCATCCATATCAGACAGAACTCTTAGTACTTAATTCTGATCAGGAACCACAGCCTCTAGAGGGGGACTCTGACAGATTACAGATTATTCCTGTTCTGTCTTCTCCCACAGCAACAGGTGGTAAAAGTGAATGTGGGCTTTTTCATTCATATCCTTAATTATTCATGGAAGCAGAATGGGTAGTAACTAGAAAGCAGCTGAAGACCTGAGTTTTCTAGGACACTATTGATAACTATTCAAATCCTAATTCCCTTTTACTATTTGGAAGTTAACAAACAATTATTTAAAGGTCAAAATTTGTTTCCCTGTGAAAATAAAATAATTGGTAGGATGGTCTCATCATTTGAAGGGTTGAAAGGAATATCTTCTCTCTTATAAACTATCCTAAATTTCTAGACAAATAAGTTGATTGGCACTCTCAGCTCATTTCTCCATTAGAACAATCCTGTGGTAGTTAATTTCTTACATTAGTCAGTAGAAGTTCATGAAATCCATAAGTACCTGAACTAAGTAATTCAACAGATAGTTGTGAATTTTGTGCCATTGGAAACATTCCTTCCCCTTTGCTAGTAATTATTTCCAGGTCCACATGTGACCCAAGACAAAATGAAATGGCTGGTCTTCCTTGCCTTCCTTTCCACAATCCCTTTTATTGGGCTCTGAAACCCTCACAGTATTATAAATGACCTGGTCCAGCTCCCCAATCATAATACCTAGTCCCTGCTTAAGACCCCCAAAGTGTTCCACATACAGAACAGCCTGCTTCATCAAAATCTGATTTTAAGAAGAAAACAAAAAAATCCAGATGGGTTAATTTACACTAATGTATAAAAACATTAGTATAAACATTTGTATAAATGTTTATATAATATGCTGCTGCTACTGCTGCTAAGTTGCTTCAGTAGTGTCTGACTCTATGAGACCCCATAGACGGCAGCCCACCAGTCTCCCCAGTCCCTGGGATTCTCCAGGCAAGAACACTATTTGTTTTTATACAAATGTTTTTATATTTATATTATATATATATAAATATATATATTTTATATTTATACTAATTTATTTAGTATAAATATAAATACTATTTATATTTATAAATACTATTTATCTAATTTATATTAGTATATATATTTATATATATAAAATAAAAATATGAAAACATTTGTATAAAAACAAATTATTTTCTGCAGCAGTTTCATCCAAGTGTTCCTAATCTTTAGTCTTTATTCCCTTCTTCCATTTCTGACCCTAGAGACTGTCTAAGAAGTCTCAAGCACTTTCTCAGTGGCCACATTCCACAGAATAATCTTTGAAGGAGATAATTCTGTTGGTGACGGGCGGGACAGTAAGCTAGCTAGCTATCTGTCAGATCCACAGGGACCCAGTTTGGCTTGCAAACTAGAAAACCTGTTAAACAGATACGGGTATTTTGCTTTGAATCTTTCAACTTAAAATTGTAAGTAATGAGAAGTAACAATCTCTGGCATTGTAAAGTCAGAACTCTGAAATAATCCTTCCTTCTTTCTAAGCATCACTGTACTCTATAAGTTGCTAACCACCAGTGACACTAAGGCATGTGAAACCCACGGCACCTTCCCATCAAAGAGTTGTGGTTTTGTTCACTTAGCATGCTGCCCTAAAGGAGTCCTTGGCTCTTACCAATGGCTCAGGTTCTAGTCTCACCTTGCCTGTAAATTACTGTATGGTTTTAGCCAAGCATTAACCTGGATGACTCTTCTACTTTAAATAGACTATGATTGGGACTTTCTTGGAGGTCCAGTGGTTAGGACTTCATGTTTTCACTGCCAAGAGCCCAGGTTCAATCCTTGGTCGGGGAATTCTACAAGCCACAAGGCCAAAAAAAAAGGAAAGAAAAAAGAAAATAAATAAGCTATGATTATAGTTTTTATATTCAATCTCATTATCTGTTTCTTCAGAATTTCTTCAAAATTAATAATGTATGGATGATATATATGGCAGTTCTGGATTAAACATATGGAATAACTATTCCTTCAGCACTCTTCCTAAGAGTTTTCCTGTAGTCATTATTCCTCAAAAGACTACTTATTACAGAAACTGGTCCCCAGTGTGTGAAAAGGATAAATGACACAGTATACTTGAGAACTCTGCTTCTCAGCCCTTGTAATACTTAGCTCCCATAAATGAACATAAGTGTCACCAGTCAGCTAGTACTCTATCATTCTTGACATTTGGAAGAGAGTAGTGTAACGGTTAAGAACTCTAAATAGTTCTGGGACCTCAATCTGCTACTTAACTGCTCTAATTGTTTCTCTTTTATCTGTATCAGAATAATAGTATACTACTGTTGAAGAGATAATAAGGTAACGCATATAAAGTTAGCTGTTAAAATTGTGTATTATTACCGTGTACTTCACAAGCCACAATTTATTTAGCTTTATTTTCTGTGACTTTAAATAATCTTTTTAAAACCGTTAAGTTATTAATACTTGTTTTTCAAACTATGTATGCTTTCTCTGCCTACCCCCCATTGAGAATCGTATTTTTCTGAAAAACATACCAGCCCCTATGAAAGTTTAGTCTCTGTTCCCAGTGGGTCTATAAACCATAAGTAGTGAAGATAATCTGTTTTTTTCTATATAATGTTGTAAATGTCTTTGTAATATTATCTAACAGGCTGGTTATAAGAAAAAATTATGGAAAAAGACGGTTGCAAGAAAAAGACGCTTGAGGGAATTTGTCTTCTGCAATAAGACCCAGAGTAAGCTCTTAGATAAAATGACAACGTCTTTCTGGAAGAGGCGAAACTGGTATGCTGATGATCCTTATCAGATGTATCATGATCGAACAAACTTGAAAGTATAGATCAGAAGATCCGTGATTTCTCAGTTATTAACTGTGTATCTGTGTGTGTATGGTGTCTTTGCAAAGATGAAGTGGTATAAGACATGATGTGAATTGTACCAACTGATACTTGGAACATGGGGCACCAACATTAAACTTAACAATGTTTTAAAACTTAATGGATTAAATATTCCCAGATTTGTTTGGGGAAATATAAATTTTATATTATTGATTAATTTTAACAAATGGCAGTGACTTAACTAGTTGTTCCAATTAGGCTTATTTAGTTACAAGGCATCTCCAGTTGGGACAGACATGAAAAGACTATAAAGCTAACAAGTTAGTTCAAGCAGTGTGACTTTATTTTAAGGACATGTGCCAGAAATACAGGAATACCTCACACCACCCAGAACTAACCCCCAGGCCTCAGGGAGAGTAGAAATTATAGAGTGATCCTGGATCCAAGGCACTTCCAGGGGCCTCAGCAGCAGAAACGATGGCTCTTTAGGCTTGGGTGGTCTGCCATGCACGTGACTAAGTTCTTTTTACATCACTGGCTCCATTCTCTCCTCTCCAACTCCTCTGATTCACAGCTGTTGTTTATTCTTAGTGTCTGCTGCCTCATCATAAGGCTAGCTTGCACCCTTTGAGGTTCTTTTCTACCCTCAGCTTTTCTGACCCTCAGCTCCAGTCTCCCGTCTCTAATTACCAAGAGAATCTAATAGGACCAGTTTGTCTTTTTATATCTGGTTTCATCATGGGTCACTGACCAATCAATGTAAGGACTGACTTTTCTTAGGTCAGGAGCCCACCCTGGCTCATTTGATTATGCTCGAGGTTCACGTAGAGCCAAAGATAGTTATGTGAGCAGTTTCCCTCAGAGGTGAGCCTGGGGTGATAACACACACCTAGTATACCAGGTAAACAGTTATCACCGAGTTTACTGGAACAGGATTTTTTATTGAGAGAAGAAGAGATTAAATAGCCTGTCAATATGCCCATTCATGAAATAGAGAGGCTATATAAGTAGAGACAAAAACTTCTTAACCAGGAGTTAAAAGATACTATATTTCATAAAAGTTAATTTATCCCCTGAGGTTTCACATGTTCAACTGTGAGGGTAAATGTTTTCCAGAATTTTCCACATTATAGAATGTAAAGGGGAAAAGGTAATTTCAATCATTTTTAGAAACGATGCACAATGCATTGTTCACTTGAAGAGGACCAGGTAAGCAGCAGTGAGGAAAATTCTGTTTTTCAGGAATGGTTATAGTCTAGGGCAGTGGTTCTCAGCTCTCCCGTCAGAATCATCTGGAAAGCATGTTGAAACAGCAGAGCATTTTGCCTGGCTGAAAATCATGATTAAATACAATTATGCTTCAGTTACTGCTTCAGATCCTTTAATAGTTGATGATGATAAGATGTAGTTCAAATAAATTAAAATATAAACAAACTGACATTCTGTGGCATATCAGACTAGGGTTATTAGAGGAATTCCTTGAAACTAGTGTGTTCAGTAAAAGGGAAAAGGGCAACAGCAGAGTGTTTTAAAACTGCATGGCCAAATGTGTGCCAGGTTCTCCTGGTGGCTCAGCAGTGAAGAATCCACCTACAATGCAGGACACCACCCTGTAATGCAAGGGACACGGGTTTGATCCCTGGGTCAGGAAGATCCTCTGGAGAAGGAAATGGTGACCCACTGCAGCATTCCTGCCTGGAGAATTCCATGGACAGAGCAGCCTGGTGGGCTACAGTCCTCGGGATCTCAAGAGTCAGTTACGACTTAGCGACTCCACCACCACCACCACCACCACCAAGTGTGTGTCTCTTTATGGGACCAACTGAAAAAAGAACAGACATTTGATTTGAGAATCTCAAGAGCCTGAAGCATGGGATGGCTTTCTGTTCTGATGAGTTTTCATTTCCTCCTGCTTCTCGTCCCTTACAAGGGCTCCCCATCATTTCTCACTGGCCTGGTTTCTTACCTCTTCCGCTCACCCCTGGAAGCAGGATACAGCTGGTGCCCTACAGAGCCTTTCACACGCCTTTGTGACTTCTTAGTGCAGTGTGGACAACCAGGTCTTGGGGACTCAGAGCACCATGGTTCCCCTCTAGGCCAGTGACAGGAGAGGTAGAGATGAGGACAGGCCCAGCAGCCAGAGATGGACTGAAGTGGAAGGGCTAACTGGATTTAGAAAAAGGAATTTTCATATATATAATTTTTGTTTTGTGGATAGCAGGACTTATCAGACACTAATTTTGTAGTTTGACAACAAAATCTTATTAAATTAAAGGTCTATCTAAGTGACATTCAAGTATATGTAAAAGTGTAATTTATTTATTAAGCACCTACTATGTCCCAACATGTAGCCACAAAACAGCTAACCCTCCTATCACCCTTCCAAGAAAGAGGGTGACACTATCCATCCTTAGTTTAGATGTGCAGAAACTGAAGTTCACAGAAGGGAAATACATTACCCAAAGTACAGCAAGTGAGTCCCAGAACCCAGGTTGCCTCCTTGGAACCTTGTATATTTCCAAGTTTTCCAACAACATGAAAATTCACACTGAAATCCATAAGTGACTGAAATCTAGTACCGTAAATACTAAACACCACCTCATGACACTGAAACAAGTCAGCTTTTAAATTTGATAACTTTGCTTTTCTGTTCTCCTAACCTGGTTAATCACATTTCCTTTGACCACAGACTTGGCTCAGTAAATGAATGAATGAGTGGATTTTCAGCCTGCCTTTGATCTCTTCTGTCTGTCTCGGAGTCATCTTCTTTACCTGCTGAGCCTATGCTTTACAGTTGTCATGTCAAACGTTTAGGACTACAAAAGCAAAGAAAAAGCGTGTTTCATTGTGCTGTTTCTGAGTTCCTGACTCTTTGTGACTGCCCAGTGAAGCGTACATGTACCCGTTTCTGTCTTAAGGCGAGGGCTGTAGTTGCATTGAGGGCCCCCACACCACCCGGTGCATCTCCGTGTGCAACGCCCTCTTCTGACCTGCACACGTTCTCCTGCATTTGCAGATAAGAAAGAAAGCAGGTTCCAAGAAGGAACACAGCAGGCCAAAGGTCTGTTTGCACAATTGAAAGTGCCTTCCAGCCAAACTGCTCTGCGTTCACAGCTACCTAGTTTCCACTGGTGACCTTTAAAAATGTAAACAAACCTACTGCCAGATGAATGTTTATGTGATCAACTGGTTTTCAAAAGCACTGATAGCATTTAATATTTTCTCTCTGCAACAATTCTGTGCAGTAGGCACAGAGCCCAGACACCAGGCCTGTTAGTGACTGCACACTCAGCTTCTAATCCTTGCTCATGAATACATTTTTAAGATATTTGTTTATTTTATTTGTTCCTGTGGTGAGCCATCATGGCTGCACGCAGGCTTTCTCTGGTTGCAGCAAGCATTCTCTGGTTTCAGTACACAGGCTGCTCAGTGTGGTGCTTTTTCTTGTTGGAGAGCATGGGCTCTAGGTGCGTGGGCTCCAGAGCTCGGGCTGAGTAGTTGTGGCACCCAGGTGTAGCTGCTCCATGGCATGTGGGATCTTCCTGGACCAGGGACCAAACCGGTGTCCCTTGCATTGCAAGGCAGACTCTTAACCACTGGATCACCAAGGAAGCCCAAATACATTTTTTTAAATGGATTTTCTCTTTCTTCATAAGCCCAACATTTACAAAGATGTCTTTTAAAAGAAACATGTTAAGACTTTATTCAAGATATAGATCAGGCATTATAACAAAACAGAACTTCAACCTTTGGAATACTGTAATTTTATATCTCTTTGATGCACAGTCCAGTATACTATTTGATGACGGATCGTCCTATAGGATTACAGAGATAAACTAAGGGGGAGTGTGCACAGTCACCATCCAGAACGCCAGCCCTCTGGTGCCTGCCGTTCACGAATGAAGCACATCCTTTACCATTTCCAGTGCTGTGCAAGATGAACAACTAGGAAGGTACTCAATGGTGGTCGTGGTTGACAAGCACTGTTATCACAGACACACGGACAGTTTACTACGGAGAACACACAATTCAGAGGCCAGCAAAGTGAGCAAGCTATTCACACAAAGCCAGGAGGGATTATGCCTAACTCTCCAGTTTGTAAGTACAACACCCTCTCTCGTCTCCTCAGAAACAGAACAGGTGCTCAAAAGCAAAGAAAAAGTTACTACGTGAAAGGTACAGACTTCCCATTAGCATTTTGTAAACAGCCCGTGTCTGTAAATCAGCAAATTAAAAACATTCAGCTTTATCGTCTCGACAGAACTCCACACCACTATGTGTACACTTGGAGGCATTCACATTTTTACGTCAGTCCACACAAATATACAGCTTGTTGAATAAGTAAACACGTTTTGCCAGAAATATGACAGCTGCTCTCAGTTGTACAGTGAGTGTTTTTAAGAAAGAAACCAATTCCCTAAGCAACACCTGGAGGAAAAATAGTTACATTAAGACAACAGTTTGGGTACCTTTCTATTTTTTTAAATCTTAAATGAGAAGTAATACAGCTTGTCTGAGAGTAGAGTGCTTCAAAGTCGTTTTTGGCATCGTTGAGTGCAAACTTGAGAGCCCATACTTGTTTAAACTCTCCACAGTAAAATGGTGAAAATATAGCTTGTTCACAATAGGACTTTAATCTCTGCTGCTAAAGGCATTTATTATTTTGGCCAGGAAAAAAAAGAGTTGCTAAAAAGCTGCTTAATAAGCTTTTTTTTTTTTTTTTTTTTGCATTTGTTTCTGATAATTCTGGGTATTCCCAATAACAGGTAAATACATTTTAAAGCATATATTTTTCCTCTGTCTGAAACTACTTTGTGAGCTTGAAGAAAACAGGTTTTCTAACAGGATTTAGCTATTGGTGGGTATGGGGCACAAACATTAAACAGACAGCCTCTGTTTGCCTTCCTGAACCCCACATTTGCTTTTAGGTTTATTTTCCTAAATCCTTTTGTAAATTACCAAGTCACCTTCAGAGGCATTATGAGGAAAAGAGATTTAAATTTGCAGTCTGGTAACAACTTCAAGTAAAACCCTTTCCAATGTGGCTAAGATCCAGCCAATGTGTCATCAGCAAAGACTGATGTAGGTTTGTGTAGCTCAGTCATGCTACTGTCTCTGACTGGGCCTGTTTATAGCTGACTGACAGTAGGTTCTATGTGGTACGTGACACTAATTCTCTAGTGTTCAGGGCCTACCTATGAACAAACACGATCCAAGTATAATAAGTAACTGGGTTGTGACCCCTGCATGCATCACACTGAAAGGAAACATCAATTCTAAGCACAAGTAGACGAGTCCTACATTTAGGCTTGGCGCTTCCAGTGGGGAGCACCCGCCGCTGACCGAGATGCTATTTCAACCAGATTATTCTTTTCAGATAAAATTCTCAGTCTAATTAGGGAGTCGCCTCAGACGGCGGTTTGTTCTCTTCCTAAAAGATGTGGCCTGTATGAAATACAGGTGCCCATGAACATGCCACTTCTGTCTGGCTCACAAACTCCACACAACCCAGGAAGCAAACAGAGGGTACCAGCCACCGCTGCCCGTGGAGCTGAGCAGCAGGTCACATTCATGAAGATGCAACCTCTACAACCTTCTAGAACCCAGAGTTGGGATCGTTACCCAGATGTCTCAGATGTACTTCACGGAGCATCTGAAACAAAGCATGGTTCTAGGGTTGGTTTTGTTTGGGTGGATTGGTTCGTTTTTGCCAGTCACAGCGCAGGGTACTATGAAGGAAAAATAAACACTCAGTGATTTGTCACAACAATCCCAAGAGTTTACATCCAAAGGTGAGCCAACCTGCCTAAGGCAATGAGAAGTCCTCACCCCGGAAGGACTCAGAAGCTCCTAATCCTGTGTCTATGGGGGAGACAAGCTTCCTGTGACTTTTCTCTTATTCTAGGCTGTTCCCCTGACCTCATTATACCCACCTCTGGTACTGAAATATCAAATCTCCATTCTAAACTTCTCTGGTATACTGACTGAAGAATACAGACCATCGCCCTATAGGAAAAACGGATGTCCTTGAGGTGTGTTTGGAAGCTTCATAAGCACATCTGAGACACCCTCCAGAATTAAAATAATCTTTTACGCTTCTGTTTTTGCACTTTTCTTATACATCAGAACCTCTGGCAGCCTTTGCAAGTCCACGGTATCAAGCCACAAGCCATAAATATGTACATCGTAGTCCAAAGTATTAGTATCAAGAACAAAAAGGTTTTTAAAAAATTGCTTTGTTTGCATATATAGGACTAAAAACAAAGTATGCAACAAATAAGTTACAAATGTACATCTCAGCAGCTCGGTGGGGGGATTCTCTTGTTTCTACAAACACTGCTGTCTGTATGCCAATCCAATGGTGGGAAATGACTAACCTCAGAAGACCTAAGGTCACACCCCCCCCCACTACCTTTCCCTTATCCTCTCCCCAACAAAATAAAGAAAAGGAAAGGGGGCTCTTAGAGGGGAGAGAGGAAAGGGATGTCCGAGGCTGTGCACAGAGCACACCAGCTTGCGGGTTTCTATGTGATTAGTGAATAAATAGCTCTTTAAGGCAGAGAAGAAACATTCTGTGGATCCGGTGCTGTTGGCTCATCTCACTCACGTGGTTTCAGTGGCTGAGGATGAGGTACTTTTCTTCCTGAAGCGAGATCGAAGGATTCTAGGCGGTGCCTGGCAGAGAAAACAGAAACAGGACTGACCCCTCAGTTTGGTATAAACATGAACGCTTTTGAGGACAGTACCTGGATGGGTTTGTGTTGGGACTTCAGCTCTTTCGGTCAAAAGTCCATGTGTGTGAGCAGGCTGGTGGGGCTGGGGACCCCCTTGGGGTCTCCACCACAGCAATCAGAGTGGCCTCCCAAGCATCCCCATAGAGCTGAGCCAGTGGAGGAGCCCAGGGCCCCCATCTTCATACTCTCCTAAGTCCCTGCACCTCCCAAGTGCACAGCTGCATGGAAGGATGACACAGTTTGTTTCTGCCTTGGGAGCAAAATGATCTTAACAAGTGACTCAGCAGAGAGAAAGGCCTCTCCATCGCTTCCCTGGTTTTTGTTATTTCCTTTGGGAACTGGCCTCGCGTTTCTTGGTTCATGCTTAAAACTTCCATCACTGAATTTCCAGTCCTCCTCCCAGATGTGAAATCCTTCCATGCAGAAGCAAACCACACAACACAGGAAACACTGGCTTTCTGCATGAAGAGTCCTACCTCATCTCCCCTACCAATGGCCATCAAGGGACCCCTCCTCCCATGGGACCCAGGTCACAGGGGCCGCTACTGTCATGATTACAGAGAAGCGAAATGCTTCATTCTGGCATAGCACACTCAAGGGCCTTCACCACTGGCCCCGACCTACCCTCAACCCCGAGCTGTCCACTTCTCCGTACTCAGCTGCATTTTCTACACTATCCTTTCACATCTCCATCCCTTCTGACCAGAGGCCTTTCCTCCCTTCTCTGTCTGGTTATCTCTAGTCCTCTTGGGAACAAGCTCCAGAGTCACTCCTGAGCCCCACCCCCACAGCCAGGATCAACTCCTTGGTTCTCACGCTGTTTAGCAGATGGCAGGGCATCAGAGACGGAGCCCACGGGGGAGCGTGCTGCTCTGCGCACTGTCTTCCTCGGCCACACTGTGCCTTCCTGGGGGCAGGAAATGCACCACCCTCTCCCAGCAAGGAGCTCCGTGCCCAGCGGGCGCACGGAAGGGAGGCAGGAGGGAAACAAGCACCAACAGAAGGCTCTGGCCTTCCATATACTGAGTCCTCCCACCACGCTGATGACAGAAATGTTTACCAGTCACCTCTGGACAGAATGAGAGGAGAATCAGTGACCTGTCTCAGGCAGTTTAACCATAAGCAGTAAAGCAACATGGGTGGTTTTAAAAAACAAAACCAGGGACTTTCCTGGCAATCCAGTGGGTAAGACTTCACCTTCCCATGCAGGGGGAACGGGTTTGATCCCTGGTCAGGGAGCTAAGATCCCGCATACCCCGTGGCTGAAAAACCAAAACATAAAACCATAAAACAGAAGCAATGTTGTAACAAATTGAACAAAGACTTTTAAAATGGTCCACATTAAAAAAAAAAGAGGCACAAACCCTCAAGATCTAGAATGGTTCTAGCACCTTGCATGCCCTCTGGGCTGGGTCCCTCTCCCTATAACGGGGCTGGCCGGGCTATAAAGGACTCCTCGGACAGAGTCCAGACCCAGAATATCTTCTACCAAAACCTCTCAGTTCAAAAGGACCCCTGTGTGCCCCACTTTGGGAAGGAATCTGATGAACGCATGCGCTCTGCGGTGGGAACAGCTGTGACCTTGGTGGGAAGAAGCCACCAGGCCTCTGTGTTGGAGAAGGGCAGCTTGTCCACACACTGCCTCACCTGAGTCTCACAAGGGTCTCTGCACTGAGGGCAGGGGGGCTCCCAACTTGCCTCAGTTGGACTCTCAGGTTGCAGCGTTCAGCAGAAGGGGAAGGAGGGGAGACCTGATGAAACAGAGAGGAAGACTCTGGGGTCCCCCAATTTTGCAGGCCCTGCATCTGAGCCCAAGGCTGTGACCCTGCCCAGATCAATGACCTGAGGCTCTAGGCTTGGCCCTCCTACCGCCAAAATTCCATCCACGTCTGCACTTGGCCAGAGTACATATATCAAGTGTATTGTTTGGCTCATTTGGCTGTGCCCCTTCAATAACATTTTATGAACATCTCCTGGGTTGGCCAACAAGTTCATCTGGGTGTTTCCAAACCTGAACAAACTTTTTGGCTAACCCAATATTTTATATAGGCTACTATGTTGTGACATGGAGATAAAGAGATGAACGAGCTCTATTTATAAAGACATGTCATAAGACATTCTGAATTTTTCTCTCCCTCAAAACGCTCACTTGGTTTGCTTCTCACTCACACATCATCTTAAGTTGGTAGCTGGGTGTTTTGTTTGTTTTGTTTAATCCCTAGACACGATCTCATTTCTTCTATTCCCAAATAAATGTGGTAGGGTCTTTTTCACCCCTTGGCAAGTAGCTAGATGCTACCTAGTGGCTTCTCCTGCCTGTTTGATGGAGGGAAGTCTCCCCTCCTCAGGCACTCAGGAGACGTTGGGTATCCCAAGAGATGCCACTCTCAGGAGCCCCGGATCTCCAGGGTAAATCCCTCTGTGAAAATACACGCTCCACCCCACAGCCCCCGATACCGTGTACCTCCAGGGGGAACTCGGTCTTTCGAGGTGCTTTAAACTTGTACATGAAGTCCAGCAGGTCTTCCTCCTCCTCGTCAGAAAAGGCCAATGGGTTTTGGACCTGGTGGGGCCCCCAGGCCTTCACACCACCCTCATTCACATCGCCCTCAACCACTGAATGGCCATTTACAATCTACGCAGGGGAGACAAAGTACAGCAAGGTGGGATCAGTGCAGAAAGGAGCCAAGAAGGGCAGGCCAAGGTTAGGCACACAGCACAGCAAGCCAGGTCAGTTAGGAGAACTGAGGCCCCGACAGCTTCCTGGAATGTTGCAGGGGATCCAGGACCACTGCAACCGTGAGGCGCTATGCACAGGAACAAGCGAAGGCTTCAGAATCTACTGACAAGCTATTGGGGGACGTGGGGGTCCAGGTGGGGGTACCTCTGTCGTAACAGATGGGTCACACCCTACAGCTTAGGGCTGTGAGGCCACACCAGAACACCAGAGGGAAAGCATATCCTCTGGAAAGGATGGTGGCAGTGAGTTCTGGAGGGGAATAACACAGTTTTCTGCATGATACATACAAGCTGATGGTGCCTTAATTATACTTGCACATACAGCTCCGAGCTGTCCTTAAGAGAGAGGATGTAAAATGCCAGGAAGCCTTCAGAAAGAACCTTAAGCAATGTAGATTTTTCATTTCAGAGGCCAAGTGCTAGATAGAGAAGCAAAGGAGCCTGGTGGAAGAATCTAGCTGCAGTCTTCCCCTCAAAAGCAGCAGCGAGATTCCTGTTTTGGTCTGCCATGACTAATCCACGTGGAAAACTCCAGAACTTATTTGTGTCACTGTTGTTCACTCAGTCATGTCAGACTCTGCGACCCCATGGACTGCAGCACACCAGGCTTTCCTGTCCTTCATCTCCCAGAGTTTGCTCAAACTCATGTCCATTGAGTTGGTGATGCCATCCAACCATCTCATCTTCTGTCACTCCCTTCTGCTCCCACCTTCAATCTTTCCCAGCATCGGGGTCTTTTCCAATGAATTGGCTCTTCAAATCAGGTGGTCAGAATATTGGAGCTTCAGCTTCATGTCACTGAGTATTTCTGCAACATCGAATGTGGAGCATATTCCATGTCATCTGGCCACGTGATCCTATCTCAGTCGAGATATAAAATACTTCCTGTCCCAGTCTATCTGACACTCAGAGACATATCTTTCTAGGCTTCGTATATTGTTTTTACCTAGAACCACAGAAGGCAGAGCCGGGGCCCCTCTGATCACTTGATTTGACCACCCAAGGCCTGCAGACAGAAACCAGAGCTGTTCTGGGACACCCTGCTACTTCTCCTAAAAACATGTTCAGCCACCAAATGTGTTCTCCCCATCAAAGAGGGTATGACAGCATCCAGTGTGGACTTCATAAAACTAACAGTGGGAGCCTAGTCTTGAGCCGCTTTCCCAGTCATTGCTGCTACACTCCCAATAAACAGCAGGGGGCAGCATGAGAGCACAGTTGTCTTAACCACGCATTTCAAAGCTGAATTGTAGACTGGGAGCGACCAGCTGAGACAGGATAGAGCCAAGCCTGAGATTGTTAACAACTCTCCTTTGCATTTTATTGCTCCTGTGCATTCCCCAACCTGTTTCCTCTGGGTTTAGGCTCTCTCTGGTGCCTTCCCCTGCCCAAGTCAGCTGCCTCGCTAAGATGGATGAACGTGAAAACTGGTCAGTCTGGCCCTCCTTGAATGTTCTGGTCTTCCCCAGCCTGTCAACTCACCCAGAAGGTCTTGGAATGTGTAGCACATGGCTTGTGCCTCGAGCCCTAGTTCTCCTGTCCATCAGTTTCTGCCTCAGCTTCAAAGAAAGTGTCCTGAGCTACGGCTGATCCTCTTTGGTCCCTCTGAGCAGCTGATCCAGGACTGTGCCCACAGTGGCCACCCATCCACTAAGAGGTGGAGTCCTGACATCATCTCAGAGGGCTCGACTCTTGTCCCCAAACAGAACTCAACACCCATCACAAGGACATTCCTCTGAACACCTAACAGGAGAACAAAGAGGCAGGCCTGCCTAGGACCGAAAGACCAGGGCAGAAGCAACCTGCCCAGGTTTGCCCCAGCACAAAATCTCCCATCTTGAAAGCAGACTAGGGCTTGAGTCTGTGCTTCTGCACACAAGGTTCCCTCTAAATTCAGGGCCACAGCATTCCCTCTACATATCACTCTGGGGTTCAGAAGGCAGCCCAGAGTCACCAAAAGATCCTCAGGCATGGAACAGTTCAGCCTGCTCACCCATTCTGGACCCACTGGGACTGAGCAGTGAACTCACACACTGTCAGAATAACAACAACAACAAGTGCCATCTCAAAAATGAAGCAAAAATGCTTTGAGTTAGTTCTCCACTGCATCCTTGAGCATGGACTAAATGGTAGAAAAGAAGGGCCACTAGGAGTGATGGATCAAGGGAAGTCCAGAGATCCAGGCAGGAATAGAAAACACGGTTTCAACTCAGCAGAGGTGGGGAGTGAAGGAAGTCAGTGTGGGCAGCTCGGGGACCAGAAGTATCTTCTAATAGAAGACACAGAGAGAACCTGTTGAAAAGAGGAGAATCCTGCTGGTCACTGTGTTCGTGGAGAGTTTTTGCCAAGAATGTTGTTTGTAATATTCTGCTTGACTCTTAGGACCCAGGAGACGAAACACTGTAGACAAGCTGAGCCTCTGAGCCTCCAGATGTCTACTGTGTTGTGACAATGAATCTCTCATTTATTTTTGGCTGCGCTGGGTCTTTGTTGCTGCACTCAGGCTGCACATGGCCTTTCTCCAGTTGCAGCGCACGGGCTTCTCATTTGGGTGGTTTCTCTTGTTGCAGAGCATGGGCTCTCGGGCATGCGGGCTTCAGTAGTTGAAACACATGGGCTCAGTAGTTGCGGCTTCCAGACTCTAGAGCGCAGACTCAGTAGTTGTGGCATACAAGCTTACCTGTCCCGTGACATGTGGGATCTACCCAGACCAGGGATCGAACCTGTGTCCTCTGCATTAGCAGGCATATCCTTAACCACTGGACCATTTGGGAAGTTGGACAATGAACTGCTTAACTGCATTTCGCTCTTTGCGCTGGCTGTGAGGAAGCCCAGCACCTCAGACTGTCTATGACTTTGTGACAAGCACCTATATTTTTCTTCTCGTTCTAACTCCATCTTACCTGCCTCCTCCCTTCCCCTCCAAGCTTCATTTTTCTTATTTGGTTTGATCTATCATCTGTATTTCCACAAGCATACTTAAATACTTTAGGGAACAGGGAGGAGTATCAGTGAAGAAATAAACCCCACAGAACATGGTCCTATCTTTATGGGCACCCAGATGAAAATGAGGGGCTGAGCAGAAATGTGGTGCCGGACCTCCTCAGCACTCCTCTTCCTGTATAACCAAACAGAATTTGTGATCCCACAGGTCCTCACCCAAGAGGGTGCTACTATCTACATCTTAATACTCTGATGGCTCCTGAAGACAACTTGCATGAGGGGAGCGTCTCATGCAAGGTCATGACCACAGCCACCTGCAAGCCTCAGGGGGTGGCAGCCAAGCCCTCAAGCCCACAGAGCTGACCACAGTGGCCAGGGCTGGGTGGTTTCCAGGAAGAGACAGGGGTCACTTATTTCCCTCAGTGGGGAATGAGTGTGTGGCCTTGGCTTACTTTCTGTGTTAGCAAACGTGCGTAGAGCAGGCTGGAAAGCGGCTGCACCTCTTCTCTCTGTGGGGAGTGCAAGGAGGGAAAAACGCCCAGCCCTTCAAGGCTGAGCTGATCCATCTGCAGGAGCCCCAGGCCTCCCCACACCCCTCCCCCAGGGCAGCAAACACCCCAGGTTAGTGAACACTTCCACACAGCACACATTAGTGGGAGCCATTAATCAAAGTCAGCAAACACGTTTGAGGAGAGCACGCCCATCTGGACCACTTACATCCGAGTCCCCAACAGCCACCGAAGAGAAAGGAAAGAATATCCTGTTAAAGAAGAACCTTTGGGGATGAAACTCACACACATGTGCAAGTGTTCATGCACACGCACACATACACACACACTCACTCACTGCCCATGCTCCAAACCTCTGACAGCTCCTGTTACTGAGGAAAGAAACTGCCCCAGGGCCCCACTCACAGAAAGATGCAATTCTCTCTCTCTTTTAATAGGATAAAAAGGGATGATTCTGCTTTTTAAAATATGTCCCATCTACTTGATTTTAAAAGGTGGGGGGGACCCACCTCTATGACTCATTTCGAGCAGTGATAGAATTCAGTCTTCAGTTCTATATAACATCAAGGTAGGCAGAGAGAAAAGTGGGGAGAAAGGGCGGTAGGGGTGGGAGACAGAGATAATAATAGAAGCACAGAAAAAGAGAGACAGATGTGCAGGAAACAATAGGAAACGGCTGACAGGCAGGCCAGAATGGAGCAGAAAGTTCTCTTGGGACATGAGAGGCATGGAGGAAATCATCATTTCAGGGGACCAGGAGGGCCCCTCTGGCCAGAGCATCTGTGATCCACAGCATCGGTGCCCCAGCCCCAGGTGTGAGACACACCTACCCCTACACCATCTGCTGACACTTCACAGCCAGCACCCTTCACGGGTCAAGCTGGAAGGGTCCCCGGAGCCTCAGGTTTAATCCCTCACCCCATTTTACAGAGGAGGCAACTGAGGCCTGGAGAGTCGAGGAGCTTTCCCACCGTCATAGAGGGAAATGGTGCAGATGACTCACTAGTTGTTTCCTGGCAAGGAGACCTCAGGGAGATGGAGTAGAACTCCAGGGCCTTGGATGTTCAGAAGGCTGAGAAAGGCAGGGCTGGGGCAGAGGCTCCCAGATCATGACTCTGAGCAGGTCCACCCCAGCCTGAGGCCTCCACTGAGCCCCACCTGTAGCCCCATCCCCAACAATCCCCATCCCCACAGCTCCGGGGAAGGCCAGGCTCTACTCAGTGCTCACCACCAGCTATAATTCTATTTTAACTTCTATTCTAACGTCCTGGAAAGGCAGGCTTTGATGATGAAATCACCAGGTGTCGTGGGGGTGGCGGGGGAGGGGGACTTCCCAGAGGGCAGCATGGAGCAGGCCCACCGGGCAAGAGCAGAGCAGAAGGCTTCTCTCTTCTCCCAGGTCCCAAGATGACAGGATCCCATAGGGAAAGGCTTTCTGAGTGGCTTAAGGTATTTACAAACTCCAAATTGTAGGGTGATTAGGTCGAAATAAACATAACTGCCTGAGGTCACTGGGATGGTTGTTTTCCACGAACTAGTGCGTTCAGTGGGCTTCCCAGGTGGCGCCAGTTGTAAAGAACCCACCAGGCAATGCAGGAGACGTAAGAGATGCAGGTTTGATCCCTGGGTTGGAAAGATCTGGGAAAGGGCATGGCAACTCACTCCAGTATTCTTGCCTGGGAAATGTAATGGACAGAGGAGCTGGTGGGCTATGGTCCGTAGGGTCACAAAAAGTTGGACACGACAGAAATGACTTAGCAGCAGTAGCGTCCAGCAGACCTGAGTATTATGTGCTAGTGCTGAACACAGCTGTGTGCAGCCCCTGAGTTTCTTTCATCCTTGTTGAGCATACGTATACTCCTCTGTTCCAGCAGGACGATGGTCCCCACAGCCCCCTGCTCAGGAATCTTAGACCATCCATTCTCATTAGGCTCATGGCCTCTGAAACCCCCGGGTCTTCTACAGACCTTTAAAAATCCAAGAGCTGAAATGTCTAAGGCAGGGGTCCCTAATCCCTGGGATCTAATGCCTGATTATCTGAGGGGAAACTGATGTAATAATAATAGAAATAAAGTGCACAATAAATGTAACGTGCTTGAATCATCTTGAAAGCATCCACCCACAACCCCAGTCCATGGAAAAACTGTCTTCCACAAAACCAGTCCCTGGTGCCAGAAAGGCTGGGGACCACTGGTCTAAGGGACTCCCCTGGCAGTCCAGCGGTTAAGGCTCTGCATTTCCACTGCAGGGGGTACGGGTTCAGTCCCTGGTCAGGGAACAGAAATCCCCCATGCCATGTGGTGTGGCCAAAAAAAGAAGGGAAAAAGTCTTAACACTGAAGAAATAAAGGGAAAAGAGGATCCTTCTTAGAACACAGCTCCATGTCTTCCTGCTCGCTTCCTGTGGGAAGCATGAACCGTGTCTCGGTGGCGACAGGGCGGGGGGCACAGGGCACTAGGCTTGTCTCCCTCTTCCCCCTCCCCCACACCAGCCAGCAGGCCAGGGCTGGCCCCTCTTGCCTTCTGAGCCAAAGGAAACTCCTTCAAGGGGTTGTAAAGGGGACTTGGGTTAGTCCAGCACCATCTCTGGTCCCTCACATGTTAAGATCAAGGAAAGAGCAGGAGCAGGTCAGAAGAAAGCAACACAGCCCAGACAGCACCCTCACCCAGGGAGGGTGGCAGCAGGGCTCCTGGCCAGGCCTGGGAGAGCCTGGGCCCATCTCCCTGAGGCCTTCTGGCCATCACGGTCAGCAGCATCACCATCATCACTCTTCAAAAAGCCCTTTCACAGATATTGTCATAGCGGCACAGTGAGGTGGGAAAGCGGGAAGCTTTACCTCTACTGGGAGGAAACCCAGGCTTATGGTGGTTAGGTCATCTGCACACAGCTATACAGCTGGCGAGTGGCAAAGCAGGACCAGGGCTCCCTTGGCTGCACAAGGACTGAAACCCCCAGGACTGCAGGGCTCATCACTTCCGGGGACCTGGGTAAGTGCCTGCACTCCTATCACCAAGAGCACAGGGAATGATGACTCTGTGATGGTTTTAAAGTCTCTCCATATTCCTTGTTACTCCTCCCTCCAAGAGGTGGAGATGAATTCCCTTCCTCTTGAGGATGGGCTGGACTTAATGACTCACTTCCAACAAACAGAACAAGGCAGAAGTGATGATTTTGTGCTTTCCAAGACCAGGTCCTAAAAGGTGCTGTGGCTTCCCACCTGGCCTCTCTCCTGCATCACTCACCCTGGGTGAAGCCAGCTACCATGTGGTAAGGATGCTCAGGCAGCCACCAGAGAGGCACGTGGAACGGAGCTGAGGCCTCCAGCCAAGAGCCACAAGAGGGCCATGTTCAGTCAAGCCTTCAGCCAGCTGTGGCCCTGACTGACACCCACACTGTAACACTTGAGAGTCCCTGAGCCAGAGACACCCAATTAAGCTGCTCCCAAATTCTGGCCTGAATTTGCTGTAAGATAATACATACTTGCTATTTTAAGGAGTTAACCTCCTCGCCCCACCCCACCCCCTGACCCTGCAGCTGAAAGGGAGCCCCCAGGTCAGACACCAGCTCACGGTTAGAGCCTCCTCCCAAGGCAGGTCTCGCACGCTGCAGGGAGGCTGGCTGTGTACTCACCTTTCCGGGTCCTGCAGGTGGAGCAGCAGGTACACACTGTGGGGACGGGGGATCATCAGTGATACCCCTCACCTGGACAGGAAGCAGCCCCAGGCCAACAGGGAGGCCCCAGGGAGGTGTGGGCATCCCCATGTGTTCACTATGGGAGTCCCAGAAATGTGGGTCTCTGTAGAGACACCTAGGTGGGAGAGGGGATCACCCTAGATTCTGCTTCCTCACAGGTGCTAGAAAATGCCCTTGTCTGGCGTGCAGAGGCCAGTCCTTGTAACCTGCAGCCCGAGGGGAGGGAGGGGATGAAGCCCAAGCTTTCTCTGAGAAATAACTCCGACTGCCCCTTCTCTCTCTCTCTCCCAGTTCAGCATGGCCTGCAGAAAATCTGCTCACACTGACCTCTGAATCCCCAAAGGGCTCTGTGTCTGGCATTTGGCCCCAGTGGCTAACTGGCTGCTGCCTTACACACTCCACTGGTCTTGGTGTATATCTGGGCCAAAGGGCTCTGTGTCAGGCATTTGGCCCCAGTGGCTAACTGGCTGCTGCCTTACACACTCCACTGGTCTTGGTGTATATCTGGGCCTTGGTATAGTGTGTATGTGTGTGTATGCATGCTCAGGCATGTCTGATTCTTTGTGACTCCATTGACTGTAGGCAGCCAGCTTCTTCTGTCAATGGGATTCTCCAGGCAAGGATACTGGGGCGGGTTGCCATTCCCTCCTCCAGGGGAACTTCCTAACCTAGGGATCAAACCCACATCTCCTGCATTGGCAGGGAGATTCTTTACCACTGAGCCACCTGGGAAGCCCTTGGTATACAGTAGGTGCTCACTAAATACAGGCTGTCTCCAAGTTCATGGAGGGCAAAGATCATCCTTTCAATTCCCTTTGTACCCTTCCCTGGGTTCAATACCAGACTTGCAATAAATGATGTCTGACAAAATACCTCCCAGGCCATTTATTCTGCAGGGCGGGCCACAGAAATTGCATGGTGTTGTTTCATACCAATGGACATGTATATTTTAAATAAATTATTACATAATCTCTTATTCCATTTTGTACTTTTTTCACTAGGCCTCTTCAAACTCTACCTAAATGTGCATTGAAACTGTTGCTTCCAACAGCTGCACATAACTTCCTGGGGTGTGCAGCCACCGCTTCCTACCCAGCCTCTCTCCAACAGTGGCCTCCGGTCCAGGACTGGCAAATTATTAATACCTCAACTGCTCTCCTCACAACCCCGAGATGGAGGCCAAATAGGGATTCTGGTGTCTCACCTTCAAAGGCAAAGTCTGAAACGAACTGGGTTCCTTTCCTGGTCCAAGGACAAATGCTCTGATAGGAAGGTTGTGAGATTGAATATAGGCTCAATGGGAACAAGAATGGTGACTGCTTGGTGACGCTGGCCTCACTGCGTTGCCATCTCTGCCCAGGCCCAGGGTCACTCAGTCAGGACAGAAGCCCAGACTCGGGGCCATTTCCCAGACCAAACCATTCCTGGTGTCCGAGGCCAGGGCCGGGAAGGGCACACCAGCTGGGCCTCCTTTGGCGGACTTCCACCTAGGCACCCTGACCCTCCCCTCCGGGGTTATGACAACCCCAGAGCCCCTGACTTGGGTGCTTCTGCCCTCGACCCAGGCCCTGGGCCATCTTTCACCTGTCTTTCTTTCTGAGCTGCCTTTTATTTTAGGCCCAGAACAGCTAGGGCAAAGGCAAATCAACGGTCCCTGTCCTTCCTGCTAGGTCAGCACCCCACTTGCTGGCCCTGAAATCAGGGTGCCACGGCCAAGGGCGGGGAGGGAGGAGACTGCACTCTGTCGCAGCACAGCAGGCTCTGGTTCTCCGGGAACTCCACTTGCTCAGTCTGCAGACCTGCAACCAGAGTGCTCCCCTGCTTTCTGGGGCATCACGGAGCATGGAGCGGGGCAGGGCCAGGAAGACAAATCAGCCCAAGTCCGTTTCCATCAGGTGCTGGCCTGGGAAAGTGTTCAAAGCCCAGGGGATGCCCCCATCGCCTTCTCTTTTATAACTGCAGTACAGCTGACTTACAATATTTAGTTTCAGGTGTACAGCATAGTGATTCAATATTTTTTATAGATCATACTCCATATAAAGATGTTATAAGTAACATTGGTAAGACTACCTTGGTGGTCTAGTGAATAAGACTCTGTGCGTCCCCTGCACGGGACACGGATTCAATCCTGGTCAGGGAACTAAGATCCCACGTGCCACGTAGGGTGACCAAAAAGGAAAAGAAAAAGCTCACACAATCCTGGCTGTATTCCTGCGCTGTACACCGCATCCTTGCCGCCTGTTTTATATTCAGCAGTTTGTAGCTCTTAATTCTCCTCACCCATTTTACCCTCCCCCTACCTTCTCCTCTGGCTACCACCAGTCTGTTCTCAGTACCTATGAGTCTGTTTCTATTTCATTATATTAATTTTATTTTTAGATTCCACATATAAGTAAATATATACAGTGTTTGTCTTTCTCTGACTTATTTCAATAAGCATAATACCCTCCAGGTCCATCCATGTTGCTGCAAATGGCAAAATTTCATTCCTTTTTATGACTGAGCAATATCTATCTCCTTTTAGATCCTACCAGACCTCTCTTTTCCCCAGTTTTGAAGCTGCTGCAAATAATCCGCCAAGGGGAAGAGTAGGCAGGAGGCCTGGATTCTGGTCCTGTGTGGCCCTGTCAGAGTATGTGACCCCTCTGGGCCCACTGCCTCTGCTTAGTTTGCCTCTATAATGACAAATAGACAGGAAGGAACTGCAGGCCCACCTAGACTCATTTCCTGGCCAAAGCAGGAACTCAGTACATGACTAACTCTGGTTTGGGCCCTTCCAATGTCAGGAATCTCACTGCTTCACAAGGCAGCCCATTTCCATTTTGGACACCTTAATATTAAAGTGCTTTTCTAGGTAAGTTAGACAGCAACAACAACAGTAATAGCAGCTACTACTTAGAGTGCCAGGCATGACCCTAAGCACCTTCACATGGCTTATTTCATTTGAATCCTCATGACAACTCTGCACATGGGGCTAGTCATTCTGTGTGTTCAGATAAGGACTCTCCGGTGCAGAGAGGAGAAAGTGCTTGCCCCAGTCACACAGCTGGTAAGCGGCTGCCCCCTCAGAACTCTACCCCGTTGGTTTTAGCTCTGTCCGCTGAGCCTCACAGAATCGGGACCCTTTATCAAATCAAAGCGACAGCTTTCATTTGAGGCTCAGTAGCCCAGAAACTGATCAAGGATGGAGGCTCACATGCCTAGAAGCCCGGGAGGTCAGAGGCCAAAGATGCTCAAGGAAACCTGATGGCCAGTGGGTGAGTGGATAGAAGGCACTGACCCGGGAGTCGGGGCCACAGGAGAATGCCACCAGCAGGCACAAACCTGATGGCAGCTACCTTTCCTGGGCCTTTGTCTCTTCGTTGATAAAATCAGAGGGTGAGACTGAGTGATCCCCAAGCTCCCTTCCTGCCTGGCCTTTAGGGATTCCATACTAAGTTCTCCTGGCTCAAGGACAAGGTTCCCCTAACCAAGGTGGATCTCACCCCCACGGCCAAGCCTCCATCTCCCCAAACCTAGTAGGCCTAAAACATCTCTCTTCCAACAGAAAAGCCACAGTCTTCAATCCTAGGTAGAGGGGACATTCCCGAGAAGGGAGGAAACTGGCGGATGCCAGGCCTAGCTCTGAGCTGGTCTCCTTTTCCCAGCGGGGAGCACACGCTGTTATTCCCAGGGCAGTCATGAAGCTCCTCCTTCCCATCCATGTCTTAGACCCTCAAGTTGAGTGGGCCTGGAAGGACCCTGTGCTCAGGACTCTAAGATGCCCCCTGCAGGCTGCATCTTACAGCACACGACCCAGGTTTAGGTGACCTGGACATCCCTGTTTATACATTTAAGGGCAGGAGAGCCACCTGGCACACGTCACAGCCAGAGATTGCCAGAGTGGCCCCATATCCACACCCAGGCTCAATGTCCCATCAAGCAAAAGGGATGGAGGTGGAGATTCAGAACCATGCCCTGCAGCCCGCCCCCTCCCCATCAAACCTCTGCTGGCAGCAGCAGCGCTCAGCCCTGTAACCTCCCCTAGCAACAGTCTGGGGAACCAGAAGTGCTGGCCAGCTCCCTACCCCTCCAGTCCCCGACCCCAGCCTCCACAAACCAGAAACCCATTGATGGATCAGACGTCAGTGGGCCCCAAACGTGGCTGCACCTTGACAGCACCATGTATCAGGGTCTCGTCCTCAACATACTGAATTCCCAGGGGGTGGGCCCAGGACTCTACACATTTAATAATAAGGTCCCGTGTCAATTCTGGCACAGGGACCCCTCTCTACCAGGGCAGACACGGAGGCAGAGGTGTGGTTTCATACAACACTGGCCTCCACAGGAATTAGATCTCAGGGCTAGTGTGGCCTTGGCACGTGGTGGCCCAGGGTGAGGTTTATGGCGGGGGGCGGGGGGCGGGGAGGGGACGAGATGGTAGAATGAGAGGACAGGAAACATCATGTTAAGAAAAGGGGCCACGGGAGCCGTAAGCCCTGGGTGTGGGGGAGAGACACTCAGGTGCTCATGACAGGTGAGCTCTCCTGGGAGCACGTGCACAGAGAGGAAGGAAAGAGAGGAAGCTTCCTTGGCCAAGGACAGCTGGGCCAGTCGCCTCTGGGCTTGGTCTATGTACCACTATTCAACCACCTTCAACACCCTCCCAACCCAGGTAATCAGATGGAGGAGGCTCCTTGGTGTAGCTGACCTAACTCTGCCCCCATCAGAGTTCCCGAGGCCAGCTTCCCATCCTGGCCTGAGTGGTACTCAGTCCCTTGACTGACGTGAATAGTCTGATGGAAATCTGTGTGAGTGGTGAGTCCTTGGGGAAAGGGTCCTAGGGTGGCCTGGGCCTCTCACTAGGAAAGCAAGGCCTAAGAGGTGGGAAAGAAGGGAAGTGAAGTGACACCTACCTGAGCTGCCAGCGCTCTCAGAAGCACTCCTGGACATCTTAGGCTGGCCGTGCTTGCCGCTGGCCCGCCCAGCGCCCGGTGGAGGGGGGCCCGAGGGAGCAGGGGCGCCGTCTCCCCTGATGGTGGAGAGATCCTGCATGCTGAAGCTCCGGAGTCGCTCCGATAAGGCACCTTGTCCCTGGACGCAACACAGGAGGGACACCCATCAGAGGCCTGCTTCACAGGCCAGGGGCAGCCGTGGGGGACACACACAGGAGGGACACCCATCAGAAGCCTGCCCCACAGGCCAGGAGTAGCCATGGGGGACACACACAGGAGGGACACCCATCAGAGGCCTGCCCCACGGGCCAGGGACAGCTGTAGGGGACTCTGAGAGTCAGCACAGTAAAGACCAAGCCCCTGGAAGGACTCTGCACAGGGTAGCTGCCCTGCGTACTTGTGGGAAACACAGAGGGGGACCAGGCCCAGAATGTCCCAGGGCCTCTTATAGGTTCAGCCTTGTTTCTCTGCCTCCCGACTCTCCTCTCCTTCCGACGCCCTCACAATAAAGCAGGGCCTCAGCCAGACCCAGGGTGGAGGAAACGACCGTTGCCTTCAGTCCCTAACTCTCCAGGGCTTGTCTGTGGCTTCTCCAGCCTTACATAAATAAAAATTCTTATATAGCTATATTTTTCTTAATCCTCAGGACACAGGAATCTGGCCAGAAGATCAGAACTCAATAATCTAATAATCTTAATAATGTGCTCAGTCCTTAGTCTTTTCAAAGGAAATCAAATGCAGACAATATTTTTTAAATGTATGACAACAGCAATTTCTTTTATCTACTCATGTGACCGCCCATGAGTCACACTGACTGCTACTGGTGCATCTGAGCTTCATAAAATAGCCAAAGGTAATGAATCAGGAAGGAAAAAGATGACATTAAAAAATAATAACATACATGCAATAAAACCCTGCTGACTGTAACCATTTCTGTCTTGATTGCTCAAGTCGCTTCAGTTGTATCTGACTCTTTGCAACACTGTGGACCATAGTCTGCCAGGCTCCTCTGTCCATGGGATTCTCCAGGCAAGAATACTGGAGTGGGTTGCCATGCCCTCCTCCAGGGGTCTCCCCAACCCAGGGATCGAGCCTGCCTCTCCTACGTCTTCTGCATCACAGGTGGATTCTTTACCACTTAGCCACTGAGGAAGCCCTTTACTGTCCTGAGGGAGCCACAGACATCATCTCAGGCAGAAACTGTTCTTTTGTTTAGGAAAGCAAAATCGATCCATTATACTTAGGAAAGGGAAGGGCCTTGTTGTCTGGATGAGAGAATCTGTCATTGTGAAAAGGATCATAAGGCAGGCACAGGGACGATGGCGTTGTCTTGGGTGCACCTTGGGGGCTGGAGGACAGACTCTGTTTGCAGAAAAGGAAACCTGCAGTGGGAGGGGCTGGTAGGAGACTGCGGTTATTGAGGATTGGGTTGGGACCTGGAATAAGACGTGACAGGCAGATTTCCCTGGTGGTTCAGTGATTAAGAATCTGCCTTGTAATGCAGGGGATGTGGGTTCCATCTCTGGTGGGGGAACTAAGATTCTATACATGACAGGGCAACTAAGCCCCCACAACAGCAACTAGTCTGTGCACAAGAACTAGAGAGTCCATGTGCCACAAAGAAAGATCCCATGTGATGCAATGTCTCCTGAAAACTAACAACACCACAAAGAAAACTAAGTAATCAAATACACAATTAGAATATGAAATCCAGGCAAAGGGTATTTAAAGGGAAAAAGGTGGGCTTTCCACGTAGCTCTAGTGGTAAAGAACCCACCTGCTAATGCAGGAGACATAAGACATATGGGTTTGATCTGGGTGGGGAAGATCCCCTGGAGGAGGGCATGGCAACCCACTGGAGTATCTTTGCTTGGAGAATCCCATGGACAAAGGAGTCTGGTGGGCTATGGTCCATAGATTTGCAAAGAGTCGGACATGACTGAAACAACTTAGCATGCATGCACGTATGAAAAAGGCAGAAATTGTCCTGGTTGCCTCAGATATTGCCCTAGGACGATGGTGGGCAAGGGGTTTGAGGCTTTACCTACCAGACATGACAGCTGGGTAGTATTTGCCAAGAAAATGGTGCCAGGACTGGCTGCCCAATATAAACCCATCCAAATCCCTCAGTCAATGACCCATGATATTTCTACTCAGAAACATTCATGATGACATCTAGAATTTAGAAGAAATGAGACTAAAGAACAAAAACTGATCCTGAAAAGAGGGAGGAAATATTCTGATAATTATAATGGAGTATTCTGAAGGAGATCAGCCCTGGGATTTCTTTGGAAGGAATGATGCTAAAGCTGGAACTCCAGTACTTTGGCCATCTCATGCAAAGAGTTGACTCATTGGAAAAGACTCTGATGCTGGGAGGGATTGGGGGCAGGAGGAGAAGGGGACGGCCAAGGATGAGATGGCTGGATGGCATCACTGACTCGATGGACGTGAATCTGAGTGAACTCCGGGAGATGGTGATGGACAGGGAGGCCTGGCGTACTGCGATTCATGGGGTCGCAAAGAGTCGGACACGACTGAGCAACTGAACTGAACTGAAGTGAATTCAATATTAGGTTAACATTCAGGAAAACTACTTATAAATTTGCTCTTTCATTCATTCTTCTATTTATTCCTTTATCTATTTCACAAAGATTTATCAAGGATTGGCTATGGGCAAGACACTGTACTAGGTGTTACTAGGAAGTACCAAAAATATAGCTCGATTTCTGACAAAATGTAAAAAGACAGATGGACAAATAACCATTCAGAAGTGCCATACCAGAGGCTACAGAAAATGAAGATTAAGAACCACACAGAAGTAGAGAGTGGACATACGAACACAGCAGGGGAAGGGGAGGGTGGGACAAATTGGGAGATTAGGATTGCCATATATACACTACCATGTGTATATTCCCTGGGAACTCAGATGGTAAAGAATCTGCCCGCAATGCAGGAGACCCAGGTTTGAACCCTGGGTCGGGAGGATCCCCTGGAAAAGGGAATGGCTACCCACTCCAGTATTCTTGCCTGGAGCATCCCATGGACAGAGGAGCCTGGTGGGCTACAGTCCATGGGGTCCCCCAAAATTGGACACGACTATGCAACTGACACTACATGTGGAAAGTAGGTAGCTAGTGGGGACCTGCTGTATGGCAGAGGGAGCTCAGTTTGGAGCTCTGTGACAAGCTAGAGGGGTGGGATGGGGCTCGAGTGGAAAGGAGGTGCAAGAAGGAAGGCATATATGTATTTATGTAGCTGATTCACTGCGTTGTACAGCAGAAACATAACATTGTAGAACAATTATACTCCAGTAATAAATAAACAAACCACAAGAGTCAGACCTGGATTCAGTCCTACCACTTATAGCTGGGTGACCTCAATCTGTCATCTGTAGAACGGCATCCATGGGGCAGGAGGGTGGGGAGGAATAAATGGGATGATGGCATAAACTGTCCATGACAGAGCCCAATGTGTAGTAAGTGGTCCCCAAATGTCAACTATGACGATGGTAACATATTATGCTAGCTACCTGAGACATACAAATTGCTGCTGAAATAAAAAACAGAAAGATCAGGGACTTCCCTGGTGGTACAGTGGTTAAGGTTCTATGCTTCTGATACAGGGAGTGTGGGTTCGATCCCTGGTTGGGGAACTGAAATCCCACATGCCACACAGTGTGGCCAAAAACAAATTAACAAATAAGATATAAATTTTAAAAAATGAGAAAACTCCAAATGCATTTGATCACAGTGAGACAGACTGTTAACTGACCATCCAAAAGTCATCCCCAATCCCATTCTCAAAATGGTGAGAAAAAACAGATTTCGCAAACTCCGTCCTGTCTACTATGCATGGTCATGTGACGCAGTTCTGGACAATGGGAGGTAAGGGGAAACCTGCTAAGGGATTTCTGGGAGAGATATTTTCTCTGTCTGACATGCAGAAGGAGAAAGGCCTGACCCTGCTTCCTGCTTTCTGCCTTTGAGTGTGGGAACTGCTACGTTCTGACAAAAAGACTCACCAAGACATTCACTCGGAGCCTTGGCATCACTAAGACACTGAGATACTGACAGTGTCTGCTTACTCCTAGACTTCTTGTGAACAGTGTTCATCAATTATAAGACATATTTTTTTTCACTTCTGAAATTAGGGTGAGTCATACGATTGCTTGCCTTATTCTTGTTGTCACTGCTTACACACGAATGCACTCGGTCGTTATTCCCGAAGGCAGGACCAGACAAAGGAACCTCGAGATTGTTCACTGTTAACAAAGCAAGACCTACCGGAAGAAGGATTATGAGCCCAGGTTGTTTAAAATACATTCCATTGACACCTTCTAGTAAGATGCAGAAAGTGGCAGAATGGGAAACAGCAACATGGATGAAAGTCTCAGAGACAAAATATCTGCATCACTAGCACTCGGGAGAGCACAAAAAGTGATGTGGCTTCATCATATACGGATACTGATAAGTGATTCAAAGGAATCCTAGAAAGACTTCAACCAATTTATTGTATGTATAGCTTTCCTTTACTGCATGTATGCAAGTGACACACAGGAAAAATCTAAAGACTCCAAGAGAGTCACTTTAATAAGTAGAAGTAGAGGAGTTCTTTGGTGTGTGTGTGTGTCAGTTGCTCAGGTGTGTGTGTCAGTTGCTCAGGTGTGTGTGTCCATGGGATTCTCTAGGCAAGAATACTGGAGTGGGTTGCCATTCCCTTCCCCAGGGATCTTCCTGACCCAGGGATCAAACCTGGGTCTCCCGCACTGTGGGCAGATTCTTTACCGAATGAGCCCCCCCGGGAAGCCCCAGTTATACCATGTTAATGGCCAAATAATTACATTTGTGACAGTGCCTGCTGAAAGGTTACAGGGTTTCTTTTACTTATTGATTTTAAAATATTTCTTTATTTATTATTTTTGGCTGCGTCAGGTCTTAGTCACAGCTCGTGAACTTCTCTCTCGTTGTGGGACAGGGACTTAGCTGATCTTAGTTCCCCCACCAAGAACTGAGCTCGAGTTCTCTGCCTTGGAAGGTGGACTCTTAACCACTGGACCACTTAACCGCAGGTAAGTCCCATTACAGGATTTCTTTTAAAACAACTGTGTCAGGGTTCCCCAGTGGTTCAGTGGATAAGAATCCACCTTGCAGTGCAAGGGACATTGGTTCGATCCCTGGTCCAGGAAGATCCCACATGCCTCAGAGCAACTAAGACTGTGCCACAGCTACTGAACCCACGCACTGCAATGACTGAAGTCTGTGTACCTAGAGCCCGTGCTCAGCAATAAGGAGCCCACACACAACAAATGAAGAGTAGCTACAAGTGAAGAGTAGCCCCCACTCACCACAACTACAGAAAGCCCAAGTATAGCAATGAAGATCCACCACAGCCAAAAAATAAAATAAATGAATCTTTAAAAATAAATAAAGAACAGTTCCAGAGGAGGGTGGGAGCAGAGGAGTAAGACTGACTTTTCACCTGATGCCCTCTTTTGTACGTTTAGAATTGTGTACAATGAACATGTATCACCTTTAACACAATAAATCATTACAGTTGCATTTCCAGTAACACCCACAGCACTCTTCCATGACCACCCTGTGGACCCCAATCTGCAAATATGAGGCTTGCATGATGCTGACAAATGCCATCTAGACCGAAAAAATAACATGGGATTGTTTAAAACAAATGAGAAAAGAGAAGGAAGAAGTGGTGTCTCCAGAAATTGCCATGTACTCACTCTCCAGCCTTGAGAGCCTGGTCTCCACTCTGCTTGGGGGACCCCGACCCATCAACTTGGTCCTGCTCAGCCTCACAACCTCACTGGGAAGTTAAAGGGTTGAGTAAGATTCCCTTCTGGAATTCCCAACTGGAAAATTTTAACTTCGAGAATCTATGGCCTTCTCCTCTACAGTTGATTACGTGGCTCAGATCGCAACCCTAAGACTTTCCAGAGTAATCTGAAAATCTCCAGAATAAATGTTGGGCCTCCCAAGGTAATTCTGAGGGAAGGTAAATAAAATTCTGGTGTGTGTGTCTTTAAATTCTTGTATCGATTTCCTTCCCAGCCAACACCAGGTTTAGAATATGAACCATAGGAAAAGCTGGGAAGTCTGGAGCCCTTTCATGAGCCAAGGTTGGCTACTTCAGGCACATTGTGAGCACTTGTCTCGGACACTCCAGGTCTGCACTGCCTTCAGCATCTCACCCCTGGAAGAACCTCCCCGCAGCCCAGTATCACAGGAGCAGAAAGGGAGACGTAGTTGGCCTTCCATGAAAATGAATCTCCTATTTGTATTCTGTCCTACTTTGAACTCTTTATTTCCCCCGTATTATAAGCATGGTCTACCCAGTCTTGTTGCGGCTGCTTATTTATACGCTGTTTGAACAGACTCAATCTTGCTTTTTTTCCTGGCCCATCGATACCACATGGCCCAGTGGCTCTCTCAACTCTTTAAAATACCAGAAATCCCACAGAAGTATCTTGGGGGCAAGGAAGGGAAACTTATTACTGATTAATTTTTTTTTCCTGGCTAAAACCCAGAAAACTGAACTTTAAGAGGTAAACCATGTCACTGAATTTTCTATTAATCTGAGATCTTTATTTTTGTGTGTGTGTTCCAATTGATGTATTTTTTTCATTTGTATTTAAAATTTATTTTATTTGACTGTGTCTGATCTCATTTGCAGCACGTGGGATCTTCCTTGCATCATTCTGGATCGTCCACTGCAGCGCTCGAACTCTAGCTGTGGTGCATGAGCTTAGCTGCCCTGTGGCCTGTGGGATCTTAGTTATCCAA
Source organism: Oryx dammah (assembly GCF_014754425.2). Taxonomy (NCBI): domain Eukaryota; kingdom Metazoa; phylum Chordata; class Mammalia; order Artiodactyla; family Bovidae; genus Oryx; species Oryx dammah. The sequence continues at coordinate 47,862,906 of NW_024070209.1, read as the reverse complement.
TCAGGGATCGAACCCAAGTCCCCTGCATTGCAAGGTGGATTCTTAACCACTGGACCACCAGGGAAGTCCCTCCATTTGTACTTCATTACTATATTTTTCTAATTTTACAGATGGATTCAAGATATAAACCTTAGGGGCTTACAAGTACTTTCACATTCATATTTACACTTAACATGTATTGTAAATTTTTTAAAAGATTTTTTTAATAATTATTTTTTATTGGAGTATAAATGATTTACAGCATTGGGAATCTGAGATCTTTAATTCCTAATTCTTCCCCTAATTTGTAAGAAATAAGAAATCCATGTAGTAAACACACACCAAATTCTCTTTGTTTTAATGCTTTTCTTAATCGGGAGAGCAAGCGTGTTTCTGGGAAAACCCACCAGACCTCTACTAATGTGATACTCGAAGTAAAACATTTATCACTAATAGAATGCCTCCCATTAGGGCCCACAGAGCCCCGATTCCACACAGTCACTAAGTCTGGCTGCAAGCCCTTGAGGAGGTCCTCTTTTCCGAAGGGACACAGTGGGGAAGGGGCACCAGGAATCTCACCGGGGGCTCCAGCAGGGCTTAAAGTTTAGCACACCTCACCTCACACCGCATCTAAGGCCTGTGACTGATGACAATGAGAATAAAGTCAGAAGGCTTCAGTGAGTCAGTCAGTTGATAACAAAGCTGTCCGCAGTAACCACAGTTCCCACTGGCGATTCAAAGAACGTGAGTGCTTCCTTCCGGATTCCCACGGGGCACCCACCTCACTGGCACAGTCAGCCTCTACCGCTGCACATGCTCCACGCCAAGCCCGAGCAGACCCCTTCTCAGCATGCTTGATGAAGGCAGGGGCCTCCGCTTCTGCCACAGAAGCGGGTTAACAAGCAAGAGGAAGAGAATCCTTCCCACCATTGCATCAATCATCAAACCCAATTCACTCTCCAGGCATGAAACAAACAAACAAAAACAAATAAGTTAATCGCATGTTAGATGCCACCACATTAACACAATAAGAGGCTCTGGGAGGAGGCTGACCCCGGCTCTGGGATTAACGCACATGTACACACACGGGTGTCGGCAGGAGAGACACCGGGCTTGGATCCAGACCATGGGCTGGTAGGCAGAGGTGGCTACTGGCCTCTCTCCCCAACTGGATCAGTTCGAAGTTAGTCACACCTCTCAACGGGGTTACCTGCCCTTCTCTGAGGTCCAAAGAGGAGATAAAAGGAAAAAGTCGAGCCACCTGATAAAGGGGAAAAGAAAAAAAAGCCATGGGCACCAAGCCTATGAAATGGGTTGAAGGGCACCATTCTGTTGCCCTGGCCTCAGACCCTCACTCATTCACTCATATCACTTCATTCACCACCAATGCTGACACTGTTCCTGATGCTCTGAGGGAAGCCCAGTGGAGGAAAACAGATGGATATGAATCATGACACGGTTCCTGCTTCCACTATTCTTGCCTGGAGAATCCCATGGACAGAGGAGCCTGGCGAGCTACAGTCCAGGGGGTCACAAAGAGTCAGACACAACTGAGCAACTAACACTTTCCTGCTTCTAAGGGCCTCACAGTCTGACCAGGCATCAAGGCACAAACGCAAACAAGACAGCAAAGGACAGATGACAAAACATGTGACAGAGAGAAAGAGAGCAGTGTTGGCAGGGACACCAGAGAGGCTTCATCCAAGAGTTCAAACTGGAGTTAGAGATGACGGCTGCACCATCAGAAAGGGAGAGGAGGGATATTGCGGCTGGAGAGTTGTCGGAGCCAAGGCGTCAGAGAGGAAAACCTGGATTTGGGAAACTGAGATTGAACCAATCAGAGAAGGGGCTCAGGTGCCTGGTGAGCAGTGGGAGGTATGTCTGGGAAAACTGTACTTTGTATAAACCTGGACTTCGATGAAAGTGCCACTGACGGTTTCTGAATGGTGACCCAAGTGGATAAAGTGGGATTTTAGAGTCACTTCCATGGTGGCTCAGATGGTAAAGAATCTGCCCGCAATGCAAGAGACACGAGTTTGATCCCTGGGTTGGAAAGATCCCCTGGAGAAGGGAATGGCAACCCACTCCAGTATTCTTGCCTGGAGAATCTCCATGGACAGAGGAGCCTGGTAGGCTACAGTCCACGGGGTCACAAAGAGTCAGACATGGCTGAGTGACTAACACTTAAGAGTCATGAGAACGTTCCAGATATACTGTATGGCCCACACGGAGAATAGCCCCTGGTGTGTGCTCTGCCTGTCTTTCTCGAGTTGGAGCCAGGCACATGGATGTCTGCAGGAAAGACTGAAGTGTGGGACTTCCCTGGTGGTCCAGTGGTTAAGACTCCAAGCTTCTACAGCTGGGGTTGCAGGTTCCATCCCTGGTCTGGTAGCTAAGATCCCACATACCTCATGGCCAAAAAACCGAAACATAAAACAGAAACATTTTGTAACAGATTGTATATTGTAACAAACTCAATAAAAACTTTTAAAAAATGGTCCACATTAAAAAAAAAAAAAAAAGGACTAGAAGTGCCCTTACTGGGAGATGAAGTGCAAAAACGAACATTAACTGGTGAGGGAAGGCTGGTTTGGAGCACGGGCTGGATCTGAGGTGTCCACAGTAGCTGCTGAGGAGGTGAGGAGCAGGATGGGAAATGAGCTCATTGTGCAGGACCACGACAGTGCATGAATGAGCAGAGTCCCTGTAAACCAGAGCTTGGCCTGGTCCTCTGAGCCAGGCCAGCACTCAGGTGATGGGCTTTCGGGGTCATGCGGAAGGACTTCAGCTATCCCAGCCCTCACGTGCAGAAGGCCACCATTGAGACCCAGCCAGAAGCCCTGTCTAGTCCTTGGAGAGACCGAACCCTTTGGGGGCTTTGTGTGAGGCAGATCCCTGTTCCAGGATCTAATTTCTTTTTTCTTTCTTTTTATTTAAGTATAGTTGATTTGCAATGTTATATTAGGACATTGTGGTGCTGGAGAAGACTCTTGAAGCAAGGAGATCAAACCAGTCCACCCTAAAGGAAATCAATCCTGAATATTCATTGGAAGGACTGATGCTGAAGCTCTAATATGTTGGCCACTTGATGGGAAGAGCTGACTCACTGGAAAAGACTCTGATGCTGGGGAAGCCTGAGGGAAGGAGGAGAAAGGTGCAACAGAGGATGAAATGGTTGGATGGCATCACTGACTCAACAGACATGAGTTTGAGCCAGCTCCGGGAGATAGTGAAGGACAGGGAAAGCCTGGTGTGCTGCAGTCCCTGAGGTCACAGACTTGAACACGACTTAAGTGAATGAAAAACCAACTAGGACACAGTGATAAAGCTTTAGAGAATCTATCTTTAGTATCTTTTTAAAAATTTAATTAATTCAATTATCTTTGGCTGAGCTGGGTCATCACTGCTGCACTCGGGCCTTCTCTAGTTGTGGCTAGCCAGGGCTGCTCTCGAGTTGTGGCACTCAGGCTCCTTATTGTGGTGGCCTCTCTTGTTGCAGAGCACAGGCTCTATGCACACGATCTTCAGTAGTGGCGATACGCAGGCCCAGTTGCCTTGTGGTATGTGGGATCCTCCTGGACCAAGGATTCGAACCCATGTCCCCTGCATTGGTTGGTGAACTCTTAACCACTGGACCACCAGAAAAGTCCCTATCTTTAGTATCTTAAGGTAACTTGTGACCCACTGCCCAGCATTTAAGTGTGGCCCAAGCCTTGCCCGAAGAGCTGACAGACAACCTTAAAAGTACCCAGGGTTGGTTCTAGAATTCTCAGTGGCAGACTGGCATCTCTCAGGCCCTCACCGCTGGGTCCTCCTGGCCAGGGGGTGAGGTCCAAGCAGAACATGGTTAAGGAAGCATTGGTCTGGTGTGTGTGGAGGGGAGGGGGCTATGGGGGTGTCTGGAGTGATGCAGGAACAAGCGACTGGCAACTACAGTCTCACTCTCAGGCTAGCTAGGCCTCTAACAGCTGTGTGGCCTTGGCAGCTGCTTGGCACTAGGGTCTCTGCCCTCCCCTGTGCAGTGAGGGGCTACGGACGGCGGCATCTAAGGCTCCTGTTCTAGTCACTCACAGGGTGACATTCTTCTCTCTCTCTCGGTGGGGGAGTGGGGGCAGGGGCTCATGTGTTATACAGAAGCGGCTGCCCAGGCACTGCCCACCTCGAGGCTGAACAGGTGGCAGAAATCGAGCCCAGAGTTAAGAGGGACCCGAAGCCCCGGGAGGGGGTGTGTCTTTCGCAGGGCCACACAGCACAGGCAAGGTGGACGGAGCACAGGCAATGCCCAGCTGTGCTCATGCTAACACACCCAGAGGAAAGACCGGATTGTAAATCACACTGTGAAGCCAGCGTCGGACTTGTTTCTTTTATTTGGTTCATCAGTGAGTGAAGATCATGATCAACCTCAGGGTGTAAGCGGACACAAGAGTGACCAACAGGCAGCCTCCGCATGAGGTCTGCATCTAAGAAGTCTCTGTGGACACCACTTCATAGCTATTTTGCAGCAGAAACCGTCATCATGCCCATTTCGCAAGTGAAGAGACTGAGGCTCACAGAGATGCAATAGCAAATGGAGGAACTGAGGTTTGTTGGTTTTTTTTTTTTTGCCTCACAGCATGAGGGATATTAGTCTCCTGGCCAGGGATCGAACCCACACTCCCTGTATTAGAAAGAAGCAAGAAATCCTAACCACTGGACCGCAAGCGAAGTCTTGGAGCTGGGATTTCCAACCTGGGTCTGCTTATTTTCAAAGCCTACACTTGATACTAAGCATTGCTCTTCTGGCTGTGACAGCTAAAAATAGGTACAACCGTTCTTCATTCCTTTACTATTTACTGTGTAACTAGTAGGGATGCAGACAAGACATGGCTATAAACGATGGCAAGAGGGCCACTGGGGGACCATGAGGTGAGAGACTGGTTTCACCAGGAATCTGAGGAGGATGTGGCTCTTGATTTTGAAGGGTGGACAGGATTTCAAACAGTTGGGAACAGAGGCAGATGAAGAATCGGCATGAGAAGAGGTAGGAAAGAGAAAACTCTAGAAACAACATGTTAGTCAGCCATGTCCGACTCTTTGCAACTCCATGAACTGTAGCCCGCCAGACTCCTCTGTCCATGGAATTCTCCAGGCGAGAACACTGGAATGGGTAGCCATTCCCTTCTCCAGGGGATCTTCCCAACCCAGGGATCAAACCTAGATCTCTCGCATTGTAGGCACGTTCTTTACCATTTGAACCACCAAGGAACACCATATGGAGTTGCTATTGCTAGTCCGGCCCAGGAGGTGGCGCTGTAAACACAGTACAAGAGCCAGGAGCAACTAGACAGGAAGGCAGGCATCGGTACAGGAATGCACAGGCCTCAAACAGGGAGAGTGGCAGTAACACTTGAGTGGCTACTGCAGTAGTCCAAGCCAGAAGGGAGGGTGATGGGAAGAGGGGAAGGAAGGGAGGAAGGAGGGAAGGAAGGGATGTCAGATGGGCAGGTCTAGAAGAGTAAGTCAGAGGAAGGAAGAGCACCAAAGATGACTAAGATTTAGAGCTTGGGGACCAGAGAGGACGGTGATTTCATTATCATCTGAAAGTTGGGACACAACAGGAGGGGTAGATTTGGAGTTAGGCACCTGGTACTAATGGTACCAGGAACGAGGGAGATGTTCAGGGAACCAGTAATCCTGGACTTGAGGCCTGGGAGAGGAGCTGATTTGGGAGCCAGGAGCATCAGGTGACAGCTGAAGGTGAAGGGAAGGATGAGGTGGCCCTGGGGGTTAAAGGAGCAAGCTGGGGTCCTGGAGAATCCCAACACAAGGGAGTCAGGGGAGGGAGCAGGGAGAGACATGGCTGCTATCATGATTGCAGGCAAATTGCCTGAGCTTTGGCTGGCAAGTCAGCAAGTGTGAGAGCAGGCCTGGACCCAGGGGAGAAGGTGAAGAAACAAAAGCTCCGTCACGGGCAGTGCTGCAAGTTGAGTCTCTACACCCCTGTTTTCCTGGTGAACCTGATATACAAAGGCCTCAAAGGGCTGAGCGGGCGAGGGAGATGGTAGAGACAAGCGTCGAGGAGGAGGAGGCAACCATCCTCCTCCACGGAGACTGTGGTGCCATCGCCACAGCCACTCATGGTGATCCTAAAAGTGGTTTCTCACACCTCCTAGGTTCAACCACGCTCAGAGTGGTCCTCAGAGGCCAGGCAGGCACATGGCATCTCTTCTTCCACCGCGACGCTTGGTGCATCCAGCACCATCATCCCCACAGGCCAACTTGGAGCAGAGGTGGGGCAAGTAGCATCAGATCAGTAACTCTTCCTGAGTGCCGGCCCTTCCACCGACTTGTGAGGCTGAGTCTCTTGCTTGTCTTGATCCACCAGGAGTGGATTCCAAATAGAAATCCGGAGAGAAAGGGCGTTGGGTAACAAAGGCAAGCGTGGTAGAACCAGAGTGAACAAGGTTTGCTTGGTTCTGTTTCAGCTTGTTTTGGAAACAAGCTCCAGTGCAGGCTGATTTGTTGGGGAGACTAAAGGGCAGGGAATACTTCCAAATTTTTTCAGTGGGTTGTCCATATGGTTTAGATAATCTTGGTGTTTAAACGGTTTCCATAGTGAATTCTAAACATTGATTTTATGTCACCCAGTCCTTGGCTGAAACAGAAAGAGGGCTAACTTGACGTAAGTGAGCACACAGGCTCGGAAATGTTGCTCTGAGGGGTGAAGGGACAAGCATGAAGCTTCCTGGAGTCCCTGGGTTTGGCAGACACGAGGGTGTGAAGCCACACAAGAGAGACATGGGAACCTGGAGGGGCCAGCAGTCTTTTCTTCTTCCTTGGAAAGCACGTCTTCCAAGCATGAGTGGATATAGGGAGATATTATAAAAAGAAAATCAATATTTAATCGATATAATTAATTAAATGGGTTAATTATAATTAATCTGACAGACTGTAAACAGGTAGGTTATTATCATTATTATTATTATTATTTTTGTCTTTTGGATTTTTGCTAGGAAAAAAAAAAAAACAAAGGCAAACAACTCCAATCTGGTCAGAAATCTCAAATCACTAGGCTTATGAACTTTCCAGAATTAGCTTCTGGTTCCAAAAATAAAGTTCCATGATCATTTGAAAGCAGCATTTTATTCAAGCAAGATTTTCAGATAAAGCAATGATGGATAAAAAATAAGGGTCGGAGGCAGACTTTTTTTTTTTAATTATGGTGAATTGTTTCATAGAGTTTATTTTTAAAGCAAAAAAGAAGGTGAATGTGTTTTTCTTCCAATGAGTAGGAAGACACTGTAATTTATCTCCCTGTGACTGTGCCTAGCTACTTGGATACTAGGGCTATAACCAAGGTTTGGCTACACCCTGGTGGCCGCTGACCATAATGGTAGGCAAAGTGCCTGAGCTTTGCCTGACAAGTCAGCAAAATGTGAGAGCAGGGCTGGAAGAAGGTGAAGAAGCAGAAGTTCCACCATGGGCAATGCTGTAGGCTGAGTCTCCATCCCCTTCTTTTGTTGGTATACCTCATATAACAAAGGCCCAAAGGGCTGGGCAGGTGTGGGAGGAAGGGGCCTTGGTTAAAGCAGAGCACTGTAGGCAGGAAGATGGAAAAAAGGCGAAGGAGAACCCAAGAGGCATAACAGAGGTCCTGGTGCAGTGCTATCCAGGAGAACTTTCTGTGAGGGTGGAGCATCCTATCCCTGCGTCAGCCACTAGCCACACTGGCTGCCGAGGACTTAAAAGGGGGTTAGTAAAGACTGAGGAATCAAATATTAAAACTTACTTAATTTCAAATAATTTAAGTAGCCACATGTGGCAAGTGGCTACCATTTTGGACAGAGGATTGGAAGCCTCAGAAAGTTTATTCTTCAGATCAATTAATGAGGTTTAATGAGTGTAAAACAACAAACAAGAAGGCAGTTTGGCTTTTGCTGCTACTGGTGCTAAGTTGCTTCAGTCATGTCCGACTCTGTGCGACCCCATAGACAGCAGCCCACCAGGCTCCCCCGTCCCTGGGATTCTCCAGGCAAGAACACTGGAGTGGGTTGCCATTTCCTTCTCCAATGCATGAAAGGAAAAGTGAAAGTGAAGTTGCTCAGTCATGTCTGACTCTTAGCGACCCCATGGACTGCAGCCTACCAGGCTCCTCCGTCCATGGGATTTTCCAGGCGAGAGTACTGGAGTGGGGTGCCATTGCCTTCTCCAAGTTTGGCTTTTAGTGTTGTTTTTTTTCCTAAATGAGGAACAAGGGAAAAGAAACCAGAGCCACTTATCACCAGGAGTTCACAAACGAACAGGAAATATCCGATTCTAGGGAGGGAAGAGAGGGCAATGGCAGCCACTCCAGTGTTCTTGTCTGGAGAATCCCAAGGACAGAGGAGCCTAGTGGGCTGCCGTCTATGGGGTCACACAGTCAGACATGACTGAAGTGACTTAGCAGCAGCAGCAGCAGCAGCAGCAGGGAGAGAAGAACCCACAGGCAATCTGTGGCAGAAGCATCCCTCACGCACAGCATGCCAGCTTTACTGAGAGCAGCTGTCTTGAACAAGTGACTCTAATAACCTTATTGGCACCACTGGAACTATTCTAGGATAGTATCTCAAGGAGAAGTAAAATGGCATTATTTTCCAAGTTATGAGACAAGTAAAACACAAGATTGATTTACCAGGCCAGAAAACTGGGCAGATGGAAAAGACAGAGGATATAGTTCAAATGTCAAGGGGAATGAGGGGGGCCTGGATATCTCACAGTCTTAAATTTCTTTTTTTCTTTAGTGAAAAGTGTTTATTAGGAAGAAAAGAGTACAGTTTTTGTGGATAGACACATGGGCAGAGCCAGAGTCACTAAAACTCTTGCTCAATTGTTTCTATGGTTTCTCCTTATATGAGGATGTATTTTGCTTAACTAATTAACTTCTCCATTCTCTTTTCCAGGGGATCTTTCTGACCCAGGGATCAAACCCAGGTCTTCCACATTGCAGGCAGATTCTTTGCTGTCTTAGCATACCAGAGAAACCCAATGAATTTCCAGAGAATTATTTTTTTAAAAAGAGAGCTTTCCAATTCTAGTCTTAAAAAGATGTGGGGCTCAATATTCCCTCCAGGGGGAGTTACTGACTGGGAAATATTAATAGCTAACATCTAAGTTCTAACAGCTAATAGCTAACACCTAACATCTAACCACCCAGGAGACGAGGGACACTTAGGAAGAAGGTGCTAGTGAAGTGTGTTCCCAGGAAGGAGGCAGAGCAGCTGTCACTGAAAGCAAAGATACACTGCTACTTCCCAGGGACAAGACTAGACCTTGGGGAAAACTCGGGGATGTGTTGGGGTTAATAGGTCTGGAGAGACATTTCCAACGTGCAATATTTTTATTTTACATTTTCTAGTTCTAAGATGAAACATCAATAGCAACTTAAATTCGTACAGTGACAGGCTCTATTTTCTTGGGCTCCAAAATCACTGCTGACAGTGACTGTAGCCATGAAGTTAAAAGACGCTTGCTTCTTGGAAGAAAAGCTATGACAAACCTAGACAGCATATTAAAAAAGCAAAGACATCACTTCGCTGACAAAGGCCCATATAGTCAAAGCTATGGTTTTTCCAGTAGTCATGTACGGATGTCAGAGTTGGACCACGACCAAGGGTGAGGGCCAAAGAATTGATGCTTTCAAACTGTGGTGCTGGAGAAGACTCTTGAGAGTCCGTTGGACTGCAAGGAGATCAAACCAGTCAATCCTAAAGGAAATCAACCCTGAATACTCATTGGAAGGATGAATGCTGAAGCTCCAATACTTTGGCCACCTGATATGAACAGCTGACTCACTGGAAAAGACCCTGATGCTGGAAAAGATTGAGGGCAAGAGGAGAAGCAGGCAACAGAGGATGAGATGGTTGGATGGCATCACTGACTCAATGAGCTTGAGCAAACTCCAGGAAACTGGACAGGGAAGCCGGGCGTGCTGCAGTCCATGGGGTCTCAAAGAGTTGGACATGACTGAGCACCTGAATAAATGGTTTACAAACCCTCTTCACATTTCATGATTATTTGCAAAAACCCTGCAAACATTTGGAGAAAGGGCTCAGGGCTCACAGTTACAAGGAAAAAGAATGAACTAAAAGTGTAGGTAAAAGACCTTTCATTCTTCCAGTTAAGCTCTGCAGTTCCTCTTGGAGAAGCATCAAAGGATGGGAAAAAGATCAGATGAGGAAGAGGTGCCCTCCTCATCTGGTCTTGGTCCCAGACTCTCTAATCTGTCTGAACTCAGAGGCTCTCAGGCACCTCACCCCGTCTTCTGCATCTGTTGAGCTAAATGCAGTAGGTATGCAGAGTGAGAATTGATTTGTCAGTTGAGGGTGTTTTCTGGAAGGAGCAGGCAGGGTCCAGGAGCCACGGGTCCACGTGGTCCAGGGGCTTCGAGTACTGCGACCATAAAGTCCAGTTTGTTCGGAACAGACCTAGTTTATACCTGTTGTCCCGGCATAATAATTAGAGCATCCTTTCACTCTCAGATGTGTCCTGTCTGAATATTATATTATACGGTCACCCTAGCCACCGGGACTTGACATGGTGTCTTTTTTTTTCCCCCGCAAAATTGCTTTGACTGTTCCCCTGGGGTCATTGACAAGGTTGTTCTGGACTCAGCTTTCTCATTCTCAAGGTTAATGCTTCTAAGGGGCTAAATTTGCATCCCAGGAATGTTAAAGGAGTTAACTATTTTAACCCTAATCACTTGTGGTTTATGGCTCTGCATGGGGCGTCAGGCAGTGACCCATAATGAGCTCGCTGTTTGAAAATCATCTGGGGAACTTGTTAAAAATAGAGATGCAAGGGCCCATGGCCTGAGATTCTGATTCAGCACATCTGAGAATCTATTTAAAAATGAGAAACAAAGCTTCCCAGGTGGTTTGAACACTGAAGCCAGATTTGAACCCACTGGTGAGTCATCATTCTTCAGCCGTTGGCTTGAGTGGTCCCTTGTTGCTATGGAAACCACTGATCTACCCCTCAGCCAGTCTAAATTTTACTTTTTTTTTTTGAAACACATCTGTTTCAAAAATAGAGGACATTATTTTATGGAGAGAAGAGTATTTTCTCTAAGACATTTAGGGAGGAAAAGCAAAGCTCCTAAAAGGCAGAAAAATTTCTAGTCTGAAACTAAATTCAGCAGAAAGCAGGCATCCCTCACTACTTTAGCAAGACAAGAAAGAACCAGCGAGCAGTTATTTTCTGAAGCAAGTTTCAGACTGTCTGGAGCATCCTTCAGGCTAGCTGTAAGGTGCCTGGCTGGAGGCCTGGGCTCATGGGCTTCCCCGGTGGTCAGAGGGGCTGATGGTGACCGGCCAAGATGGTATCAAGACTCAGGAGACTCCGGCTGGTGAGGGACCTGGAAAAGGATGGCCCTACAGAATTACCATTGAAGAATCTAAGCTACTCCATTTTGTAAGGTTTCGGGAAAAGAGTCTTTGGAAATCCAAGAGCCTTTGGAAATCCCCTGACCTCACCCCACCACCTGCGAACCAATCAGAATCCATGGCCAGCCCGGGAAACAAGAACCAATCAGAACTCAACACCTAACCCTTCACCGAAGGTGACCAATCAGACCGGGAGACTCCTGGTTTTCAAATTTTTCGCGCGAGAATACCCTATATAAGCAATGTAACCCAGAGCTCAGGGCTCCTCCCTATAGCTGCTGCATCGGTATGGGTGGGAGCCCCAGCTCGAGCTTGGTAATAAAAACTCTCTTGCTTTTGCATCGGATATCGGCTCCCTGGTGGTCACTGGGAGATTTCGCGACTTGGGCACAACACCATCAGAATATAATTTACACACACGGCTGAGTAGCCAGGCTGCCCGCATTGAGCCACTCTGATAAATATACCACACGGATGCTCTGAGCTGAGGAAAGAGCAGTAATCTGTCCTTTAGGTGCAGAAGCAGAGAAGATGGGGTGGAGGAAGGGGCCTAGGAGAAGGCTTCTATAAGCCTCATGTGGCCAAGCTCGGAATTTAGCAATTCCGAGTTCTCTTTCAGCTTAAACAGAAAAGCATAAAATGATTGTATCTCGAACAGAATGATCTTAGAATTCACTGCTCTTTGAAAATTCTGATATCTGAAGATAAAACAGCAGAATTTCCCCTCCAAAGATACTCCCTGGGATTCACTGCTTTGCCAATAACTATTGTACTAAGGTGGACAGGGACCCTTCAGGTACCAGCGGTAGAAGCAGCGAGACAATTCACTACGATTCTGTGTTACATAAGCAGTTGGTCCTTCTCTGAAATGGGAATCATTCCCTTTTGGTTCTCCTGTATCCCTGCCAACCTACGTCTGCAGAAATCCTTGACTTTATGTGGATGGTACTTTTCAAACACTCATCCCCGTGTGCTATATCTTTCTCCCAGAAATGCTCCTAAAGTGCTTCTCCCTGGGCCTAGAAAACCCAGCTCAGTCCCTTGACCCAACTCACTGTCCACACACTCCATTCCACCATCTACCGGAAGCCCATGGAGCACCAAGATCAGTATTCAAAGTCCTTTTCCAAATCCTTTCAAAGCTCTACCCTCTCTTTCCCCAAAACTCTCACATCACCATATAGGACTCATAGCTTCCCTTTGCAAATACAACTCACCTCCCAGCCCCTGGGTCTCCCCAGACATAAGCATAACTGTCTTTTCTACATCCTCCAACTGTAGACCCCTACTCTACATCCGAGTTTGGGGGAAGCGATTTTTACATGGGCAATCTGCTGAATTTGCTCTACAAGTAAACGTCTACTAATTACATTTTTCAGGGTTGAGCACATGATAAGAAACTGACACAATGACAAGGAGAATGTGATGGAAGAAGAAGTTGGGAAGGAACACAGAGGGCCTTTGAACAGAGCTGGGTGGGAAAGAGAAGGAAGTAATGACTTACATCACAATATCCCACAGATTTGTGTTTATTTCAAACTTCCTCTACTGTATGATATTTGTTTTTCTCTTTCTGACTTACTTCACTCTATATAATAGGCTCTAGGTTCACCCACCTCACTACAACTGACTCAAATTCATTTTTTATGGCTGAGTAATATTCCCCTGTATATATCCATCACATCTTCTTTATCTGTTCATCTGTTCATGGACATCTAGGTTGCTTGCATGTCCTGGCTATTGTAAACAGTGCTGTGATGAACACTGGAATACATGTATCTTTTAGAATTGTGGTTTTCTCAGGATATATGCCCAGTAGTGGGGTTGCTGGGTCATAATGAATATATATGAAATCTAGAAAAATGGTAGTGATGAACCTATCTGCAAGGAAGAAATGGAGATGAAGATGCAGAGAATGGACTTGTGGACACAGAGGGGTAGGGAAAGAGTAGGGTGAATGGAGAAAGTAGCATCAACATATATATATATATATATATATATATATGGAGGGGAGGGAATATATGTATAGAGGAAGGGAATATATGTATAATCATGGATGATTCAAGTTGTTGTATGGCAGAAACCAACACAACACTGCAAAAAAAATTATTTTTAAAAACCCTCTTCTACTCTCGTTATTGCTACTCCACATATTGTCCTCCACATTTAAGCCACTCAACTTATTCAGGACCCTGGGTTCCTTCCCCTGGATCTTCAGGGTCATGTGAACCTGAAGTGCACCTGCTCCCTCAGGTAAGTCTCTGCACCTGTCTATTTAGGTGACTCTCCCAGTGCATGCTGGGAAATTGCAAAGAAGTGCCCCATCGCCTCCCCTCCCCTCTTCTCTGTGTCCAAGGTTTATGCTTCAAGTAATTTAGAAGTTCTTAACATGAGAAGCACAGGTGAGCTTCAGGGGCTCTGGGACTCTCTCGGTATTGCATAAATCATCTGCGTGTGTGTGTGTGCACGCAAGCATGCAGTTTTCTGAGGGTAATATTCACCCTTTATCCCCTCAGCTTTTCAAGGGGACCCCAGCTATACTTAGCCTGTCTCTGGATGAGTTACAGCCGTGGTGGTCAGGTCCCGGCACAGTACCTTGGAAGCAGCCATCACTGCCGCCGTGGCCGCCACGTTCAAGCCTCGCTTCCCAAAGTGCACAAGGGCATCGTAACTTCGGTCTTTCGCTTGGACCAGGCAATCATCAATTTCCTGTCAAAGGAAAACAAGCACTTTGAGTTGGAAGGCCCAAATAAACCTCTATTCTTTCTCCCCTCTCCTGAGCGCTGAGCTTGGCAGCTTGCTCCATCACTGATTCTCGCTGGCACTGCCACTAATTGGCTGTCAGACCTGGGTGAGTGCTTAGCCTCTACACATGGTTCTGTCTTCTGCAAAATGAGGACAGTGGTGGCACCTGATTTGTGGAGCATGGTGAGAATTCATTGTTGTTTAGCTGCTAAGTCCTCTCTGATTCTTTGTGACCCCATGGACTGTAGCCCGCCAGGCTCCTCTGTCCATGGGATTTCCCAGGCAAGAATACTGGAGTGGGTTGCCATTTCTTTCTCCAGGGGATTGTCCCAACCCAGGGATCGAACATGTATCGCCTGCATTGGCAGGTATATTCTTTACTGCTGAGCCATCCTGGAAACTCCACAGTGAGGACTACATGTGCTCATTCCAGGAAAGCACCTTACACAGTGGCTGGCTTCAATAACCAAGAACCATTGTCATCTTCCTTATCTCAAGGAGGTAAAGCCCTGGGATCTCTGAAATTATATTATTGCATAGCAATTTCATACAATATCCAAATTCTTCCTATGTGTATATCGAGGGGAGAAATTAGGATGCAAAAAGAGATAGGGGATATTTTTATTGATAGAGGAGATCATTTTACAGATAATTAAATAAAAACAGAAACCAGAAGTCAACTACAAGGTAAAGGTGAGGTGGGAGAGAGGATTGAGGTCTACTTAGGGACCAAGAGCAAGTAAAATATTGGTTTAGTTCAAATTTGGATCAGTACTGGCTCATTCTTTTTGTTGTGTTTGGGCTGTTGTTGTCATTGTTTTAGGAACACAGCCATTCTGTAATCATAGGAGCAGAGTTCAGTCAATGACACTTGGCCTCTGTCTCATCTGAACTTCAGCACATTGGTGCACTTCCTTCACTTTGAGGCATACAGGTGGGCATTCAACCCCTTGCCTGGTCCTTGTTTAAAATTCCTCAGGAAGTCACAACACTCAGTTTCCATTGTGACCCCTGGCTGACTCTGGAAGTGATTCTTGGCAGCTCTTAAGAGTCAGTCTCCTCCGCGTCAATGGAAATTGCATTAGTGGCTTCAGAGTTAAGTCCAGTGTTTAGAGAAAGGGAAGTAGGAAGAGCAGAGATTTGATAATGAGGTGGAGGCAGGGATTACTGTTTCTCAAACTTTACCCTCTGAGACAGTAAGTGTTGTGTCCTAGTTCTTAAAGGGCATCTCAGAAATGGCTAACAGTAACCTGTACTAGAGTACCTCCAACTAATGTACTCAAAGCCTTGCCCTGGAAATCCAAAGTGTACAACTTTCAGAAGCAACAGAAATGAATATATCAAGCCACCTATAGTGAAAAAGTTGGCTTAAAGCTCAACATTCAGAAAACTAAGACCATGGCATCTGGTCACATCAATTCATGGCAAATAGATCGAGAAACACTGGAAACAGTGACAGACTTTATCTTT